>NC_138772.1:182869001-183118245 GCF_965119305.1 Pelophylax lessonae | reverse complement strand
AGATCCAGTGGTCACCCCAGTCTGGCCATCGAATGTGCGTAGACCTCAGCTCTGCGCTAGGTCGGCTGCGACATAGCCCCACCAGACAGCCTGGCCTGTGAGTAAAACACCTCGCAAGGTCGCATACGACCGGGTCTCAGCCCAAGTTGCAGCATTTCTCATGGCCGAAAGCCCCCTCCCCATTTCTGTCTGGAGCGGTGCCTGCCTGGTTCCTGGTATAGTGAGTAGCTGTCCCCCTCTCCACCTGGTTTGGGGTGGACGTGGGCCCCCTCCATGGGATGGTCGGACCCCCGGTTTACGCTTCTTCCCGTCAGGCACCCCCCTCATCTTTCCCCCCATCCTACCCCCCCTCCACTTATGCTGGGGCTGTGTGGGTGGTCTGGTCATCCTCCTGGTGTGGGGGCATGGCGCTATGCTGGCGAATGGGGGGGTGCCCTGTCTGCGACCTGACAATTGTTGGGGGGCTGTACCTGGTGGGGGCTCCTGCCAGGACCCCCTGTTCTGCCTGTGCCTGTCCTAGAAGCCTAGGGATCCCTCCTGGGTGCCTCATGGTGCCCCGCGGAGCTGCCATTTTGTTGTAGCCCTGTGCTGCAATGCACAGCGGCCATGTTTGTGTAGTCCGGTGGCCGTTTTGCGATGGTTTGCCATAGAAAACAGTGGTGGCTATGTCTGTGGAGCCCTCTGGGCAGCGTTTTCGACGGTGGGAGCCCTTCCTCATCCCCTCCGATAGAGGCGCACTCACCAGCCATCCAGAGCGGCAAAGGTGTTCCCTTTCCCCTCCTATTTTGATAGAATTGTTACTAAAGAGTGGGGACAACCAAAGCTTTCCCTTGGGGTCCCTAAGCGATTTGCTAGGCAATACCCCTATGTGAAGCCCCTTCTTAAGAGTTGGACTGTTGCACTGGTGGTGGACCCTCCGGTTTCCAGTTTAAACAAGGCAACCATGATTCCGGTTGAAGAGTCTCGGCCTTTAAGGACCCAGCCTGCAGGAAGGCAGAGGTTTGTGGCCCGCAATATGTACACCCCGGCTGGTTCGGCATTGAGGCTGATATTCGCCATTGCCCTGGTGTCGCAGACTCTGACCGAATGACTAAGCTTTTGCGCCGTGACCTGGAGGGGGAGCAGCTCCCCATGCCTTTTGCTAAGCTGGAGGACCAGCTGTTCCAGGGGCTGCAGTTTACCTGTGATGCCTCTTTGGATGCAGCTCCCCTAGTGGCTTGGCTCTCTGTTTCTGCAGTGGTCCTTCATTGTGTCTTTTGGCTCAAATGCTGGTCTGCAGACCAGACTTCTAAAAAGGCCTTGACTGATCTTCCCTTTCAAGGAGGTTGCCCATTGGGTGCTACCCTGGATGACCTTATTAAAAGGTCTCCCAGGGGGAAGAGTTTCTCCTGCAGGCTACTTACGGCAAGGACCCTTGTCCTAGACGTGGGCCCTCCTTGTTGGTTCATAAGAAGTTTTTTCTTCCCTCAAGGTTGACTGACAATGGATCCAAGCGAATTTGGTCTGGCAAGTCAAGAGCGGGCTTTTCCAAACTGTGGACAAGGCCCCTTCAGCATGAAGGTGCACCCTCACCCATATCTGGGGTGGGGGTGGGGGGTCTCTTCGCCTGTTCCCGGATCCGTGGACTTCCCTGGTACAAGACCAGTGGGTCCACGAGGTCATACGGTCTGGCTACAAGATCGAGTTTCATTCTTACCCTCCAGAAAGGTTCTTTCCTTCCAACGTGCGACTGCCCCTGGTCTGCTTACAGACTCTTTGGGGAGGTGCAAGACCTTTTACTTCAAAGGGTGATTGCCCCGGTTCCAACTTCTGAACTTTTTCAGGGGTTATACTCAACCTGTTTACAGTCCCCAGGAAGGAAGGCAAAGTGCGTCCAATTCTGGACCTCAAGGGGCTGAACTGCTTTTTGCGAGTGCAGAAGTTCAGAATGGAGTCCATTTGCACGGTGGTGGCTTCCCTACATCAGGGGGTCAGGGGGATTTTTTTGCCTTCGACTTTAGGGGGACGCTTACCTTCACATTCCAATATGTGTCAGTCACCAGCGCTTCCTCCGCTTTGCCGTGGGAGAGGAGCATTATCAGTTTGTGGTGTTACCCTTTGGTCTCGCTTCTGCTCCTCGGGTCTTCACGAAAGCATTGGCGCCGGTGCTAGCATTGTTACGTCAGCAGGGGATCGCGGTCCTGGGCTACTTCAAACGATCTTCTGTGAGCACAATCTCCTACTGCGCTGGTGAAAAACATGGAGATCCCCATACGGACCCTGAAGGAGTTTGGCTGGATTCTGAATCTTTAGAAGTCTGCCTTGGTTCCTTTAACGAAGCTAGACTATCTGGGTCTGACTCTGGACTCGGCCTCAGCCAGAGTACTCCTTCCTCTGGACAAACTCCAGAAACTGCAGGCTGCAATTAGCCTCCTGCTGTCCAGCAGATGGTCATCCCTACGGACTTGCATGCGGGTGCTGAGCCTGATAGTGTTGACCTTCGAGGCGGTCCCGTTTGCACAATTCCATATGAGGTTCCTGCAAATGGAGATTCTGATCAAATGGGACAAGAATCCACAGTCTCTGGACAACCAAATCCAGCTGAGCCAGGGTACAAAAGGGTCCCTGATCTGGTGGCTTCGATCTCCGGTGCTCCAGCAGGGCAAATCCCTCCTCCTCTTGTATTGGACAGTGGTCACCACAGATGCCCGTCTGTCTGGGTGGGGAGTCTGGAAGAGTCCAGACAACCGATCAATGTCCTGAAACTGAGCGATCAGACTGTGCCTGGAACATTGGACAGATCGTCTCCAAGGATGTCTAGTGCGCATTCAATCAGACAATGCCACAGCCATGGCCTATATCAATCACCAGGGGGGCACAAGAAGTGTCCTGGCGGCTCTGGTGGGCAGAACATTTCGTTCCAGCCCTTTCCACCGTACACATTCCCGGAGTGGAAAACTGGCGGATGGGATTACCTCAGTCGGCAAGCGTTGGACCAGGGGGAATGGTCTCTTCATCCAGAGGTTTCATCAGTTGGGTCTCCGGTGGGGCACCCCCAAAGTGGATCTGTTGGCATCTCGGCTCAACAGAAAGGTGCAGAGGTTCGTGGCACGGTCACGGGATACTCTAGTGGACGCCACAGATGCGCTGGTGTCCCCGTAGGGTCAGTATCTTCTGATTTTTGTCTTTCATCCTCTCAAGCTTCTGCCAAGACTTCTACACCGGATTGAGGCAGAAGGGATTCCGGTCATCTAAGTGGCCCCAGACGGGCCTCCCCAGGCCTGATACGCCGATCTGGTGCGGCTTGTTGCTGAAGTTCCTTGGAATCTTTCTATAAGGGAGAATCTGCTGTCCCAAGGGCCAATCTTCCATCTTGCTTTAGAGTCGCTGGCTTTGACGGCTTGGCTGTTGAAAGCCAGGTGCTGAAGGATAGGGGTTTGTCTAAATCGGTGATTCCAACGCTGTTAAAAGCTAGGAAATCTACTTCTAGGAAGACCTACCATCGTATGTGGAAGACGTACATCGTGTGGTGTGGGTCTCTTGGTGTTCATCCTCGCTTCTTCTCGGTGGCTCAGATCTTGACCTTCCTTCTACAGGGGGGGGTTGAAGAGAAATTGTCCTTGAGTACCATCAAAGGCCAGGTGTCAGCTTTGGCAGTCTTCTTCCAACGACCATTGGCCACACACACACAGAAAGGTGCGTACCTTTCTGAAGGGTGTTCGACATTTGGTACCTCCAGTGTGGTCTCTGTTGCCGCCTTGGGACCTCCATTTGATGCTTTTGGTCCTCCAGAAGCCTACCTTTGAGAACCTTTGGGAGATTCCCTTGCTTACGCTGTCTCAGAAAGTGGCTTTTCTTGTGGCTATCACCTCTGCGCGCGGGGTGTCGTTCATCTTACTTGGTGATTTACAGAGATAAAGTGGTTCTTCGCCCCCTGTCCGTCATTCCTCCCAAATGTAGTCTTTGATTTCCATTTGAATGAAGACATTGTGTTGCCTTCCCTGTGTCCCAGGCCAAAACATCCTAAGGAAATTGCTTTCCATGCCTTGGATATGGTTCAGGCAATTAGGGTGTACCTGATAGCTACGGAGTCTTTTAGGAAGTCATACTCACTATTTGTGCTTACGGATGGGCCTCCAAAAGGGTTGTCGGCTTGCTCTGCAACAGTTTCCATATGGATCAGACAGACCGTGATTCGGGCCTATTCCATCAGTGGTCAGGTTCCTCTTTTCCATGTCAAGGCAAACTCTATTTGTGTGCTCAGTGCCTCCTGGGCCTTCCGTCATCAGACATCGGTGATGCAAGTTTGCAAGGCGGCCACCTGGTCCGTCGGTGCACGCTTTCATATAGTTCTATAAAGTGGATGTGTTGGCAACTGTGGATGCTTCGTTTGGCCGCAAGGTTTTGCAGGCTGATGTTTAGAGGACCTGGTCCTCTTTGGGGGTGTATTGTTTTTTTCAGGTGGGCTCCAGTTGTTTTGGTTGAGCTCCTGTTGCCTGGTTGGCTACTGTTTAGCCTTGGAAATTTTTTGCTGTGCCCACCTCTCATGTTTATCACTGCTTTGGGACATCTCATTCGTTAGGAAGATGAGGAGCTATGTTCGTCAATGAACAAACTAGGTCTTTACTCCTGACTAGGCAGAAGATTGGCCCTTGTTCCATTTTTAATTTAATTATCTTTTACCCAAAAACTACTCTGCCAACGTCTTGTCTTTTAAATAAGGATCTTTATTTTGCAATAGCTGCTGCAGGCAGGCTTCCAAAATAAGTGCGTGCTGTAAATTGCCTCCAGCATTGCTCCTGTTTGCTCTTGCTGGAGGCTGCCATTTTGCTGAAGCCCAAAGTCCCTGATCAGCAGTAAATCATAAAGCAGAACTAAACCTGTTGATGTAACGATTTCAAAAAACAGTTACATTATTGGAATGCTGGGATTGCTAGCTGTCACATTTGCTTGTGTCCTCAACCAAACTGTCAAACCATCAAATGACTGGGGTCATAACTGATCACACGTGCAGCACCATGGCAGCTGCAGATCAAACAGAAGCAGCTGTAGAGGATAGGAGGATTTAATTCCGCTTTAAAGCTGTCAACAGATCGGCAGCAGATCGGCCTCTACAAACTCGGCAGTACCTATAAATAAGAGAGCGACTGAGCATGTGCAGAGCAGGGTGAGACCGTGTATTACTGGATTTTAAATAGTATAGGCACTTATTTTTAATGTTTTACATAGCTAAATCTGCAAAAGGGACCAACCTGAAGTGATCTAGCAGGACTTGATTTTCTGACTAAAGTTCCACTTTAATAAATTATAATATAAATTATAACGGTCATGGACTCAACACATCTTCCCAGCCATGAACTTTGGTTGAGTGCAGTAAATGTTGGAACATGTAGTTCAGAGCCCATTGCTACATCGCAGAGCTGAGATATTGCCCGCCATCGTAATCCCCTCTCCCGGACCAGTGTTATTCATATCATATAAAAAATCTGGAATTAGGGTCATAGTTTTTATTTTATGTTAACTTAAATTTAAATACAAGAAACTTATTAAATAAATGGGTGGTATGAAAAGAGTTTGAGGTAGCTAAACCCATTTTTAAAAACATAATTGTGACATCCCTGTTTTTAAAAAAAAAAGGAAAAAACCTGCCAGATAATTCTTAAAGCAGAATTTACAATAAAATGCCAAGTCTAGCAATTTAGTAGCCCTCGCCTCTCCATAAAGTAAAAAACAAAAGCACATTACTGGTGAAAAAAACACTTTCCTAACCTAGGCACTTTTGATTTCACATGACTTCCTGTGGAAACATAGGGTTTTGTGTTTTTATTACTTTGGTTCTGTGCACAGGTTTAGTAGTAATTATATAATTTAATAGAAAACTCTCTTCAGAGCCGGTTCACACTGAGGCGACACGACTCCTTACTACTTCGGGGGCGACTTGTGCATTACCATGCACCACGACTTCGGAGCGACTTGCAGGGACTTCACATAATGGAAGTCTATGCAAGTCGCTCCGAGGTCGCCCCGAAGTAGTACAGGACCCTTTTTCTAAGTCGGAGCGACTTGTGTCGCTCCTATTAGAAAGGGTCCTGTAGCGGTCAATGGACCGCGACTTGTCAGGCTGACAAGTCGCCTGACAAGTCGCGCTAGTGTGAACCGACTCTCAAAGTGGAAATGCATCTTTTTTTTTTTTTTTTTTTTTTAGTTCCCACTCAGTATATTTGTTCTTATATCGCAGTTATTCAGTGCCTTGGTTAAGGGGTGAGTCACCATCCATTTCACTTAGCAGTAATGAAGGATTTAAGGATTAGGATTTAGCCATTATATTTAAATGCCTGGAAACCTTTTCACTGATGAGTATTGTATCAATCTAATCTGATTTTAAATGTTCTAAATGTCATCAATACTGGAAATTTGAAGAAGTGAAAATAATGCTGGCTAGATGCTTGTGAAAGCAAGTGATTGAAAAAAAAAAAAAAAGAAACCGCATAGCAAAGAAGGGAATTATAGATTTTTATATTGTAGCTGATGCTTGGATGAAGCCACATGCAGGGCAACAGATCTCATGACGGTTACTGAATGTGGAGGCAGAGAAAATTTTAGTTTTTTTTCTTTTTTTTTTTTTTTTTTTGTAACATAGCCGCTTCTTTTTTTGGCCATTGGGTAGCCACTGATGATGTTGTTGTTGTTTGTTGTTCAGCCGTTTAGTCGTGTCAGACTCTTCGTGACCTCATGGACCATAGCGCCCCAGGCTTTTCTGTCCACTGCCTCCCAGAGCTTGCTTAACTTCTTGTTCATTGTTTCAATTCTGCTATCTATCCATCTTGCTTTCTGTCGTCCTCTTCTCCTTTTTCCTTCCATGTTTCCCAGCATCAGGGTCTATTCCAATGAGTCCTCTCTTCGCATTAGATGGCCAAAGTATTCAAGTTTCAGCTTCAGGGTCTGTCCTTCCAGTGAATATTCTGGGTAGATTTCCTTCAGGATTGACTGGTTTGATCTTCTTGCCGTCCAAAGGACTTTCAAGAGTCTTCAGCACTAAAAGCATCAATTCTTCGGCGTTCAGCCTTTCTTATGGTCCAACTTTTACAGCCATAAGTTACTACTGGGAATACCATAGTTTTGACTATACGACATTTTGTTGGTAGGGTGATGTCTCTGCTTTTTATAATGTTGTCTAGGTTTGCCACTGCTTTCCTCCCAAGATGCAAGCATCCCTTAATTTTATGACTACAGTCACCGTCTGCTGTGATCTTGAAGCCTAGGAAGATAAAATCTGTCATCGTTTCCACTGTCACAGATGATGTAGCTCTGTCCAAAAACCCAGTTCTGCTCCAGGGGAGTGTACGCTACATGAATCACATTCAGTGTACAATTAAGAGATACTAGCAGGAAGAAAAGTAGTTTGGCCGAAGAAACCTACAAAGTCTCTTCTACCAAAAAAAAAAAAAAAAAACTTTACTTGCTAGCTATTTTTTTAAGTTTAGTTCTGCCTTTAAGGGTTTGTTAGGGGTCAGCTGTTAAACAAACATGTCATACCCACCTACCAATGGTTTTGCACAGATCAGGCCCAATCCTCCTCTTCTTGGGTCCCCTTCCAGCACTCCTGGCCCCTGCTTGCTGCTGAGCCACCTCTGTGTGTCTGAGCCACACAGGGTGTGGCTCAGCACCACCCCCGCTCTCTCCTCACTGGCTGTGATTGACACTATCAGAAGCCAATAGTTTCTTCTGCTGTGTCTTAGCCAATAAGTAGGCAGAGACCCTGGAGAGCTTCAGCCCTCGTGCACATCGCTGGATCGGCTCAGGTGTGTATAGGGGAGGGGGGCTGAGGGGGAAGCTGCATGCTGAGGTTTTTGCAGGGTTTTTTTTTTTTAATACTCTATTATAGCCTTGGTTATTAGAAATAATAAGTATTGGGTGCCAACATCCCTTTATATAGTTTCAAAAACTTTTTGGTTCCTCAAACCAAACAAAGATGGGACTTTTTAGGCAACTTTTGACATTATATAAATGCGATTTCCAACTTATATATTTTTACAACATTTTATTTAGATAATTTAGCAGGTAATTTTACATAAAATAGTGCTTCACTTGGGCTATAGGCCCAAAAGTGAGTGGTGAAGGAAGGTTAGAAATTAGTGACATGGGGGATATTGGTGACTTTTAGAGCCGGTTCACACTGGGGCGACTTGTCAGGCGACCTGGTCGCCTGACAAGTCGCCGTGGGTCGCCTGCCATAGATTAGCAGAGGACCCGTTCTAATAGGAGCGACACAAGTCGCTCCGACTTAGAAAAAGGGTCCTGTACTACTTTGGGGCGACCTGCATTGACTTCAATGATATGAAGTCCGTGCATGCCGCTCCAAAGGTCGTTGTGCGAGCTGCGCACCGCGACTTCACAGGTCGCCCCGGCAAGTCGGGTCGCGCCTATGTGAACCGGCTGTTATCCATGCGATTTTTGGATGTACAGAGGGTCTCTAAATCCAAGGCGTTTCGGCTCTTGCCTTTGTCGAGGATTTCACCATATCTAAGATTACATTGGGTTCATGGTTATTCATAAGTATGTATTATTAGGTAGTAACAGTATATTGGCGTTTTGACAATTTTGCTTACATTTGTATTTTTTTGTGCTGAAGTTTTTTACCTTCATGCATACAATGCATCTTATTCTGGCAAATGGTTGAGATGATTGCAAATGAAATGATTGAGTGAAATTAAAAAGAAAAAGACACCTCTTCAGCTGTGACAAGCACTCATCAAGTGCAGACTGCGCCCATCCTTTACGCTCCATTCATAGAAACCGTTCTATTGGTTCCCACAATGTAAGGCACTCTATAATTAGAGGAGATAATCTTTTCATTTGTCTGCCCATCCTCCATATAATAAGCTGTAAAACTGGTTTTAGGTGTTATATTTCTTTTATCTTCATCCTTAAGGGGTTAAACAATTGTAGTAAGAAATAAAAAAAAAGACACAAAAATAGCTAACAGAAGGAATGCAACATATAGAGATAACTAATGGTTAATAGGTAAGGGCTTTAAAAAAGATTTTGCAAACTTGTGAGGTTGCTCGTAGCCTTAAGAGGTTGTAAGCATAAATTTTTTTATTTTTTTTTATTTTCCACCCTGAAAGAGAAAAACATAATGAGCTTGTATGCACCGTGGAGACGTCACTCCTGCGCACGCGCTCGGGAGCCGACGGTCACAGCACGGGGCTCTGAAGGAACGGCACGAGCGGCCATTCCTTCAGAGCGCATGCGCCAGTGACGTCACTGGCTGCATGTAAGGTAAATATCTCCTAACGGTACATGTTTAGGAGATATTTACAGTATCTATAGGTAAGGCTTTCTCATAGGCTTACCTATAGGTACAAGTTGCAGAGGAGGGTTTACTTTAATAGTAACACTATTATCACAGTGTATTTATAAGTGCAGTGTGTGGCCATTTTTTAAATGCCCAATTCAGTTATAGCTCCTGAGAGAGCAATTACACTGCACAAGACAAATAGGCTAGTCACTTTGCAAGGAATTCCCTTCGCATGGATATAAAAAAAAAATATTTGCTTGCACATGATTGGATGGTGGAAGTCGGCAGAGCTTCACCTCATTTACTACGCCTGGAAAAGTGTTTGGGGGGGGGGGGGGCTAATGTGAGGGGTACAAGGTTTAGTTAGCATTTTTAAGTTTTACTTTATACACCCTAGATCTTAAAGTGGTTAAAGTAGTTTCCACCTTATTGTGGTAGCAGACCTCTGGGTGAGTGTGAGGACATGTGTAGAAGAGCTTGTTTCCAGATGCATTTTATTTGCATTTGAGGTCAGTTTGAGATGCTTTTGAGTCCAATTACAGTTTGACAGATGCATTTGACCTGCAGTTAACCTTCTGGCCTGCATTTGACCTCCTTCTAAGCTGCATCAACCTTCTTCAAGCTTCTTTTGCATTCCTATTAACTTTTATGCAGAGACTTTTTCATTCCCAATAACTTGTGTGGGAAGAGAAGCAAGTTGTAAAGCAAATAAAAGCCCATCGACCCAGGATTTACATGAGCTGTCTAATAGTTTGTTTTGAAGGCCTTTTGACTTAGTAGTGGATGGACTTATTGGCCAAAGGTGCGTTTTACTTTGTTGATCTTCTTCAGGTCCGCATTTGACCTCCTAGGCTGTTATCTTAAAAAAGAGTCTGGGTGCCTCCAAAATGCATAGATATGCCCCTTTTGTCCTCCAACAATGTCTGACATCATTTCTAGTCCAGCCTGCACTTCACCAATAACTCTGGCTTCCTAGTTCTGAGCCTGCATCCTACTTTCTTCCACCTGGACAGTGGTGGTGAGCCTGTTGCCTGAAATGGAGTGATCTGCCATCTATCCAAATGGGATCTGTACCGGGATGTGCTTATGACAGGTGTCATATTTTGCTACCCCGTGAGTTTATTGGCTTTTTTAAAATAAAGGCTTTCTAATGCTAAATGTAGGCGCCCTCTGGTGGTCTTTTTCTAAGCTGTATCTACCTTTTGCAATCATATTGACCCATGCAGGGTAAAAAGTAGCTCTTATGCAAACCAAACCCATTAACACAGGCCTTAAGCTAGGAGCTAGAGAGTAAGATTTTACTTGTGGATTGACAGGCCAGATTACAGTTTCATATCTGCTGCTGATCGCTACATGTGTTAAAAACAATTTATTTTTATTTTTTTTGCCAGGAATGTAGATGTACAATATAGCAGGTAGCCCCAAAAATGTTATACTGCACTCTCTAAACACAAATGGGATTTAGTCATTTATAGACTTTTGAGGCTATAAGGCCATTATTCTGTACTGGTACACATGCACACTAGACAGGCCCTTCTAAAAGTATTTACTAATGTGTTACAGCAATGCTCAATGAAGTATGTTTCCATTTTCAAAAATCTCCTATTCTTTTCTCTTCCCAGTGTATGCAAGAGATGTGTTAGAAAAATGGATCACCATTGTCCTTGGATCAACAACTGTGTAGGAGAAAACAACCAGAAATTTTTTGTCTTGTTTACTGTGAGTATTGGACATCAGAGTCCCGGCATCGGTTGTATTTCATATAAAATGTGTGCAAACATGTGTAAGCAAAACACGTATAAATGCACATAAACATAACATGAAAGTACATGCTTTGTACCAACTGCTAGAAAATCTAAGCCATGTGTATGAATCCTAAAGATTGTCAAACTATCTGTTACAGTATTCCAGCTCACTGTCTTATGCCAATGTTGGCTGTAAAAGTAGTGGAGCCTGTTGTTGGCACAATGCAGTGTGCTGGAGAAATATTTGTATTTAGTAGAAGACTCTATACCCCCGTTTTAGTTATGTATAGAAATTATTTAATCCTCAACAAAGAGCTTATGTCTTTAAATCTGTGCTACATTATGTGAGACGCAATAACAAAATTTGTAAAGAAGAGGTTTTATATCTTCCACGTGCAAATTCTCTGAAAACTAAAATAAACATTTTTGACATTAATTGGCAAGAAGAAAAAAAAATCTGAGTAAATTCCAAGCAGACTAAAACGTTTATTGGCAAGTCTACTATTATAATACTTTATCTCCAGTTTGTTGTGCATTAAGGCTCCTTTCACTTGCTGCGCTGCGTGCTGCGGTCCATTCTCTGCTCAGCAAGGATCGATCCGCCGATCCCCGCTGAGCAGGCGGATGACAGCTCCGTCTCCGCACTGTGTGCAGAGAGGGACGTGTCAGAGCCCCGCTGCTCTTTATGAGGAATCAGATGAGAGTGAACCGCCTGTCCGCTCTCATCCGATCCCGTGGACGGATGGAAAATAGGGTTTCCAGGGATGCGGATGGCAGCGGGTGTCAGCGGACATGTCTCCGCTGACACCCGCTGCCCCATAGGGATGCATAGAGGATCCGATCAGATCCGCCTAAAAAACTGACAGGCGGATCTGATCGGATCGTTCGTGTGAAAGGAGTAGTTTAGTTTTGTTTGTTGTTCAACTGCTTGGTAAAGGTGGCCCACCATGGGAGAACAAAAATGGTAATATTTATGAAGCAGTAGATGTCACATTTACTGCCCTATGAATATGTCCTTTATAAAAAAAGAAATGGCAAAATAGAGTGCAAGTGCCATGCATATCTGTATGCTGTCCAGTAATGCTTGTTTGATTTTCCCTGCTATGTAAAGTTTGTGTGATGGTAATTGTTTTTCAGGCATACAGTATTTCACAAATGTGAGTACGCCCCTCACATTTTTGTAAATATTTTATTATATCTTTTAATGTAACAACACTGAAGAAATTACACTTTGCCACAATGTAAAGTAGTGAGTGTACAGCTTGTATAACAGTGTAAATTTGCTGTCCTCTTAAAATAATCCAACACACAGCCATCAATGTCTAAACAGCTGGCAACAAAAGGAAGTACACCCCTAAGTGAAAATGTCCCAATTGGGCCCAAAGTCAATATTTTGTGTGGCCACCATTACTTTGCAGCACTACCTTAACCCTCTTGGGCATGGAGTTCACCAGGGCTTCACAGGTTGCCGCTGGAGTATTTTTCCATTCCTCCATAGCGACATCACGGTGCTGGTGGATGTTAGAGACCTTGCACTTCTGAACCTTCCGTTTTGAGGATTCCCCACAGATGCTCAAAAGGGTTTAGGTCTGGAGACATGCTTGGCCAGTCCATCACCTTTACCCACAGCTTCTTTAGCAAGGCAGTGGTCTTCTTGGAGGTGTTTGGGGTCGTTCTCATGTTGGAGTGCCGCCACACACCCTTGACACCATCTGAACCAAATAAGTTTCTCTTGGTCTCATCAGACCACAGGACATGGTTCCAGTAATCCATGTCCTTAGTCTGCATTTCTTCAGCAAACTGTTTGCGGGCTTTCTTGTGCATCATCTTTAGAAGAGGCTTTCTTCTGGGATGACAGTCATGCAGACCACATTGATACAGTGTGCAGCGAATGATTTAAGCACTGACTTGCTTACCCACCCCTCCCCACTCCTTAAACCTCTGCAGCAATACTGGCAGCACTCATATGTCTATTTCCCAAAGAAAACCTCTGGATATGACGCTGAGCACTTGCACTCAACTTCTTTGGTTGACCATGGCGAGGCCTGTTGTGAGTGGAACCTGTCCTGTTAAACCTCTGTATGGTCTTGGCCACCGTGCTGCAGCTCAGTTTCAGGGTCTTGGCAATCTTCCTATAGCCTAGTCCAGTGATGGCAAACCTTGGCACCCCAAATGTTTTGGAACTACATTTCCCATGATGCTCATACACTCTACAGTGTAGGTGAGCATCATGGGAAATGTAGTTTCAAAACATCTGGGGTGCCAAGGTTCGCCATCACTGGCCTTGGCCATCTTTATGTAGAGCAACAATTATTTTTTTCAGATCCTCAGAGATTTCTTTGCCATGTGGTACCATGTTGAACTTCCAGTGACCTGTATGAGAGAGTGAGAGTGATAGCACCAAAGCTTCCGTAACACCTCAGCAGTGCCACAGGCTGATCACCTCCATGCCACGCCGCATTGATGCAGTAATTCATGCAAAAGGAGCCCCGACCAAGTATTGAGTGCATACTATACTGTGCTTGGACATACAGTATCTCACAAAAGTGAGTACACCCCTCACATTTTTGTAAATATTTTATTATATATTTTCATGTGACAACACTGAAGAAATGACACTTCTTCAGTGTCATTTCTTCAATGACGCTATTAGCCATTTTCCTCCCCGGTGTCATGTGACTCGTTAGTGTTGCAAGCCCCATGTGTGAATGTGGAGCAGGTGTCTTAAATGGGTGTTATCGCTCTCATTCTCTCATACTGGTCACTGGAAGTTCAACGTGGCACCTCATGGCAAAGAACTCTGAGGATCTGAAAAAAAGAATTGCCGCTCTACATAAAGATGGCCTAGGCTTTAAGAAGATTGCCAAGACCCTGAAACTGAGCTGCAGCATGGTGGCCAAGACCATAGAGCAGTTTAACAAGACAGGTTCCACTCAGAACAGGGCTCGCCATGGCCGACCAAAGAAGTTGAGTGCACGTGCTCAGCATCATATCCAGAGGTTGTCTTTGGGAAATAGATGTATGAGTGCTGCCAGCATTGCTGCAGAGGTTGAAGGGGTGTTGGGTCAGCCTTTCAGTGCTCAGACCATATGCCGCACACTGCATCAAACTGGTCTGCATGGCTGTTGTCCCAGATGATGCACAAGAGTTTGCTGAAGAAATGCAGACTAAGGACATGGACTACTGGAACCATGTCCTGTAGTCTGATGAGACCAAGATAAACTTATTTTGGTTCAGATGGTGTCAAGTGTGTGTGGCGGCAACCAGGTGAGGAGTACAAAGACAGGTGTGTCTTGACTACAATCAAGCATGGTGGTGGGAGTGTCATGATCTGGGGCTGCATGAGTGCTGCCTGCACTGGGGAGCTACAGTTCATTGAGGGAACCATGAATGGCAACATGTATTGGGGCATACTGAAGCAGAGCATGATCACCTCCCTTCGGAAACTGGGACGCAGGGCAGTATTCCAACATAACGACCCCAAACACACCTCCAAGATGACCACTGCCTTGTTAAAGAAGCTGAGGGTCAAAGTGATGGACTGGCCAAACATGTCTCAAGTCCTAAACCCTATTTAGGGTCTGTGGGGGATCCTCAAATGGAAGGCGGAGGAGCACAAGGTCTCTAACATCCACTAGTTCTGTGATGTCATCATGGAGGAGTGGAAGACACAAGTGGAAAACTGTGAAGCTCTGGTAAACTCCATGCCAAAGAGGGTTAGGGCAGTGCTGAAAAATAAGGGTGACCACACAAAGTATTGACACTTTGGGCCCAATTTAGACATTTTTACTTGGGGGTGTACTCACTTTTGTTGCTAGTGGTTTAGACCTTAATGGCTGTGGGTTGAGTTATTTTGAGGGGACAGCAAATTTAAACTGTTATGCAAGCTGTACACTCACTACTTTACATTGTAGCAAAGTGTAATTTCTTCAGTTTTGTCACATGAAAAGATATAATAAAATATTTTACAAAAATGTAAGGGGTGTTCTCCCTTTTGTGAGATACTGTACTTTTCAGTAAACCAACATTTCTGTATTGAAAATCTTTTTTTTTTTTTCTTATTAGTCTTATGTAATATTCTATTTTCTGAGATACTGAAATTTGGGTTTTTTTATAGCTGGAAGTAATAATCCATCACAATAAAAAAACAAAAAAAAATGCTTGAAATATATCACTCTGTATGTAACGCATCACTTTTTGAATTGAATTACTGAAATAAATTAACTTTTTGATGATCTAATTTTTTACCACCAAAACAAGCATTTTTTACGCTGGATTTTCCTGTCCGCTTCTGGCTGAAAGATCCAGTGTAGATGGGAGTATTTTATTACACCTGTGTGAATGAAGCTTGACTTGTTTTAAGACATTGTTAAATCTGGGAGTCTGGGCAGAAACGCTAGCAATTTACCATGCAATTAGCTGCATGTAAGGTTAATTTTGACTGGATGCAATTTATTCTCTTCTGTTTTCACTACTGGTGTATATATTTGTAGTTCTGCCCATTAGCTAACATTGTGTTTTTGTTTTTTTTCAGATGTATATATCTCTGATCTCTTTGCATGCCCTAATTATGGTAGGGTTTCATTTCCTGTATTGCTTCGAAGAAGACTGGACAAGTGAGTAATATGTTTACAGCTATCTAAACATGTATTGTGAAAACACGCATGTAAAGCTGCCAGACACTAGTAGATTAATGTACGAACATTCTCAGTACATCATATGGCTTGACAAATGTTGTTCGTAGGTTCTTGATTTTGTTTGCTTTCAACATTCAATTTTTGTCTGAATGGAATTTCCTGAACAAAAAACACATTAAGGCCCCTTTCACACGAACTCCGTTTTGCTCAGCAGGGATCAATCCGCCGATCCCCGCTGAGCAGGCAGATGACAGCTCTGCCTCCGCTCACTGTGCAGAGACGGAGCTGTCAGAGCCCCGCTCTCCTCTATGGGAGATCGGATGATAACGGACCGCCTGCCCATTTTCATCTGATCCGATCCTCCAGACGGATGGAACATAGGGTTTCCATCCGTCCGGATTTCACGGACAGGATCAGATTGGATAGCAGCGGATGACATCCGCTGCTCCAAAGGGCTGAATGGAGCATCTGATCAGGTCCTCCTGAAAAACTGACAGGCAGACCTGATCGGAAAGCCCATGTGAAAGGGGCCTTACTGTTAGAAATTTGTTCATTCATGAAAATATTTCCATTCTGCTCCTCCAAATTTTCTAATCACCGCAGTCAAAAAAACGAACGTTGATTTGACCCAACTATGATTAAAAAAATCAAAAGAACTCATCAAAATGTTTTTGAAAGAAATTCCTAAGTTAAACTGCTAAAAGAGCAACCATTACTGTGTGTACACAGAGTTGTTAACTTTAAAATTTTAAAGATAAAATAAAATATTTGAAACCCAGAAACATATGGATATAATAAGTTTAGAACGGCGGAAGACAGAATGTTTTTAAGATGATTGTACCATAGGCTATGTATCTTATTAAATTTCTTTGGACAAACTGTTCATTTTTTTTTTTTTTGGGGGGGGATTTTCGTGTCTAAGAGTGTTACATTTGCTAATGAAAACCATACCAGAAGAGAGAAAGGAAATGGGGAACAGCTACTTCGAACGTATTTTGATGTAATCTAAAGTATTTATAGCATGGAATCAGATCTCTGAGGAGCTTTTCCAGAGACCAGTGTATATCCTCTACTACTGATTGCCATCCTGTCCTCTTTAGGCATTAAGCTAAACTCCTGGCAGGCAGTTAGTAAACAATTCAAATAAGTCAGTCTTGTGATTCTGGGATTTCTGCACAATCATACCTGAAACCACCTGTAAACTATATTAGAGCCCCCCCCATCAGCCTGGGAGGGTAATTGGATAATGACCAGAAAGAGATTTTTTTTTTTTCGCTAGGTGCAAAGAAAAATACTTTTTTTTTTTATTATTAATTTGACAATCAAATGCCTTCCCACAAGGGTTAAATGTTCTTTTCTGCTAAGGGTACCAGTAAAAAGCTCACTTCTTCCATGCTACCAGTCCCCAAAGCCTCTTCTCTTTGGCCCTTCATTTGGCCATTGCAGCTGTGCGCCCGCAGAAGCCCTGCATAAAAGTGGAGGACACCAAGGTCCTGCCACAACCTAGCATGTTGGAGAGAAGATGTCATCTGCAGGAAAAGTATGGGATAAGATAAATGGAAGTTATATTTTCCTGATACCCCATGTAAAAATGTGCATTACACCATTGCAGTGACAGGTTACCTTTAAAGTAGTTTATTTCATGTAATACTG
Source organism: Pelophylax lessonae (assembly GCF_965119305.1). Taxonomy (NCBI): domain Eukaryota; kingdom Metazoa; phylum Chordata; class Amphibia; order Anura; family Ranidae; genus Pelophylax; species Pelophylax lessonae. The sequence goes on along the minus strand of NC_138772.1, from coordinate 183,100,930 downwards.
AATAAGTTCCAATTGGCGTTAACAGCCTTAGTGAAAAAAAATTACTGTCTAATTAGTGTCTCACACTTTTTTATTTTTTTTCTCACACCCCCACTGCATAAAGCTTTCTCAACTGGGTTCCACGGGAGGGTCCCAGGGGTTGGGCCGCGTACTGCCTTTGCAGCAAGTTTATATCCAGCCAGTGGTGGCTTATATGTTTCCTTTGCAGGCTGCAAAATTGAGTACCACTAGGCGGATAGATATCAGCATGATGTTATTAAAGTGGATGTAAACCCGATTCATGAAATTTGACCTAGGCACATATATCTGCAGTGTTTTCTTATCTCTCTCCAAAGCCCTGAGTCGCTTTCTCCTGCTCTGTTCTTCTGTTTATCAGCATGATAACTTTTGACAAGTTCTCTGTCAACTGAGATAAAACCAGGCTGAAATTTGTGTCAGGGTGGGTGCTATAAATAGATTAGCAGAGAGCTGGTCTATTCACAGCACATTCCTTTCTTCCTTTGTCTATGTGGAGGGGGTTCACTTCTAACACAATGTGCACTTTCTAAAGAATATAGCAAGCTGAAGACAGCAGATATACAAGTAAAACTTATGTAGGGAGATTTGTTTCATCACTGTGTTTCATCTGAGGCTGTTCGCTTCACTGGGTATATGTGAGGGTTTACATGCACTTCTAGTTGTGGAGCTTGACCATTGTGCTTTGAGTATGTTTACACTGCAATGCACTTTCCCCGATATATCGGTATCTGCCCTGTAACTGGCCGATGTTGCCGATTATTTTTGTGACATCATTCGGCCTTCTTAGGCCGCCTCCCTCGCCTTGGACTAGTCTCGCGGGAGTGTATCACAGCCATACACCCACCCACAGCAGCCCGGTGCCAGCCAGCCACCCACATCCACAGGCCCTGTACCAGCCAACCAGCCAGCCACAGGGACTGTACCAGCGAGCCAGCCACAGGCACTGTACCAGCGAGCCAGCCAGCCACTCACCCACAGGCCCTGTACCAACCAGCCACCCACAGGCCCTGGGCCAGCCAGCCACCCACCACAGGGTGCCAGACAGCCAGCCACCCACCACAGGGTGCCGGACAGCCAGCCACCCACAGACAGGGTGCCAGACAGCCAGCCACCCACAGGCCCTGCACCGGCCAAACACAGGCACTGTACCAGCCAGCTGCCCACAGGCCCTGTACCAGCCAGCTGCCCACAGGCCCTGTACCAGCCAGCCACCCACAGGCCCTGCGCCAGCCTCCCACCTACCACAGTGTGCCAGACAGCCACCCACCACAGGGTGCCAGACAGCCAGCCACCCAACACAGGACGCCAGCCAGCTATCCACCACAGGGTGCCAGCCGGCCACCCACCACAGCGTGCCAGCAAGCCAGTCACCCACCACAGCATGCCAGCAAGCCAGCCACCCACCACAGGGTGCCAGCAAGCCAGCCATTAAGCATTAAACAAAAATTAACATGTTCAGTAACAGATTTGTGTCAAAAATTGTCTTTATTTTCAAAACTTTAAATGTACAAAATATCGGCCTAATACCGATACGTTGTGACCAAAATATCGTGATCGGTATTGGCCCTGAAAAACCATATCGGTCTATCCCTAATTAAAAGCATCCCACTTTCCCCCACCACAGAGGCGCTAAGTGCCACGGCCCAGTGCAGTCTTCATATCACTTCACCAAAATATCTCATTACACTGACTACATCTCTGCAGTCGATCATTTTTCTGCATGTGAAGATTGTACCAGGCCATGACTGTGAACTTTAGATAAGTAGGCAGTGGAGGATAGGTTGCAGTACATTATGTATGTATGTATGTGTGTGTGTATGTGTGTGTATATATATATATATATATATATATATATATACAGTGGGTACGGAAAGTATTCAGACCCCCTTAAATTTTTCACTCTTTGTTATATTGCAGCCATTTGCTAAAATCATTTAGGTTCATTCTTCTTCCTCATGAATGTACACATAGCACCCCATACTGACAGAAAAACACAGAATTGTTGACATTGTTGCAGATTTATTAAAAAAGAAAAACTGAAATATCACATGGTCCTAAGTATTCAGACCCTTTGCTCAGTATTTAGTAGAAGCCCCCTTTTGATCTAATACAGCAAGGAGTCTTTTTGGGAAAGATGCAACAAGTCTTTCACACCTGGATTTGGGGATCCTCTGCCATTCCTCCTTGCAGATCCTCTCCAGTTCTGTCAGGTTGGATGGTAAACGTTGGTGGACAGCCATTTTTAGGTCTCTCCAGAGATGCTCAATTGGGTTTAAGTCAGGGCTCTGGCTGGGCCATTCAAGAACAGTCACGGAGTTGTTGTGAAGCCACTCCTTCATTATTTTAGCTGTGTGCTTAGGGTCATTGTCTTGTTGGAAGGTAAACCTTCGGCCCAGTCTGAGGTCCAGAGCACTCTGGAGAAGGTTTTTGTCCAGAATATCCCTGTACTTGGCCGCATTCATCTTTCCCTCGTTTGCAACCAGTCGTCCTATCCCTGCAGCTGAAAAACACCCCCACAGCATGATGCTGCCACCACCATGCTTCACTGTTGGGACTGTATTGGACAGGTGATGAGCAGTGCCTGGTTTTCTCCACACATACCGCTTAGAATTAAGGCCAAAAAGTTCTATTTTGGTCTCATCAGACCAGAGAATCTTATTTCTCACCATCTTGGAGTCCTTCAGGTGTTTTTTAGCAAACTCCATGTGGGCTTTCATGTGTCTTACACTGAGGAGAGGCTTCCGTCGGGCCACTCTGCCATAAAGCCCCGACTGGTGGAGGGCTGCAGTGATGATTGACTTTCTACAACTTTCTCCCATCTCCTGACTGCATCTCTGGAGCTCAGCCACAGTGATCTTTGGGTTCTTCTTTACCTCTCTCACCAAGGCTCTTCTCCCCCGATAGCTCAGTTTCGCCGGACGGCCAGCTCTAGGAAGGGTTCTGGTCGTCCCAAACATCTTCCATTTGAGGATTATGGAGGCCACTGTGCTCTTAGGAACTTTAAGTGCAGCAGAAATCTTTTTGTAACCTTGGCCAGATCTGTGCCTTGCCACAATTCTGTCTCTGAGCTCTTCAGGCAGTTCCTTTGACCTCATGATTCTCATTTGCTCTGACATGCATTGTGATCTGGAAGGTCTTGTATAGACAGGTGTGTGGCTTTCCTAATCAAGTCCAATCAGTATAATCAAACACAGCTGGACTCAAATGAAGGTGTAGAACCATCTCAAGGATGATCAGAAGAAATGGAAAGCACCTGAGTTAAATATGAGTGTCACAGCAAAGGGTCTGAATACTTAGGACCATGTGATATTTCAGTTTTTCTTTTTTAATAAATCTGCAACAATGTCAACAATTCTGTGTTTTTCCGTCAATATGGGGAGCTGTGTGTACATTCATGAGGAAGAAGTTAAGTTAAGAATGAACTTAAATAATTTTAGCAAATGGCTGCAATATAACAAAGAGAGAAAAATTTAAGGGGGTCTGAATACTTTCCGTACCCACTGTGTATATATATATATATATATATATATATATATATACATACATATATATATATATATATATATATATATATATATATATATATATATATATATATATATATATATATATATATATATAGCCTTGCGAAAGTATTCGGCCCCCTTGAACTTTGCGACCTTTTGCCACATTTCAGGCTTTAAACATAAAGATATAAAACTATTTTTTTGTGAAGAATCAACAACAAGTGGGACACAATCATGAAGTGGAACGAAATTTATTTTTAACAAATAAAAAACTTTTTTAACAAATAAAAAACTGAAAAATTGGGCGTGCAAAATTATTCAGCCCCCTTAAGTTAATACTTTGTAGCGCCACCTTTTGCTGCGATTACAGCTGTAAGTCGCTTAGGGTATGTCTCTATCAGTTTTGCACATCGAGAGACTGAAATTTTTGCCCATTCCTCCTTGCAAAACAGCTCGAGTTCAGTGAGGTTGGATGGAGAGCGTTTGTGAACAGCAGTTTTCAGTTCTTTCCACAGATTCTCGATTGGATTCAGGTCTGGACTTTGACTTGGCCATTCTAACACCTGGATATGTTTATTTGTGAACCATTCCATTGTAGATTTTGCTTTATGTTTTGGATCATTGTCTTGTTGGAAGACAAATCTCCGTCCCAATCTCAGGTCTTTTGCAGACTCCATCAGGTTTTCTTCCAGAATGGTCCTGTATTTGGCTCCATCCATTTTCCCATCAATTTTAACCATCTTCCCTGTCCCTGCTGAAGAAAAGCAGGCCCAAACCATGATGCTGCCACCACCATGTTTGACAGTGGGGATGGTGTGTTCAGGGTTATGAGCTGTGTTGCTTTTACGCCAAACTTAACGTTTTGCATTGTTGCCAAAAAGTTTGATTTTGGTTTCATCTGACCAGAGCACCTTCTTTCACATGTTTGTTGTGTCTCCCAGGTGGCTTGTGGCAAACTTTAAACGACACTTTTTATGACGACACATGTAAACGACACTTTTTATGGATATCTTTAAGAAATGGCTTTCTTCTTGCCACTCTTCCATAAAGGCCAGATTTGTGCAGTGTACGACTGATTGTTGTCAGCTGTAGATCTCTGCAGTTCATCCAGAGTGATCATGGGCCTCTTGGCTGCATCTCTGATCAGTCTTCTCCTTGTATGAGCTGAAAGTTTAGAGGGATGGCCAGGTCTTTGTAGATTTGCAGTGGTCTGATACTCCTTCCATTTCAATATTATTGCTTGCACAGTGGTCCTTGGGATGTTTAAAGCTTGGGAAATCTTTTTGTATCCAAATCCGGCTTTAAACTTCTCCACAACAGTATCTCGGACCTGCCTGGTGTGTTCCTTGTTCTTCATGATGCTCTCTGCACTTTAAACGGACCTCTGAGAGCCGGTGCACACTATGGCGATCCGACTTAGGGGGCGGCCTGTGAAGTCGCGTGCAACGCGACTTGCACGGACTTCATAAAATTAATGTCTATGCAAGTCGCTCCAGGTCGCCCCGAAGTAGTACTGGAACCTTTTTCTAAGTCGGAGCGACTTGTGTTGCTCCTTTTAGAACCATTACTGTATTACACAACGGACCGCGACTTTTCAGGCTGACAAGTCGCCTGACAAGTCGTACTAGTGTGAACCGGCACTTAGACTATCACAGTGCAGGTGCATTTATACGGAGACTTGATTACACACAGGTGGATTCTATTTATCATCATTAGTCATTTAGGTCAACATTGGATCATTCAGAGATCCTCACTGAACTTCTGGAGAGAGTTTGCTGCACTGAAAGTAAAGGGGCTGAATAACTTTGCACGCCAAATTTTTCAGTTTTTTATTTGTTAACAAAGTTTGAAATATCCAATAAATTTCGTTCCACTTCATGATTGTGTCCCACTTGTTGTTGATTCTTCACAAAAAATTACAGTTTTATATCTTTATGTTTGAAGCCTGAAATGTGGCAAAAGGGGTCATAAAGTTCAAGGGGGCCAAATACTTTCGCAAGGCACTGTGTATATATACACTATATATAGCCCTAAGACTGATATGAAATACCACTCTGAGAGGGCTGCAAGACTTAAAGTGATTGTAAAGTCTCTCTTGTTTTTTTTTTTTTTTTTTCTTAATAAACATTGTATACTTACCTGCTTTGTGCAGTTGGTTTTGCACGGAGCAGCCCAGATCCCCCTCTTCTTGGGTCCCTCTTCACTGCTTTTGGCCTCTCCCTCCTGTCAAGTGCCCCCCCAGCAAGCAGCTTGCTATGGGGGCACCTAAGCTTAACTGCAGCTCCGTGTGTCCATTCAGACACGGAGCTGCGGTTCGGCCCCACCCCCTCTCTCATGATTGGCTAAGGGACTTTGATAGCCATGGGAGCCAATGGCGCCGTGGCTGTGTCTCAGCCAATCAGGAGGGAGAGTCCTGGACGGCCGAGGGACTCGTGGACATCGCTGGATTGGGATGGGGCTCAGATAAGTACTAGGGGGGCTGCTGCACACAGAAGGCTTTTTATCTTAATGCATAGAATAACCCTTCCACAAGCTATCCAAAATTAAACAAAAAATACATTTTGCTTAGAGCTGTAGATATTGCTGTACTTATCCAGGCTTCTTGTTTTGTTTCTACAGAGTGCAGCTCATTTTCACCACCAACCACAGTCATCCTACTCATTTTACTTTGTTTTGAGGGTCTACTCTTCCTCATATTCACTGCTGTTATGTTTGGGACACAGGTCCATTCCATATGTACTGATGAAACGGTAAGTACTTTTATGTAAATGTTCAAATAGTATTTTTTAACTTTGTCTTTGAAGCTTAGTAAGTAGGTATGGCTCTTTTTGTGGGACAAGGCATGTCAATGCTTTTTTTTTTTTTTTGTCCGGTTTGCTATGTATCTTGTAGTCCTTTCTTAAAGTAGGTGTTACTTGTCATTGTTTGTCTATTTGCAACATTACTGTGCTACAAGGTGTATTTAGTTTTTACTGTAATTACTGCCTTAAGGGCCCATTCACATCAGAATGTAGTGTGGGAAATCAACGTTCCATGAGCGTTTCCTGGAGCACGTTTAATATGCACTGGGTGTGCGATCTGCTGCAGGGGTCACTGTAATCATAACAAGACCCCAAACACAGATTGCAAATGCAATGCCTTTACCTTGCACCTTGACACTACCTGAACTTCTCCACTTCCCCTTCCCCGCTTTTTTTTCTATTTGCTATTTTATTTTTAGTGTTTGCGGTTTTATTACTTTTAGTCTTTTATTTTTATTTTTTTATTTTTTTTGTACAACGTTTTGATTTCACGGATCCCAGTGGTGAAATATGTACGTTTGTGTATGTTTTTGGTTTCTTCAAATGGTCATCACTTCTGTTGTAAGTCCTTTTTTTCTTTTTAGTAAGGTGGTACATGAACAAATCTTATCAAGTGATATATTAGATTTTGAACATCATTTTAGTGTACTAAGCGTGAGCGATGCAGCATCTACTAAGCCTCTTGGGTCTTTATGCTATAGGCCAGTGATGGCGAACCTTTTTGAGTCCGAGTGCCCAAACTGCGACACAGAACCAACCTATTTTTTTTTCAAAGTGCCAACACTGCAATTAATAACAGCCACAGATAATGGCCGCAAGGGCCTCTCAGCAATCCCAGATGCTTGGCTGCAGCCAATGGGTAGGCAGGAGGAATCAGTGCGGACGGCGATCTCTGCAAGCGCTGCTCTGTCTCTGTCCAGCGCTGCTTGACAGAAGGGGGGCGAGCGGGGAAATACACTGACAGTCCACGCTCACTACCCCCCTTGTCACAGCGCCGCTGCCGTGTGGGGGAGGGAGGATTAGAGAGTCCAGGCATCAGCGGCGGCAGCTTCCCAGTATAGCTGGCGTGCCCACGGAGAGGTCCCTGTGTGCCAGCTGTGGCACGCGTGCCATAGGTTCGCCATCACTGCTATAGGACTTCAATTTTAGAATGTTGTAACATCATGTAGCAACTTCTTTAACCACTTAAGCCCCAGGCCTATTTCTGACACTTTTTGTTTACAAGTTAAAATCAGTATTTCTTCCTAGAAAACTACTTAGAACCCCCAAACATTATATATAATTTTTTAGCAAAGACTCTGGAGAATAAAATGGCGGTCATTGCAATATTTTTTGTCACGCGGTATTTGCACAGCGGTCTTTAAAACGCAATTTTTTTGGAAAAATTACGAAAAATCACATTTCACTGCATTTAAAAAAAAAAAACAGTAAAGTTTTTTTTTTTGGATATTTTTTGGATATTGTGAAAGATGATGTCACGCCGAGTAAATAGATATGCAACATGTTTTGGTTTAAAATTGCGCACACCCGTGGAATGGTGACAAATTACGGTCAATAGAAATCTCAATAGGCGACGCTTTAAAAAATTTTAACGGTTACCAGTTTAGAGTTGGAGTGTAGCTCTTTTTTTAAAATTATTGCTCACGCTCTGGTGATCGCGGCAATACCTCACATGTGTGGTTTGAACAGTGATTTAATTTGCGATTCGACTTCAATATACGTTTTCTTTCGTGCGTGAGCTACCGGGGACTGGGGGTGGCTAAAATTTTTTTTTTTTCCTATATTTCCTTTATCACAGGTTTAAAAAAAAAAAAAAAAATCTGATCACTTTTATTGCTGTCACAAGCAATGTAAACATCTCTTGTGACAGCAATTTGCAGTGACAGGTACTCTTTATGGAGGCATCGAGGGTCTAAAAGACCCTAGACCCCTCACTACACTTTCATGTATTCAAAACGCCGAAAAAACTGCATTTTTGAATACCCTCGTTTTTTTTTAATCTGCCGCTTTTAGCAGCAGAGTAACCCGGACGTGACATCATGGACGCCGCCTCTGGGTTACATCATCGGAGACCCGATCGGCTGGGTGCTCCGGTCTCACCGGTGGGACGGGACAGCCGGGCAAAGCCGCGGAAGGTGGCGGGAGGGGGGGGAACGTCCCCTGCAGCTCGCCAGGGTAACGATCGTGCGGCTCCCGAGCCGCATCGGTCGTTACCTCCGGAAAGTCGACCGCCGGCTCTAAACAACGGTACTGGGATGATGCTAGAGCTAGATGCTAGACCCCGCAAAGTCAGCCGACGTACCCATACGTCACTTTGCGGTAAGTGGTTAAGGCTCCTTTCAGACTTATGCGACTTTTCCTGCAACTTGGGACTGCAAAGTCGTACCCTATGATTTCCACTGAGTACCATTCATATCTGTGTTACTTTAAAGTAGTCCCTGCACTACTTTGGTTTGACTTTGATGCGACTTGAGATCCGTAGACCTCAAGATTACACAGGCATTATTTCAAGTCGTGTCGAAGTCAAGTGTGAAAGGGGCCTAAAGGACATTTTTTTTTTTTACATTTTTAATGTATCCTAGTTTGTCATTGATTTCATTTTCATACAAAAAACACTTTTAGCTTTGCATATGCTAATGTATGTTTTTCGCAAAACGAGAAGAAGGTTGTCACTGTGCTGTATACAGTAAGACCTATTTATTCCCACTCTAGTGTGAGAGCAATTAGGAGATGATGTTGCTATACTTCACTACTATCATGCTGAACATTCTAGGTAGAATGAGTGCATATACTACTGGAATAGAGTGGTACTGCTTGCTTGTTGGGGGGGTTAAATTTATATTTAGAAATTAAAAAAAAATTTGTACATTATTAAATTTATATTTACAGATCATTTATGGGAATTTAAGAGATTTTTATTGCCATTTGCACAAATTGTACAGTTGCAAATACAGGAAACCTATTGCAGAATGCACATTGCAACTATTCTGATCATATTTAGGAGAATTTATTCTCCTTTTAAACCATTTTCATCTTCTTGAGCTTTGTTGGCATCATCAGCCTGTTAGCAGGCGGGACTAAAAACAAGCAGTAATTTTAAGATTACATACCATGTTGCATTTCTTGCACTGTACTTCTTTTAGCGCCCACAAAGGTGATAGCGAGGATTGCATTACTGGGTGTTTTTGTTTTTTTGTTTTTTAATTAAAGTACAAATATGAAGTGCACAGAAGCAAATGTTCATGCAACACAATTCGGATAATGTTTTACAACTGTAGCATGGGTCCATTGAAAATACAATTAGTTTTAAATCCACAAGGCAGAAATGACTTACTGTTATGGATAACACTGTTCTTCTTATAGCACTTTTAGTCGTTTTAATTTGAAGAACAAATGAGCACTGTCATCAAAACCACACTATGGATGTGCCAAAGGCAGATAGTAATTGGGATCATTTATGGATGCTTCTAGTTGTTTTAGAGTTGGGCAGCAGTTTACCTTGTGATTAAATGTGTTGGTGGATTTAGCAAGCTAAAGCCTAAACAGGCCGATGGGAGACCGTTTACAGTCCAAATGTGTTTCATTTATAATGTTGCAGATGATGGCAGTAACTTTTACTTCACCTTTTGGCGGCATAATTGGAAAAGCAACTGCATGTTGGTAATATAGGGAGGTAAAATTAGAGTTTGGACAAGGTAGTGCAATTGTACAGTGTGAGAATTTGCTGAAGGTAAACCAGGTTGACAATGATGCAGGATGAACTCCAACTGCACACTGTTGTTGGGGAATCTACCTGGGCATTATTGCTATTAATGATGGGTTTTACACTGGGGTTAGTTTATACCAAGTGGAGATGGGAAGACCAAAGAACAGAGAAAACTCTCCAACTGAACCACATCAATCAACAATTGATAACGGATGCATTACAAGTGAGCAGGTTGTCATTTTGGCATGCAGATTTCAGTGCCAATCTTTTGACACACTGTAAACTGGCCCCCAAACTTTTATCTCCTTTTTTTTCCCACTAGATTCACCATGATGGTAATTATCTTTGTGATCATTTAACTATCACCTGAGGTAGGATTAGTGTGAGATTTTTAGCTGCAGTTTAAGAAGTTGGGCTGAGATTAAAGGGTAGGTTTAGACTTGAATTGAACTTTTGCTTTGCCATTTAGGGCAAAGCAACAGATTCACTTTAATGCCGGTCATCGCATCAAAATGTACCCACCCTTCTTTTGATCCCATTCTGCTCTGCTTGACCACTGACAGCCATGGGAAATAGCTGGTACATCCAAATATAGGGAACCTGTGATTTACTCCCCTTTGTTCCATGTGATATTTGTGGTGCTGGGTTATTGGCCACTCGGTTGTCACATGGAGTGAGTAGAGAGTCCACAGACTCCTCACTTTCACAGGTGAATAGAGCAGCCGCAGAGCAAAAGAAAAGCATAAGTATAAGCTGCTGAAGGTGGTACGATGAATAAGCAAAGCATGGATTCACTTTTAAGGGGAAGTTCAGGATTGAAAAAAACATTTGTACCCACCTAGATGGCTGCAGCTGTCCCTCGCTGTCTATAGACCGAGAACTGAACCATCAAAGACTGCTGATCGCTCAGTTCTCAGTCTTCACTGAGCAGAGAACAGTGACTGTCAGTCACCAGCTCACTTCTCTGCCCCTCCAGTGCTCCCTGGAGTGCCAGACTGTGGAGGAGGCGAGATCAACTGGCTCAGACTCTCCGCGGCATGCTGAGCAGGCTGTTTGTTGGGCATCTGGGTGGATCCTGATATTATTGTCCGAATCCCTGCAGTGCCTTGACCGGCTCAGTGACATCAGCTTTAGCCTTCTATCGACTAAATCTGGGCCACAGGGGAGCAGAAATAAGTGCACTAATGTGACCTAGAAGAGAAGTATGGCCAAAATAGCTTTGGCCATACTTCTCTAATGAGGCTAGATTGAGGGTAAAGCCCCGTACACACACGCAGATCGTCGTCATACAAACGTCGGCGGACGAAAGATCTGCCGATTGTATGCGTGTTAGTATGGTGCCTCCGACAGATGTCTGCACACAATCCGCGGACAAGAGTCTTTCTTGCAAACTTGAAAATTTTTGTCTGCAGACACCAGAACGGACGATTGTTCGCCTGTCAGTACAGAAATCAGCCGACAGACCGCAGATTTGCAAGACTGGGCATGCTCAGAAAATAAAAAACACAGGGAAAGTTAACCATTACATGACATCACTTCTGCAGTCAGCTGAAGTCTGCGGACAAAATTCTTGTGCTGTCCTTGTGCTGTCTTTGCACTTTTCAACAGACACCGACATCCCGGGGAGAAAAGACGAACATTTGTATGACGACGATCTGCGTGTGTGTACGGGGCTTAAGGTTAAAGCCATGACAGAGCCACAATGAATAAATAGGCCCTGGAGCAAGAATATACCATCATAGCATTTGCTCTTGTGGTAGTTTTGCCCCTACCACCCCAATATAAATGTATAAGGTTGTAATCTTTTCTTACTACAAAATGCTTTTATTGCTCATCTGTGTGACTTTGATCCCTTCTTTAACCTTTCTGTTTTCTAATCTTAACTATAATTCTCAGTGTATGTGTTTTATTAACTGACCTGTACTGTTGGTGGCCTAGATTTCACATGATAGTTTAGTGTCTTTATGTTCTTGTGGATAGGATACATTCATTTTCTTCCATAATACCACAGAACTTTCACATTATTTGCCTTTTTTTACATGTTCCCACAGGACAACTGTGAGTTCACATTTATACCATTGTATTGTCCTGTCACATATGATACCATAGCCATCCCACATTACTGAAAGTTTGTGATCTTTCTGTTTCCAGGGAATAGAACAGTTGAAAAAGGAAGAGAGAAGATGGGCTAAAAAAACAAAATGGATGAATCTGAAAGCAGTATTTGGCCATCCGTTCTCTATAGCATGGCTTAACCCCCTCGCCACTCCAGACCAGGGAAAAGCAGACCCTTATCAATATGTGGTCTGAAGATTTCTGTGCCAGTTTTACCACACAGAAAAACAAACACCACAGTACTACCATTTACCAGCTTAACACTGAATGTTTCATACAAATACAACATATTTTTGTATTAGCTGAAAGTTCCTGCTGGGAAGAAGCCTCCAACGTACAGCAGTTGTTTGCTCCTGACTTCTGGAACCGTTTGATTGGTCTTTTCTTTCCATCTCTGCTTTCCTCATAGTAACAAAATGGATGCCTTTCTTTTTGGTTCTTCACTGCTTCGTCTCTTCTAACCAACTGGCTTTTTTACCTCAACTGCCATCATTTGCCATAGCTGACTGTGCCAATTAATCACTAACGTCTGGCCTAGTCATTAGGACACAAGAGCTCTGAGCAAAACTTGAATTTGGTAGCATTTGAAATCTCTAGAAATAGTGGAGAAAGAGAGAAACTCTTCTGGCTTGAACCTCAGATGTTTTGGTTTGCAGTAGTATTATGGGGTTTGAAGGCTCAAAGTAGCATCTTTTTTATAGCTTGCAAAATATACTTCAAATCATTATTTTACAGTAAGATGACCGTAAATTGTTGCATAGAGGAAATGTATTCTTCAGTCATATTGTTAGACCTGGCTACACAGACTAGTTCTTGCAAAATAATCATGCCTGGTATCCTGTTATCAAAGCTAAGGAAGGAAAGGTTTGTTGTTCTTTAGCCACCAGCTTCTTCCTTTTGTTCTGGAAAATGTGATTGGTTGCTGTAGGACAATGTGGAATGTCTTCTATTGCAACGCTTTCAATGGGCATGGTGATTTTGTAGACCCACCCTCAATGGTCGTTATCCAAGCTCATGAATGGGACATTTGTGGAGACCTTATAATGGAAATTGTGGGATACATCTCTTCCTAGCTAAATCTCTGTCCTCCTAGACTACAGGGGAGGGGCTTCAGCACAATTCTAGGATATAAGTATGTTTCCTAGTTGCAGTCTGATATATATCCAAACCGTCTTCAAAAATGTATGAATAGTGTATGGTCAGCCCCTTATTAAGTTTTTAGCCGCCTCAAGTTGTCAACCTAACCAGAGAACATGCCTATTGAAGCAAATGAGTTTAAAGTTAGTTTGAAATGTTGGTAAATGTGAAGGTCATGTAGCATTTTGAAATCGTGACATGATCTTTATGAAGGCAGGCCTTGGTACAGTTCATTACACAAATAAGTCATGTACACCTATACTGAATTAAAGCATGATATTCTGGAAGAGTGTCCCTTTTTTAGGAGGCCTTTATGGTGAGACGTTTCCCCAAAAAAATGTGTGATTGTGGTCATTTTTATAGATATTGACTACATAGCATTTAAATTGGAAGGTTATCAACTATATTTCTTCTAGACTGTATTACGTGGTTTAGGAAAAATTGCACACGTGTGCAGCCAGTGCACTTCAATTGTCTTTTAAACCTAATTTTTAGGGATTATTTGAGCATCTGTTGTGTCCTACCTTCATTTAGAAATGGCGGCATCTATGGATGGCGTTCTACCCAGGTATTGTTAAATGTGTGCCATTTTTTTAAAAGTTTTTCTACATATGGTAAACCCACTGCAATCAGCACAAAACAAAAACGTGGCTAATTTCTAGATTTTTGCCATCGGCACCAATGGCACTGTGGCTAAATTCTAGATAATAGACCATAAACTACAGCAGTCAGACTTTAGCCAGGGGAATTTGGTTGCAGTTGTAACTCTTCCTCTTTGCTCCAGCTTTAGACAGAAGACCACCTACACCTTTCCTTTCCAAAGAGGGAAAAATCTACATTGGTTACCCTCTGAGGCAGTGTGTATAAAATGTGCTGGATACTGACAAACCGACTGTTTTGGGCTGTAGTGCAAATGACCATCGTTTGTGGAAAAGGATCATTTTTAGCTTTAAAATCCGTTCTATGAGGTATTTACTGTATAACCAAGTATACTGTATAATAAAGCAAGAACGTGCAACCTCTGGCACTCCATATGCTATTGATACACCGTGATGCTCATTTCAACAGTGGAACAAGGGTTGTATTTACGGTATATCTTTGGTATGTAATTGTTAAATTGTGTTCAGAAAGAATTTTACCGCAGCTGTATTGCAGTATTTAGAAGTAGGTTTTCCTCATATTTCCCATGTTGTATCCCAGTATCATCATACATGGTGGAAGGTAGTAACCTTTTCTACCAACATTAGAAATTACAATTATATTACACAGTATCATATGTATAACTCAGCAGTAATATTGATACTCCATGTATTGGTGTTCAATGTGACAAACACAACAAAAGTACTGTAGCCGTTGCATATTATGCTAACTGGATAATTTATATATTTTTTTATTTTTATACTGCGAAACAATTGCTTGTTTTCCTATCAAGCTGTCCTCGTATGAGATTCGTTATTGGTCCCACCATGTCCAGTTGTTGAGGTTTTGAAGTATATTTATTTTGTGATCTGCATGGAACAAATATTATTCACTTTATTACTATTATCCCTTTCTAAAATGTTTGCAATGCTTACAAATGTGGTAACTGTAAATGCTTTTTAAATGATCATCAAATAGGCACAAACATAAAAGCAAACCTTAAGGCTGGGTTCACACTTGTGCGATGACAGATATTGCATGTGACTCGCACCGCATGGCTGTGCAGATCACATGCCATGTCTGTTCGATGCGAATTCAGCCATACAAACTGGCTGAAATCGCATCACATTTGCACCAAAATGGTGCAGGACCATTGTTTTTGTCTGCACTGTAATCAGATTGCATGGATGTTTACACCCATGCGATCCGATTCCTGTACCATTGCATATTTCGCGCTACGATCTGCAAACTGATTTGTGGGTGTAATTAACTTTACATTGACACACCCAGTGGTTGCAGATGTCAATGTGAACCAGTGTGAGATTCAGGTGCGATGCGGGAACCCGCACTGGAATCGAAGGGTTTCCCATTTCGCACCAGCGTGAACCTGTGTGTGAAGGCCCCATTCACACTTGTTGTGTTTGTCTTTTTTTTGTGGGTATTTTTGGAGTGCACCATTCATTTAAATGGGCCTCCCTCTGCTCCAAAAACACACTAAAGAAGCTCATGTAGAAAGGTTGGCACTGAGCCAGATCCATTTTGTATCGTGCATTTTTCATGTGGAAAACCCGTGACAAAACATGCAACTGCTACCCATGTTTCGGGTGCCATTGGGAAATAATAGTACCACAACCACATAGCGCAATTTTCACACATTTGCAGAAACGCACGTTTCTGCTATGCCCAGGTGTCAACGGGGCCTTAGCATCTCATCACTATTTCCAGAACACACATGCTGATGTAAAACTTTTTAAGCAATAAATCTTCTACGTGCCTTTTGTGAAGTGGCTTTTTGTTCAGTGAGCCACAATATTTTGCTACTGTTGGATCCTGCATACTTACTAGAATTTCCCAGTCAAGCCTCAAATTAAAATTGGCTTATCTCTTGATATCCTGTAACACTCCATGAGCATGCTACCCACTCCTGCTGCTTCTCAGACACATTCATCATAATCCAGGGCAAGTGTGGATTCAGTATGCTTTAAATATAGCACACAATTTGCTGCATGTCCTGCATGGGTCTTGCCTTGCTATTTGCAATTTTCTTATGTTAGAAAGAACCTGAACTTTGGAAACTGCCAGAAATAATATAGCAGATGGCAAAGGACTAGTTATCATATCATCTGTGGGTTCCCCACATCTCACCTGTTGTCATTACTTACCATACATTGTTCTGCACTGCGTCAGTGTAAGTGGCCATCTTGACAGGGAATCAAGGCTTTGCTACCTCATGTCAGAACTGCCCCCCAATATCAAGTGGAGTAGTAATCAAGCAGCAGTAGGAAAGGTAAAGGAATGAAGTAGAGGCAGGGAGATCCTTGCTTTGCAGGTTTTCTGGAACAGCTTCTTCTCCAGGAAGCAGAATACTGAGCAGCCCAATAGAGACCTCACCAAATCTAACATGATTAGAAGTCTGAGGCAGCAGTATCTTATATCAGTGGGCCTCAGGGCCCACTAACAGGCCATATTTTAGGTATTACCTTGGGGAGATGCAGACTAGAGTACTGCAATCATTGAGCAGCAAATTATATCACCTGGGATGTTTTTCAGTTATCTTGCAAACCTGGCCTGTTAGTGGGCCCTGAGGACCAGGGTCTTAGATGATCTCACCCTGCAGATATACAGCTTTGGGGCTTTAAGCACAATAATTGCACTGCTATTTTTTTTTTTTTTTTTTAAAGAAATGCAGGGCAAAAATGACATTGCTTTGGGGTTCTGCTGAGAATCCCTTTGATTTCATTATAAGACAGGAAATCCTTATTTTTGGGGTTTATTACATTTTAATTTGTACAGCTGGTGTCTTATTTTGTCTTTGTCAAGCTGCCACTTCACAGGCCTGTGACAGGAAATTCCTAAGATCTCATCCAGGACCATAGGACTATCACTTGGAATATTCCATTTTTTAATAAATACAGTTTGTCCCAAGTATGTAGGACCTGTGTGCACCTTGCACAGAAACTGCACTAAACCTATTGCCCATGCTTTCCTATGGCTTTGACTTTATATATAACCCTTTATACTTTGTTACCTGTAAAATTAAGCAGGGTAGTCTTAAGACAACCTAAAAAAAAAAATACTTTTTCTTGTGAATTAAATGTATCTAAATTCATGTAAATTGCACTGACAGATGGCTCATGTATATGATGTGGACTGGTTTACCTCCCGAAACATTTTGTGATTCTGTTCAGCTAATCTTATGATTTCACACAGGATTGACACACAACCGAAGTGAAATGACTAACCTCTATTAAAGCCTTGCTCTTCCCTACACCACCCACCTGCTCAGTGTGCATTGTGTCTGCAATGTATTTATTCATTGCCCATTGAGCAGGAAGGGGGCATTGGAAGCTGCACAGCTGATACAAGAAATAGGGTTTTAGCTAGCGGGTAAAGCAGAGGAGTATAAATTATCAAAAGACTGGTTGAAGAGTTGTTAAAATCCTTTGAAACTGTTCACATGTATATATTTCAGTTGTGTGTTTAGCCCTTTGCCTTGAACTTCACTTAGCATGAATTCTTTCTGCACGGCTACATACCTAAAAAAGGATGTGAAACAATATGCTCTATACTTACCTTTCTAGTGGGCTATGTGTTAAAGCGTGCGTTTTAACTAACTAAAATAGCATTTCAGAGTTTCTAGCCCCTTCAGGTAATTGACACTTTGCTATGCACTGTGGTTTCTCCCGCTGGCTTATACGTCCTGTAGTGATTTGATATGGGCCACCAGAAAGGTAAGTATAGAGCATCTTCTTTCACAGACTGGCATTATTTTAGTTGTGACCCTGTAGTGACAGGGTCACTTTAAGCATGTTATTGTAAGATGTTTTTAGCTGTTTGAGTCCAAGCAAATCTCTGTGTATATCTGCCCTAATAGGCTGCATTGAAAGAACAATCCCTGTGCAGTACTACTGAGCAGAAAGGAGAGTCTACAGATGTAGTAGGAAAATAGGGCCGCTCTCATGTACATATTTTTTTTTTGTTTTAAAACTATACCGACATTAACTTGAGCTGATTACACCCACAACTTAAAAAATAGACTGTTTCTTTTTAACTGGGGGTTATATGGGCACATTTTTTTCTTATACCAAAGGCCTACACTGTCACGTTGCCGATTGATGTTGTAACTCCTCTAATGAGACTTTTGCTTTAATTGTATAATATATAAAGTGATTGGACTAGAACTGCTGACTGGACCCTGTGGCAGCACCTTTGTGTATATACATTAGTAAATGCCCTAGTATTTCATGCAAACTATGTAACATAGGATTGTGGGCATTATCCAAACTGGTTCCCAGGGTTCTATGGAATCTAAGCATGATGGGAGCTTTAGTTACTACATATCTTGTTTTATCATGCTCAGTAATGGAGTGCAGAGGCTGTGCAGATCTGCTTTGCAGAAAATATACTAGAATTATGGTATGTAGAAATATACATGTACGGTATATGAAAATCACATTCCATTCATTCATTGCTGCAGAATATTTTTACTTATATTTTGGCAAATAACTGTACCATATGTATTTTTTTTTTTTTTTGTAAAATTGTGGAGATTATCATTGTCTTGATTTTCTAATGGGTATGGCGTGATAATGGTTTGTAATCGAGCTTCCCAGAACTTATAAAATTGCCGCAGATTGGAAACTGTTTACTGTTTTATTTAAAATGTGAACTGAAAGCTGCATCTCATTTAGTTCTGTACAGTATATGCTTCCATACTGAAAACAATAATGCAATAAACGTTTTTCAAGAAAAAAGATTTGTACATGTGGTCTATAACAAAAAAAAAGTTATAATATTACTTATATAAAATATCAAAAACAGAGGTGGATTGTATCACTGAGAGCATAGGTTTTGCTCATTGAGAAGCAAACACATTCAATTGTATGTTTTTGCTTCCTAATAAGCAATAAAATACACCCTTGGTGCTGCAACTCCCTCTGTGTATTTTGTATTTATTTTTGGTGTTTTTTTAGAAACACACCAGGTTCCATGCACAAACTTTGCAATATATATGTACATATGTGTGTATGTATGTATGTGTGTGTATATGTATGTATAATATATATTCATATATATATATATATATATATATATATATATATATATATATATGTGTATATACAGTACAGACCAAAAGTTTGGACCCACCTTCTCATTCAAAGAGTTTTCTTTATTTTCATGACTATGAAAATTGTAGAGTCACACTTCAAGAGGTAGTCACCTGAAATGGTTTTCACTTCACAGGTGTGCCCTGTCAGGTTTAATAAGTGTGATTTCTTGCCTTATAAATGGGGTTGGGACCATCAGTTGTGTTGTGCAGAAGTCAGGTGGATACACAGCTGATAGTCCTACTGAATAGACTGTTAGAATCAGGGCTGTCTTTAACACAGGGCAAAAGGGGCAGCTGCCCCGGGTCTAGTCATTGTTGTGGGGCCCAAAGCAGCTGCCCCTTGAGCCCCCAAATAGTTAAGTGGATTCAAGAGGGCCCAAGAATATTTTTGCCCAGGGTCCAATCAAGAATAAAGACGGCCCTGGTTAGAATTTGTATTATAGCAAGAAAAAAGCAACTAAGTACAGGAAAACGAGTGGCAGAAGAGACTTGTTTGGGCTAAAGAACACAAGGAATGGACATTAGACCAGTGGAAATCTGTGCTTTGGTCTGATGAGTCCAAATTTGAGATCTTTGGTTCCAACCACCGTGTCTTTGTGTGATGCAGAAAAGGTGAACGGATGGACTCTACATGCCTGGTTCCCACCGTGAAGCATGGAGGAGGAGGTGTGATGGTGTGGGGGTGCTTTCCTGTTGGGGATTTATTCAAAATTGAAGGCGTACTGAACCAGCATGGCTACCACACCATCTTGCAGCGGCATGCTATTCCATCCGGTTTGCGTTTAGTTGGACCATCATTTATTTTTCAGCAGGACAATGACCCCAAACACACCTCCAGGCTGTGTAAGGGCTATTTGACCAAGAAGGAGAGTGATGGGGTGCTGCGCCAGATGACCTGGCCTCCACAGTTACCGGACCTGAACCCAATCGAGATGGTTTGGGGTGAGCTGGACGGCAGAGTGAAGGCAAAAGGGCCAACAAGTGCTAAGCATCTCTGGGAACTCCTTCAAGACTGTTGGAAGACCATTTCAGGTGACTACCTCTTGAAACTCATCAAGAGAATGCCAAGAGTGTGCAAAGCAGTAATCAAAGCAAAAGGTGGCTACTTTGAAGAACCTAGAATATGACCTATTTTCAGTTGTTTCTCACTTTTTTGTTATGTATATAATTCCACATGTGTTAATTCATAGTTTTGATGCCTTCAGTGTGAATCTACAATTTTCATAGTCATGAAAATAAAGCAAACTCTTTGAATGAGAAGTTGGGTCCAAACTTTTGTTCTGAACTGTGTATATATATATATATGTGTGTGTGTGTGTGTGTGTGTGTGTGTGTATATACATATATATATATATATATATATATATATATATATATATATATATATATATATATATATATATATATATATGCACACACACACACACACACAGTCAGGTCCATATATATTTGGACAAAGGCACAATTTTCATACTTTTTGGCTCTGTATGCCACCAGAATAAAATTAAAATGAAACAATTCAAATTAATTTGAAGTACAGACTTTCAACTATAATTCAAGGGGGGTTGAAAATAAATATCAAGTACAAATTTTAGGAACTACAACCATTTTTATACACAGTCCCCCCTATTTTCAGGGGCTCAAATGTAATTGGACAAATTACTACAATCCTAAATAAAATATATATATTTTTTTAATATTTTGTTGGGAATCTTTTACTGGCCATGACTGCCTAAGTCTGGAACCCATGGACATTACCAAAAACTGGGTTTCCTCCTTTCTAAAGCTTTGCCAGGCTCTAACTGCAGCTGTCCTTAGTTGTTCTTTGTCTGTGATCTTTCTGCCTTTAGTTTTGCCTTCAGCAAGTGAAATGCATGCTCAATTGGGTTGAGATCAGGTAAACGACTCGACCATTGCAGAATATTCAACTTCATTTCCTTCAAAAGCTCCCGGGTTGCTTTTACAGTGTGTGTTTGGGTTATTGGCCATCTGTACTGTGAAACGCCAAGTGCCACTGAAAGCCATGCATGCACATGCCATCACACTGCCTCCACCATGTTTTACAGATGACGTTGTGTGCTTTTGGAGCATGAGCTGTTCCTAGCCTTCTCCACCCTTTTTTTTCCCTATCATTCTGGTACAGATTAATCTTAGTTTCATCCATCTAAAAGAGTGCTTTCTCTTTCGTTCTTTGACGGACACATCGCTCCTTAAATTATAACTACTGGGTATATTGCCTCCTGCAGGAGTAGGACTAGGCAGAACAAAAAAAACACCTGGCTACGCCAATGGGCCATCCTCAGCTGGTATATAACCCCCCTCTCTGCTCTAGGTAATCAGTTTAATTTGTCTAGTCAGGAGTAAGGACCTTGGCTCCCGGCTGGGATCTCTGGTCCTAGGATTTTTTTTCTGTTTCCTTAATCTTTTTTCTCTCGGGAGATCTACAATCAACTACCGGGCTGGGCGACGGGCTGGATAATCTAGATCCAGTGGTCCGCCCAGCCAGCGAGCACGTGCAGACCTCAGCTACACGCTAGGTCGGCCGCGACATAGCCTCACGGACAAAGGCGTGTGGCCGCGAGTTAAACGTCTTGCAGGGTCGCATACGACCGGGCTTGGGTTGTAGTCACAGCGGTCCCTTGGCCGACAGGTCCCTTACTTCGGTGGGGAGGATTCTGTCTGGAGTGTTAACCGCACCATGGAAGGGTATGATTTCTGGGGGATGGATGGCAGGAATAGGCTAATGCGGTCTCCTCTGTAGCATGCGTCGGTGGGCGGGAGATGCATTCTCCGGCTCACCCCCTTCTATCTCCCCCAAGGGTACCATGGCAACCGGCTCACGCCGGTCGCGTCATGGGGCATGGTCATGCAGGACGCCCAGATCCACAGGAACACAGTGGGGCATGTTTGGGGCTTCTGGGACCGCCCAGGGCCCTGCCCGCTCAGGGGGCCCATTAATACAGCTGTTCCACATTAATGATCACTAATCCAACATATAAAGAGCAGCGTTTCCCATAAGACACTGATACACATTAATCAGGAGGACTGCTTAGGACACAGACAAGGACTCTAATGGAGGTAAAAAGCAATCTCTATCTAAGCTTAACAGTTTGATGTACTCTATACAGAGTCAGCATCTTTAAGATATCAATGAACGTACATTTTGATTTATACCCTTAAACTCTCCTCTCTCTAAGGACCCGAAATCTGCATATAAAAAAAGCTTTAGTGGAGATAGTTGATAGGGGATTTGATCATAATATAATTAATAAAAAGGAAAGAGCATATCTGGTTCCTAAGTGCCCTCGCACTCCGGTTATCTACTATCTCCCTAAATTGCATAGGAGTCTGACTTCCCCCCCCGGGTCGTCCCATAGTCAGCGGCATTGACTCTGTGACGTCCCGGGTGGGGAAGTACATTGACTCTTATCTGCAACCCTTAGTGCAGACTACACCAGCGTATATTAAGGACACGAGACACGTCATTGGCCTTTTGTCATCTTTGACCCCCACTGAACACCTTTGGTTGGTCACAGCCGACGTGTCATCCCTTTATACAATTATTCCTCACAATGTGGGAATAAATGCGGTAAATGTGTACCTTAATAGAGATTCAGAACTGCCGGCTATTCAAATATCCTTCATCATAGAATTGTAGGAGTTCGCTACACACCACAATTATTTTTGGTACAGTGGACAATTTTACCGCCAGGTCACTGGTGTGGCCATGGGGGCAAAGTACGCCCCTTCCCTGGCCAATTTATTCATGGCCCAATGGGAGGAGGACGTCATCTATGCCCATCGCAGGCCGCAGATACTGCTTTGGGCTAGGTATATAGATGACGTGCTCCTCCTATGGGATGGCCAATATAACGACCTAATATTCTTTTTGGACCAACTTAATTTGAATAATCGTGGTATACAGTTAAACTACGAATGCAGTCAGACTAGTATTAATTTTCTAGATCTTACTATAGGCATCAAGGATGGACTGTTTACCACTTCGACCTATTTTAAGGCAACCGACAGGAATTCATATATTCCTGTCGATAGTTGTCATTATGCACCTTGGTTAAAAGCGATTCCGAAGGGTCAATATCTTCGCATCAGGCGTAATTGTTCCAATTTCCAAGTTTTTCAGACTCAGGCCCATACCCTTACTGAACGATTTCTAGACAAAGGTTACGATGCAAGATTTCTTCAGGATACTTTATCAGAAGTTAGTCAAATGGATAGAAACCAATTATTAAGGAATGCCAGTAGAGCTGATCAAAAAGATTCTTCTTATAACCTGCCATTTGTTACTCCGTTTTCAAGTCAACATATGAGTGTTAAAAACATCATAAAACGGCACTGGCACATCCTGGGCAATGATTCCGTTTTGGGATCCTCCCTGCCTGTTAAACCACGTATAGTTTTCAGGGGGGCTCCTACTTTAAGAGATAAGATAGCACCCAATATTTTAGAACCACCTGCACCTAAACCTACTTTTCTAAGCCAACTAACAGGCTTTTACAAGTGCAATAGATGCCGAGTATGTTCATTTAGTTCCAACAAATGTAGATCAGTCAAACAATTTACAGCTACTAGCACTAATAGGGTCCATGCTATCGAGCCGTTTATTTCCTGCATGACCACTGGTATTGTTTATCTTCTCCAGTGCCCATGCGGGCTTCAATATATAGGGCGAACTAAAAGACCCCTGCAGGTTAGATTAAATGAACATGTGTCCAATATACTCAAAGGGTTCCCGAAGCATTCAGTGTCCAAACACTATGCCCTGGTTCATGGCAAAAACCCCAAGAATACACTTTTCTTGGGGATAGACAAATTTGAACCTCATTGGAGGGGGGAACCCTTGGTGAGGGGCATATCAAAGTTAGAGATGACTTGGATACACCGTGCCAAAACATATGTGCCGTTCGGTCTCAATGTTGATGTTGAGGTTAATGCTTTTATTGATAATTCATGATTTTTATTATTTTTAATCTTTCCGGGATCTCCCGCTATTAATTTGTAAATTTTTCTTATACTTTGCAAATAAGAATTACACCCAGTCTTATTGTTACCTTTAAAGGGGTTTACTGTCAAGATGTGTACTAGTACTTATCTATTTAGTTTATCCTTGGATCGGATTTAATTGTATTTGGATATTAATTTTTATATCATTTTTACCCTTCAGTACAATGTGGCCTTCACTGACTATACTATGTTAAGCATGGCTCTCTGCAAAGAAATTGCAATCCCTTTTGTTGCCACCAGATGGCATTGCAATCATATTGCTATAGTTAATGTCGAGCTTGACCCGATTCGTTTGGGTTTAGATGACACCGTTTTTAGGATCGACAAATATACTAACTTTTTGATTTTATTTCCTTCTTGTTTTGGTATAACTAGCCTTCACTAAGGATGTAATGTGTAATCGAGACTTTGCTTGGTTCTTTGCAGGGAGACCGTGCATCTTTCTTAATTGCCATTAATTGGTGTTTTCAACTTAATACTGTACTCAATGTCCGATATGTTTTCTTCAGATAATTATTTATGTAACCTGCAGCGAGCGGGATTGTTCAAATTGTCTTGCTTGTTATGCACAATTAGGGATGCTAGGCTGTGCCCGGATATCATTGTGGTACCATGAATTGGATGCCCCGTTCCCACATTTAAGATGGCGGAGCGGTCCTCATTGTTCTCCGGTGGCCCAGCCCCATCCCTTCTGGTTAAATAGATGGCGTCAGTGCGCCGTCCGCACCTTTGAAAACGTCATCTGTGACGAAACGTCGTAAGGACACGGCGTACTGACGTCATCTGATCGCGACCAGGAAGTGCGGACGAGCGGAGACCGTCCGGCCGGCGGCCTTGATATACATGCTCCCCATTTCCTCGTTTTCTGTAAGTTTTATTCGTTTCTCTTTAATAAATCGTATGGTTTTACACTATGGAGGTCTTTTCTTTCATTTGGTGGTGATTACCCTGGCTAATTGGAGTCACTCGCCCTGGAGTCCACTGCAGGTTCCGTGAAGCTCATCATTTCCATAGGCTCATTTACCATCTCCTTAGGGTAAGAGGCAAATCCTATTGGTGAAGGCTGGCGTCTTGTCATACTTGACTCTCTTGCTTTATTTGGCTCAATCTGACTTTTTATCTGGTAAGAGGCGAGTGATATTGGTGGTGGTTATCTACATAGAAGACACTCATTTAGGATTTTCCATTCACATTGGCAAACATATCTCTACACTGTGGTAAGAGGCGACACCGGCTGTCACAGGATTGCACACATTATATGACTGCATGTTTTTCAGTTACCTTTGGTAAGGGGTACCTATAGGTGTCCCTTTTAGAGCATTCTTCTTTTTTCTGATTTTCATACACTGGTGGAGTTCACACTATTCATCCAGTTGTTAGTCACTCACTCTGGTGTATTTGTTCATCCGTTTTTGTTGGGTTTTACGCTATTGCGGTTTTATCTTTCCTCCAATTTATTGAGTCTACGCGAGATATTGGTTCCAGTCTACTATCAAAGGGACGAGATTTGCTTCTGAGAACCTGCCTTTTGATTTACCAGCTCTGTTAAGCGTATACCCATAGGGAGCTTGTTTGGACACTGTGTTCCTGATTTATATGGACTTTATGGACTTTATCTTCCATTACTCAAGTTAGCGCGACTTTTTATAGAAATATTGCTTGGGGTGTGGTCACACTTGAAGTTGCTGCTGTTCTCCTGTACCATTAGCGCGGTTATTATTTTCTATTTTCCTTAACAGTTTGATGCACTCTATACAGAGTCAGCATCTTTAAGATATCAATGAACGTACATTTTGATTTATACCCTTAAACTCCTCCTGGTTATACAATACATTTTTTTCTATATATATTTTTCCTTTTGGATATAGATGCAAACCATATATCCCTTATAAAGGACATCTATACAAATACGATCTATTGGGTATTCAAGTCTGAAACGCTGCTGCTTTTTCTTCACACAAACTGTCATCTCTACCAAACAAGCAACAAAGCATTATCCTTGAACATGAGGTGGGTCCCTATCCAAATACAATCAAACTAATGTAAATCCTTATGGAGACACTGTTTTCCAGACAATTGGAGAAAGGCATTACTGACCTGCACACTTTTTGTGGAGGTTAGTGGATGGATAGATAGAGAGATATATATATATATATATATATATATCCATTGCTGAACAAAATATCTATTAAAACCAGTTCCCTAAGGATGCCATTATTCCCTTTATTATTATTATTATTATATATATTTTTTCACATTTTACCCTTTATTATTTCCACTGTATGTTTCTTTGTTTGCAGAATGAATCATATTCTAAGTGTGGCAGTTTCTGTGTCCTAGTTTGGACCCCTTGTGGAG
The DNA here is from genome assembly GCF_965119305.1 of Pelophylax lessonae. NCBI lineage: Eukaryota > Metazoa > Chordata > Amphibia > Anura > Ranidae > Pelophylax > Pelophylax lessonae. The sequence continues at coordinate 183,074,518 of NC_138772.1, read as the reverse complement.
CATAAGCCTCCCCCCGCCACTCATAGTCCACCCCAGTTCCATCCACCTCCTCCCCAGTCTCTGGGGTAGCGTGTGACACGGGTGTTTCCTTGACCGGGAGATCCCCTGGCCGTCTTTTCTCTGATGTGCCGCAATCAAATTTTAATTCAAGCGACTGTATTTGCACTCGTGACTATACTCAGGGCATGTCTGTCTAATTTACAATTTGTGGATTTCATTATTTTGATGTCTTGATATTATAGACTATATGCATGTATGTTATGTGATGTATATTTGAATATATCCATTCTTACCCCAGATACCCTTCAGTGGACCAATGCTGTAAGACCCTTGAAGATAGTCAATACACGCAAATATCGAAATGCGTTGGGTCTTTGTGGCCCCTCCAGGGTCCTCCTCTGTACCTTTTATGGTCACATTCCTTTGTACTATCAGTCGCCCAAATGTTTATATGTAAAAAATGTATATGTTCTTTTTTTGTTCTTCTTGTACACATTTTACTATTTGTATCAATAAAAATTATTAATTTTACTCAGATGAATGGTTACCCGTCATAGTCCCATTTAGGGGTATCTCCTTTTTGCTATTATGTTCAATGCGGGGGTGAGGGCAATCAGACGCAACTATCTTTATTTCCACCATGGAAGGGTAAGTACTGTCCCCCCCCCCTCTCCCCTTTTGACATTTTTTTGGGGGTGGACGTGGGTAACCTCACAGGTACGGTTGGTTCCCTCCTCCCATTCTTAAAAATCCCTTAGTGAGATGGGCTTCTCCCACTCTTTCCCCTCTGTCTGGACTTGGAGTCTGGCGAGGGTCCGAGGGCAGAGAATGTAGCGGAGACCCCTAGGATCTCCCCCACTATCTCCACTCTGTAAGGGACCTGGAATAGTGTGCCCTGCCCTGGTAGTCTGGAGGGGTCCCAGTGTAGGAGAACCCTAGGTTCATGCCCCACTGTTTGCAGTGGGGATATATTGCAGGGGTGTCCCGGTGCAGAGTGTGCAGCGAAGTCTCCCCTGACGTGTGTCCTACCTTCAGGAGGGGGTCCCCTTGCAGAGGGTGCAGTGTTGCAGAGGGAACAGGGAAGATCCAGGCAGCATGCCGTAGCTGATGGAGGCCATTTTCCATTAGTCTGGCTGGTCTACAGCTGGCAGCCATGTTTGTGTAGCCCGTTGATCTCACGGGGCCATTTTCCCTTAGTCAGGGAGACGCTGGAGACGACCGAAGCCTCGTGGGGATGCCGAAGCTCCTTCTCTTCTTCCTCAGTTTCCTCTTCCCATGCCCGGGACATATGAACAGGGATGGAGTTCATGATGATGCTGGGTCTGAATTCTCAGCGCTCCTCTGAACGGTTGGGTGAGTCCTTGGGGGTCCCTGTTATCTCTGTCTCTGCTGATGGGTATCCTGAGCCTTGGGGGGATCCTTTAGTGGTTGCAAAAGATAGTTTCTCTATCGCTCATTGACAGACGTAGTCCTCGGTGATACAGCACCTTCGGGTTATGTTGCCTCCACAGGAGCAGGACTAGACAGGAAATTAAAAAGCTCTGGCCACACCCTAGGGGCAGTCCCAGAGGGTATATCCTCTCTCTCTCTGCCTCAGCAAATCAGTTATTTTCTGTCTAGTTAGGAGTAAGGACCTAGATACCTTGCTGGGATCTTCGGTCCTGGCAAGATTTTTTTCTTAAAAAGATTTTTTAGACAGCTTTTTTCTCCAGTGTTCCTGTGAGATCTTCAAGCAAGAAAGCTGAACTGGGCGACGGGCTGGATGTTGAGATCCGGTGGTCACCCCAGTTCAGCCTACGAGCACGTGCAGGCCATAGCTCCGCGCTGGGTCGGCCGCGACAAAGTCCCATTAAGGGACTGACCCCGCGAGTTAAACGTCTCGCTGAAACGCCAAAGACCATGAGTCACGGCGTCCGTATTGGTCGACAGCCCTCCCGCCCCGGTGGAGAGGGGTACTGTCAGGAGTTGGTGCCCGCCTGGTTCCGGTATGGTGAGTAGTATGTTCCCCCTTTTCCCCCTGACGGGTCTTGTGGTGAACGCGGGCCCCTCTCTGTATGGTAAGATAGAGTCCCCCTCTATCCTATAACATGGCACAGATCCCCCTACTTTGAGTGTGATTTTATGTGCAAAAAGCCAGGAGGCTTGGTTTGGGAGCTAACAATCTAATTGTATACATGTTTAAAAGATTGTAATCAGTGGCAGTCTGGGAATCTTACTGTGATAAGAATAAGGTACCTACCAGTCAGAAGCCACGGACATGTAGACTGCCTTCCTAGTCAAATCTCCAGCTATAGCAGGCCTTCCGAACGGCCATGCGGTCCGCCAGGGCCGGTACCGCCAACCACGCCAAAAATCCCCATGCAGAGATAGTGTTGTGTGCCCTGCAGCACACCGCTATTCGGTACAGGCCGCCGCCATTTTTTTTGCTGGATTGCACGAGCCGCCATTTTGGCGTAGCCTCGTGTCTCCAGCATGGGGGCGGCCATGTTTGAGGTGATCCAAACACCTCGTGGAGCTAGGGGAGGCGCCGGAAGGCGTGCAGAGGGGCGGAGCCGCCTCCTTTCTTCCTGGGAGCAGGTAACACTAAGGGGCTTTTGTGGCGCTGGGGGTCGGAAAAAAAAAAAAAAAAGGTTTTTTATTTTTGAATTATATTATCCGGGAAGTTACTGGAATAATCATGGACCCTGCCACACAAATTCCCCCACCTGTTTCCCTCGAGGGGGCCACGGGACCCGCCGGTGCACAGAGTGTAGAGGCATTTACAGCAATTTTGGAGTCTATGGTGGCTCGGGTGGAGGCGGCCTGTCAGGGACGAGGGTCAAGGAAGCGACCCCCGCCTACCCCTATATTATCTGACACCTCTGACTCAGATTCAGAGATGGTCACTGCAGTTGCAGGTCCCTCTGCAAGGGCTGTTACCTCAGGTAAAGCTCCCTCAGACAGTGAGGAGGACGTTTCTTCTCCCGCTATAATTCAGGAAGAAGCATTGGTGGACGCACTAGTTGTGGCAGTGCAGGAAACCTTAAAACTTGAGGTTTTACCGGCAGAAGCAACTGATACAGAGATTCCTTTTGGTACTAACAAGCCCATCAAAACGGTGAAGGTTTTTCCTGTACCCAAGTGTTTTGGTAATAAGATTAAAGGAGAATGGGAGCATTCTAAACGTACCTTTACTATTTCCAAGCGTATTGCTAGACGCTATCCGTTTGAGGAATCCATCATTAAGAAATGGACGGTACCACCAGTGGTGGATCCACCTATTTCCAGGCTGAATAAAGCCACGGTTATCCCAGTGGAGGACACTTCGTCCTTTAAGGATCCGGTGGATCGAAAGATGGAAGCAGAGTCCCGCACTATCTTCTCTCTGATAGGGTCAGCATTTAGACCAGTAATTGTTATTGGTCTAGTTTCCCAGACACTTACGGAATGGGCGAGATTGGTACGCCAAGACCTTAGGGGAAAAGATATTCCCCAGGAAACATCTGATTTGATGGAACAGATTATACAAGGGCTACAGTTTATCTGTGACGCAGCCTTGGACACTACTCCCCTATTAGGGCATGCATCTATGTCAGCGGTAATCCTCAGACGTGTGCTGTGGTTAAAATGCTGGTCAGCTGACCTAGGTTTCAAAAAGACCTTGACGAATCTCCCCTTTCAGGGGAATCGTCTATTTGGGGCCACCCTAGATGAAATCATTAAGGATGCCACTGGGGGCAAGAGCACTTTTTTGCCACAGGCTGCTAAAGCTAAGGGACCTCGCAACAAGCGAGGACCTTTCTTTACCGCCCATAAAGGGTTCGCACGCCCGGCTGGAACAAGCGGGAAAGGCAAGACTCCTCCAGCAGGGTTCAAGAAAGGCTGGTCGGACAAACAGAGGACCAACTCAGCCAAACCCGAAGCAAAGGAGTACACAGCCTGAAGGTGCGCCCCCACCCGGTTTGAGGGTGGGGGGACGTTTTCACCGGTATTCAGGACATTAGATCGAGCATCAACTACTACTACCGGTGCGATTCTTCCCTTCCAACATTTAAGTACTACAGGGAGCGGTAGTCACCGTTCCCTGAATAGATCTTTTCCTTTACCTTTTCCTAAGATTAGTCTCAATTCCCCACAGGAATCGGATCTGGTTGACCAGACAGGCCAAGAAGCCTCTAGCCGTGTGACTTCGGTCCCTGAGGTCCAACCAGAAAAGATCACCGTTCCTGATAGGAATCAGGTATCTGATAAATGTGTGGGAACAGAAAACGACCAGACTTTCTCGGATGGTCGGGGCCAGATAGCTCTAGGGACGCCTGGTTCAGATCCAGTCAGCACCAGTGGTCCTAGAAATTCTAGGCTGGCCTCGTCAAGCCGGCCTGACCGACTTGGACATGCTAGTCGCAGACGTTCCGTGGGAACTTCGTCTCAGGGAGTGTCTGTGGTCTCAAGGACCAATCTACCATCGTGCTTTACAGTCGCTGGTTTTAATGGCCTGGCCATTGAGACCCAAGTACTGAAGGACAGAGGGTTGTCAGCTTCAGTCATTCCTACCCTTATTAAAGCAAGGAAAGCGACTTCCAGCAAGGTCTATTATCACACATGGAAGACGTATATTGCGTGGTGCGAATCTTTAGGATTTCCTCCACGTACCTATTCGGTGACTCGAATATTGGCCTTTTTGCAAAAAGGGGTTGAGCAGAAACTAGCCTTGAGCACCATCAAGGGTCAAGTTTCAGCATTAGCAATCTTCTTTCAGAAACCTTTAGCTACCAAGTCCTTGGTGCGGAATTTCATCCAGGGGGTGCGGCACCTGGCTCCACCAGTCCGCGCGCCCTTACCGCCCTGGGATCTTAATTTAGTTTTGTCGGTTCTACAGAAACCTCCCTTTGAAAACATCAGGGAGATTCCCTTGCTTACTTTATCCCAGAAGGTGGCCTTCTTGGTGGCTATCACTTCTGCTCGCAGGGTGTCAGAACTGGCTGCATTATCATGCCAGTCCCCATACCTAGTGATTCATAGGGATAAGGTAGTACTTCATCCTAAGCCATCCTTTCTTCCTAAGGTGGTTTCAGATTTTCATCTGAATGAAGATATTGTACTACCTTCCTTGTGTCCTCAGCCCAAGCATCATCGGGAACATGCGTTGCATTCCTTGGATGTGGTTCGGGCAATCAGGGTATACCTGAAAGCTACGGAATCATTCCGTAAGACTGATTCACTTTTTGTGATCACGGATGGCCCCAGAAAGGGTTTGCCTGCATCTGCCGCGACCATTGCCAAATGGATTAGACAGACGGTGGTACAGGCTTATTCTATTAAGGGTCAGAGTCCTCCGTTCCCTGTTAGGGCGCACTCCACTCGAGCGCTCAGTACTTCCTGGGCCTTTCGCCATCAGGCGTCAGTGGTCCAGGTATGTAAGGCGGCCACCTGGTCGTCGGTACATACCTTTACAAAATTCTATAAAATTGATGTGACGGCATCGGCGGATGCCTCATTTGGCCGCAAGGTTTTGCAGGCCGCAATTTGAGGAGACCGGTGGTCTACCTCGAGGGTTTTTTTCTGTTTGAAAAATGTCTTTTTTGTTGAGTCTCATCATTAAGGATGAGCATTGTAAACTTCTAGTTGGCACCGGTTGGGCCTTCTAGATTGGGATTTGATTTCCATTTTCCCACCCCTCATTTGTGATACTGCTCTGGGACGTCCCGAAGGTGCTGTATCACCGAGGACTACGTCTGTCAATGAGCGATAGAGAAAAATGGATTTTTGTAAAATCTTACCGTAAAATCCTTTTCTCTTAGCTCATTGACAGACGTAGTCCCCGCCCCTCTGTTTTTGAGTTGGGTTGGGTTAAAATCTCTAAAGACTGCTTTTTGACATAACTGATTTGCTGAGGCAGAGAGAGAGAGGATATACCCTCTGGGACTGCCCCTAGGGTGTGGCCAGAGCTTTTTAATTTCCTGTCTAGTCCTGCTCCTGTGGAGGCAACATAACCCGAAGGTGCTGTATCACCGAGGACTACGTCTGTCAATGAGCTAAGAGAAAAGGATTTTACGGTAAGATTTTACAAAAATCCATTTTTTTGTACTTCCTTTCCTTATGTAGCCTCAGGTTCACATTAGGGCTGCAACTAACGATTAATTTGTCTGTCGACTAATCTATCAATTATTTTTACGATTAGTCGACTAATCTAACGATTATTTTTATTTTATTTTTTTTGCTTAATTTAGTGTTTTTTTGATTAGCTAATTAATCCTGTAATTAATACAGACCCCTCAGTAAGCCCCCTCCCAGTACAGACCCCACAGTAAGCCCTCCCACCTAGTACAGACCACTTAGTAAGCCCCCCCCTCCCAGTGCAGACCCCTCAGTAAGCCCTTCCACCTAGTACAGACCCCTCAGTAAGCCCTCCCACCTAGTACAGACCACTTAGTAAGCCCCCCCTCCCAGTGCAGACCCCTCAGTAAGCCCTTCCACCTAGTACAGACCCCTCAGTAAGCCCTCCCACCTAGTACAGACCACTTAGTAAGCCCCCCCTCCCAGTGCAGACCCCTCAGTAAGCCCTCCCACCTAGTACAGACCCCTCAGTAAGCCCTCCCACCTAGTACAGACCACTTAGTAAGCCCCCCCTCCCAGTGCAGACCCCTCAGTAAGCCCTCCCACCTAGTACAGTATGTACTAGGTGGGAGGGCTTACTGAGGGGTCTGTACTGGAAGGGGGGCTTACTAAGTGGTCTGTACTGTACAGACCACTTAGTAAGCCCCCCCTCCCAGTACACTAGTACAGACCCCACAGTAAGCCCTCCCACCTAGTACAGACCACTTAGTAAGCCCCGCTCCCAGTGCAGACCCCTCAGTAAGCCCTTCCACCTAGTACAGACCCCTCAGTAAGCCCTCCCACCTAGTACAGACCATTTAGTAAGCCCCCCCTCCCAGTGCAGACCCCTTAGTAAGCCCTTCCACCTAGTACAGACCCCTCAGTAAGCCCTCCCACCTAGTACAGACCACTTAGTAAGCCCCCCCCTCCCAGTGCAGACCCCTCAGTAAGCCCTCCCACCTAGTACAGTATGTACTAGGTGGGAGGGCTTACTGAGGGGTCTGTACTGGAAGGGGGGCTTACTAAGTGGTCTGTACTGTACAGACCACTTAGTAAGCCCCCCTTCCAGTACACTAGTACAGACCCCTCAGTAAGCCCTCCAACCTAGTACAAACCCCTTAGTAAGCCCCCCCTCCCAGTGCAGACCCCTCAGTAAGCCCTCCCACCTAGTACAGTCTGTACTGGGAGGGGGGGGGCTTACTAAGGGGTCTGTACTAGGTGGGAGGGCTTACTGGGGGGTCTGTACTGGGAGGGGGCTTACTAAGTGGTCTGTACTGTACAGACCACTTAGTAAGCCCCCCCTCCCAGTACAGACCCCCCAGTAAGCCCTCCCACCTAGTACAGGCCATTACAAGCCGGTGTAGCGCCGCACATGTGACATCTCTAAATAGCTGGGTGATCGGGGAGGATGGCGAATGTGTTGCGGCAGAAGCTGGGGCAGTACAGGGGTGCTGGAGACGGTCAGCGCTCACCTCTTGTCTCCGACATCGGTGTGGACGGAGCCCGGCGGGGGAATTTCACCCGGCCGGCCAGGGGGCGTGTGACGTCACGCGTTGACGCGTCGACGCTTTTCACGCACGTCGACGATTTTTTGTAGTCGACGTGTCGTGGCAGCCCTAGTTCACATTAGGGATCGACCCATTATCGGCAAGGCCGATATATCGAGGGCTGATATACTCTTTCCCCAATATATCGGAATCGGCCCCGGATGTTAACGATATTGCCGATATTTTCATGACGTCATTCTGCCTTCTTAGGCCGCCTCCCTCGCCTTGGAAAGCCTCGTCTGGAGTCGGGAATAGTCTCGTGGGAGTGTATCACAGCCATACACCCACCCACAGCAGCCCGGTGCCAGCCAGCCACCCACAGGCCCTGTACCAGCCAGCCGCAGGCACTGTACCAGCGAGCCAGCCACTCACAGGCCCTGTACCAGCCAGTCAGCCACCCACAGGCACTGTACCAGCCAGTCAGCCACCCACAGGCCCTGTACAAGCCAGCCACCCACAGGCCCTGTATCAGGCAGCCACCCACAGCCCCTGTGCAACTCACCCACCCACCACAGGGTGACAGTCAGCCACCCACCCACCACAGGGTGCCAGACAGCCAGCTACCCACCACAGCATGCCAGACAGCCAGCCAACCACCCACCACATGGTGCCAGACAGCCAGCCACCCACCACAAGGTGCCAGACAGCCAGCTACCCACCACAGGGTGCCAACCAGCCACCCACCCACCCCCCACAGGGTGCCAGCAAGCCAGCCAATAAACAAAAATTAACATGTTCAGTACCAGATTTGTGTCAAAAATTGTCTTTATTTTTCAAAACTTTAAACGTACAAAATATCGGCCAATACCGATATGCGATGGCCAAAATATCGGTATCGGCAACGAAAAACCGATATCAGTCGATCCCTAGTTCACTTCTCCCCCCTCTGACCCCCTCATGGAGGTGGCAGGTCCTTCGGAACGCCAACTTCCCATGGTTGCACTGGCAGTCGTACTGTAGTCCTTAGTATCCCGGGTGGAAGTGACGTGTGGGCAAAGGCCCAGGAGGAAGAGTCCCCCGCCTTTCCCTGCTCAGTCGGTGGCATCTGTTTCTGAGCCTGGTGCCGCTGTAGACACGGCCCATCTAGGGGGGCTAAATATTACACCCTCTGATCTATCCGATAGTGAGGATGATTCCTTCATGGTCGCAGCGGCGAATTACGCTGATACGAAAGCGCTGATAGACGCACTTATCACTGCAGACTTTAAAAATGGAAGATGCGGCTGATGTAGCCACGGACGTGGCTGTGTCGTTTGCTACGCATAATTCACCTCGCACTCCAAAGGTGTTTCCTTATGTGCCTTATTTTGACAGGTTTTCCTGTAATGAATGGGAACAACCAAAATTACTCTTTGTGGTCCCCAAACACTTTGCTGTACGTTACCCTTTTGAGCAGTCTCTTTTAAAAAAGTGGACTAGTCCACCATTGGGGGAGGACCCTTCTGTTTCCAGGTTGAGCAAAGCTACCATGATCCCAGTAGAGGAATCCCCGTCCTCTAAGGACCCGCCTGACAGGAAAGTGGAGGCTGTGGCACGCAGCATGTTTACTATGGCTGGTTCAACATTGCGGCCAGTCTTTGCCTCAGACCCTAACTGAATGGGCCAAGCTTTTATGCCAGGGCCTGGGGGGTGGGCAGGTCCCCGCTGCTTATGTTGATTTAGCAGAACAATTGGTCCATGGGCTGCAGTTTATTTGTGATACAGCTTTGGAATACAGCTCCTGTGCTGTTCAAACTTTCTGTTTCAAGGGTGGTGATTAGACACGTGCTGTGGCTTAAAGTAGAGTTCCACCCATTTTAATAAGTTTAGATGTATGTAATCCCCTTTAAAAATACTTTTACCAATGGAAACTCTTTTTTTTTTTTTTTTTCAAGGAAATACCTTTTTTTCTTCTTTATTTATCCGCACTTCCGGGTCCGGCCGCCTATAGGCGATTATGTCACTCGGCGATTCACAAGGGCTGTTGGGATGTATCCTATTTTTTCCTTGTTCCCTTTCCCTGGGACTGTTCTTGTGGAGAGAATGACCCCTTTTTCCCCCCTTCATGACTTAACTTTGGGATGTTGGTACCCACAGCTTTCCTTGCACCTCAGGCTCAATATTATACTATTCTATTTGAGGTCAGGTTCTTCCTTTCGCTGTCACGGTACATCCTACTCGAGTACTTCTTGGGCCTTCCGTCCTCAAGTGTCAGTTTCTCAAATTTGCAAGGCAGCCACTTGATCGTCGGTGCATACTTTCACCAAATTCTACAAAGTTGATATTTTGTCATTTGTGGATGCTTTCTTTGGCCGCAAAGTTTTGCAGGCTGCTGTTTAGAAGGGGCTTTTCCCTCCTGAAAGGTGTTTTTCTTTAAATTTTTATTTTTTCAGATGGGGCTCCTGCGACCCAGTTTGGGCTCTTGTGTTTAGCTTTGGGTTATTTTCCCCACCCCTCATTTTCCTTTTGGCACTGCTTTTGGACGTCCCAGTAGTTTAACCGCTTGCTGACCGCCGCATGACTATTTACTGCGGCAGTCAGCCCCGTACTGGCAAAACGGCGTAGGGCTACGTCGCTCGCCCACGAGCCTCTAGGGGGCGAGCGCGCGCCCCCGCTCGTTCCCTGCACGAGTGACCGGTGGCTCCGATGTCCGCCGGTCACTCTCGATCTCCCGCTGGAGAGGGAGAAAGGCAGGCGGCTAATGTAAACAAAGCCGCCTGTCATTCTCCCTGATGTAACAGCAGAGATCATACGATCCTGCTATGTAGGATCGTATGTCTCTGTGGTTACATCACAAGCCACGCCCCCCACAGTTAGAATCATGGCCCTATGGATACATTTAACCCACTGATCACCAATAAAGTTAACCCCTTCCCTGCCAGTGTCATTTTTACAGTAACAGTGCATATTTATAGCACTGATTACTGTAGTAATGTCACTGTAGTAATGTCACTGGTACCTCCAAAAGTGTCAATGTCAGTCAAGGGTCCGATCTGTCCGCCGCAATGTCGCAGTCCGGCAAAAAAAAAAAAAATCTTAGATTGCTGCCATTACTAGTAAAGAAAAAAAAATGACATAAATCTTTCCCGTAGTTAGTAGACGCAATAATTTTTGCGCAAACCAATCAAAATACGTTTATTGCGATTTTTTTTTTTTTTTTTTTTTTTTTTTTTACCAAACATATGTAGCAGAAAACAAATTGGCCTAAAATGTTAAAAAATTTTGATTTTTACATTTTTTTGGGGGGAATTTCATATAAAAAAAATGTGAAAAATGTTATTTTTTCAAAACTGTCGCTCTTTTTATGTTTATAGCGCAAAAAAGTAAAAATCGCACAGGTGATCAAATACCACCAAAAGAAAGCTCTGTTTGTGGGGAAAAAAGGGCGTCAATTTAATTTGGGTACAGCGTCGCACGACCGGGCAATTGTCCATTAAAGTCACGCAGTGCCGAATCGCAAAATAGGCCTTGGTCTTTGAGCAGCCAAATCCTCCGGGGCTTAAGTGGTTAAGGAGAACTGTGTCCGTCAATGAACAAAAGAGAAAATGGGATTTTTTTACTCATCGTAAAATCCATTTCTGTGAGTTCATCAATGCACCCACCCCTCTAAGGAGTTTTGATACTTCTTATACTTCTTGCTACTAAACTGAATACCTATAGCAGAGAGTGGGGTTATATACCAGCTGAGGATGGCCCGTGATCGGAGCCAAGTGTTTTTTGTTCTGCCTAGTCCTACTCCTGGAGGAGGCAATATAACTCAGTAGTCATGATTTAGGCGCTCTTTGTCAGTCGATGAACTGGATTTTACGGTGAATACAAAAATCCAATTTTTCCAGAACTGGTCTTGCTTTTTTGGATGTTTTTTTTGCCAAGTCTAATCTAGGTTCACAGCAATAGATTCCAAGTGCAAATACCACACTTAGAACCAACTCCAGACCTTTCACCTGCTTATTTGATAAATAAGGAAGGAGTAACCCACACCTGGCCATGAAACCGCTTTTGATGCGATTGTCCAATTACTTTTGGTGCCTTTAAAAAGGGAGGATGGCTATTCTTAAGAGCTATAATTCCTAAACCCTTCCTCCGATTTGGATGTACATACCCTTAAATTAAACCTGAGTGTGCATTTCAACACATATGCATTTTATATATCTATAGCTTGAATATGTTTTAGTAAATACCTGAAAAAAATAAAATTGTGCCTGTGTCCATATTTATATGGACCCAACTGTGTGTGTGTGTGTGTGTGTGTGTGTGTGTGTGTAATATATACACACACACACACAGAGGCCTAAAAAAATGTAGACACACTTTAGCATTAAAAATGTTATTACTAGATTTATATAAACATCAAAGGGTAAATGTAAGACATGTTTGAATTATGCAATCATATTGGGTGCTCAAAGTCTTCACCATTAACATCCAGACACTTTTTTGATTTCGGTGAACTACTGCAGGAACAACATTGACTAGAGTGTCCACATGAATTGCTCTGCATGATGTTTCAATTTCTTCCTATAGTGCAGTCAGTGTATGTGGTTTTATATGGTATACCACATCCTTTAGTGTTCCCCACAGATAGGAATTGAGGAGTGTTAGGTCCAGGGAATGTGGAGGGAATTAAACAGCACCTCTATGTTATATCCAATGTCCTGGCAGAAGAGAGGCTCTCGCATCTCGTGGTAGTGAGGTGGTTCGCCATCTTGCTGGAAGTACAATTGCTTATTTTCTTTGACTCTCCTGATGGTCACATAATGACATCAACAATGGTGCGACTACTGACGTCTTTAGGGTAAACTTAATACTACACATTGCTATCATACTTCAATTTGGGTTTTAAAAAGGGCATAGAGAACAGCTGTTTTTGTGTGTGTATGTGTATGTGTGTGTGTGTGTGTATATATATATATATATATATATATATATATATATATATATATATATATATATATATATATATATATATATATATATATATATAATCTCCAATGCCCAGCGTAAATAAGTACACCCCTTTTAAGAAGTAAGATTTTATTCAATATCTCAATGAACACATGAACAATTTCCAAATCTCTGACAAAACTTAGTTTTTTATAGAACATTTGTTTAGCTTATTACTTGAAAGTCAGGTTAATAATATAACTTAGATTACAAAATCTTCAGTTTTATTCAAATTAGTTGATCCAAAAATGAATACACCCCACAACAAAAACGACTCCATCTAGTATTATGTATGACCTCCTATGATTTGTAAGGACAGCACCAAGTCTTCTAGGCATTGAATGAACAAGTTTGCGACATATTGCAACATCTATCTTTTTCCGATCTTCAAGAACGACCTCTTTTAGAGCCTGAATGCTGGCTCGAGCGTGATGCTCATCTCTTTAGAATTGCCCATACGTGTTCGATTGGGTTCAGATCAGGAGACCTACTTAGCCACTGAATCACTTTCATCCTGTTGCTCTTCAGAAATGGAACAGAGGCCTTAGATGTGTGTTTTGGGTCATTGTCATGTTGGAAAAGTGCACGACGACCAAGGACAATATTTCAATAATTCTTTCAATATAGAGCAGTACATCTGTGAAAACATGCAGCCCCACAGAAGGACACTGCCATCACCATGTTTCATTGTAGGCACCATGCATTTTTCTTTGTACTCCTCACATTTGTGACGCCATACAGTTTTGAAGCCGTCAGTTCCAAAAACATTTACCTTGGTTTCATCACTCCAGAATACAGAGTCCCAGTAATCATCTTTTTCAGCATGGGCTCTGGCAAATTCTAGGTGAGCTTTTTTGTGCATGGGTTTTAGAAGAGGCTTCCATCGTGGACAAAACGCATCCATGCCATTCCTCTGCAGTGTAATGCCGTATTAGTCACGGGAAACAATCGTCCCAGTTTGGCTTTCTACATCTTTAGCTACCTGCAGTAAACTTGCATGGTGATTTTTCTTCAACCTTCTCATCGGAAGATGCTCCTGTCGAGGTAATATCTTCCGTGGACAGCCTGGATGTCTCTGTAAGATGGTTGCAGTTCCATCATTGTAAAACTTTTGTATCACCTTTGCTACAGTATTCTGACTAAGTAAAGATTTGCTGTTCTTCTGGTAGCCTTCACATTTCTTGTGTAAAGAAATTATTGTCTTTCTCAGGCCTGTGATCTTTCTATTCATGGGGTGCCATTGCTGACAGCATTGAATGAGAATGGGTTTTCTTTGTTAAGTATTGGCCTTTTATAATCAACTGTCTGCTGGACACCTGTTTATTGAATAATTAGACTCACCTGTAGTCGAATTCTTGTTAATTAGGATTTTGTTGTCTAAAATTTAGCTTTGCTCCAAATACTTTCACTGGGGTGTATTCATTTTTGCAACATGGTCCTGAATGAATTTGTTAGGAAAAAAACTTTTTTGTGTGTGCAAATTAGCAAATCTTGGTTGGTGTATACCCGTGTGTGTGTGTGTGTGTGCATGTATATATATATATATATATATATATATATCTCACAAAAGTGAGTACACCCCTCATGTTTTTTGTAAATATTTTATTTATATATTTTCCTGTGACAACACTAAAGAAATGACACTTTGCTACAATGTAAAGTAGTGAGTGCACAGCTTGTATAACAGTGTAAATGTGCTTTCTCTTACGTCCTCTGACAGTCGCCGCCCACTCATACAGTCTGCACTTCTGGGTATTGGTCTTATCCACAGGAGTAAGCTAGGCATAAGATTTTGTTAGAAAACATTCACAAAACCTTTGTATAGACACACCTACAGGGGGCTGTCCTTCTGGTCCAATACCCCCAGCTAGCAGCATTCCCAAATCAGTTTGTCTTTGCTTAGCATAGGAGTAGGCTGATTTTCCCTGGCTGGGGCTGCAGAAGACTACAGCGTTTGCGGGCTGGGAATAGCACTGGTTATCCTAGGGCCTTATGGAATCCCAGCCTGCCATCGAGCGTTAGCAGGCTATACGTACGCCCAGGCCTCGCAAACGACCATGTCCCTGTCCTCAGGGCAGAGCCTGCAAAGTGGCTACTTCGCCTGGGATGTCTCAACTGCAGTACGCCGCGTGTTGCTAGTGTCCTTTTCGGCTGACGGCACCACCACCCAGAGTGGGAGGCTTCCTGTCACAGAGCGGTACCCACGTTTCACTGGACCGGTGAGTACCATGCTACCCCTCTGTCTATGGCAATTGTCTGTCGGGTTGTGTATGTGGGCCCTCTGTTTATGGGGATGGCAGTGCACATGGATCTGTGATATCCCCCTCATGTCTGTCAGTGCAGTCCCTGTGTGTCCCTTCCTGGTCCCTGCGGGGGTGCTATGGCGGTTCTACCTCTGTGTGGGGGGTTGTGGGGGTCCCTGATGTCCCTGAGGTGCTTCGGCAACGTTTTAGGGGTACAGACATGGTGTGTGGGGGCCGCGATCGGTGTAAACCGCGGGGCCGCCATTTTAGATGTGGGCAGGCTGTTTGGCCTCATTGTGAGGGCAGCAGCCATTTTCTGCTATTCTTTTGGCACGCTTCGGGCGCCATCTTTAGTGTGGGCGCTATGTTTCTTTATGTGAACAGCGGCCATTTTCCTGGAGCCTTCTCCATAGACTTGTATTGGCAACCATTTTCGTGTGGCTCAGAGCTGTGTTCTGCAATTTAAATTCTGCAAAATGCCGCAATTTAAAGCGCAATTTTGTGGTGCCCAAGCGTTTTCAGTACCGTTATCCCTTTGCGGTTCCGGTGCATTCGCGCTGGACTGTGGCTCCTAAGGTGGACCACACTGTGTCCAGGTTAAATAAAGCTACTTTAATGCCAGCGGAGGATTCTCCGGTGTCTAAAGACCCGGTGGATAGGCGGCTGGAAAATCTTACCGTCACATCTACATGTTGTGGGTTCCTTAATGAAACCCGTGTTCGCTTCCGTAATGGTCTCTCTGTTGAGTGGGCCAAGGTGCTTAAACGCACACTTATTACTGACTCCGCCCCACCTGCTACTCTGGAGATGGTGGATCAAATTATTCAGGCTGTTTTATACATATGTGACGTGGCCCTGGATGAGGCCCCTTTAGTCTCACGCCTGTCTGCAGTTGCTGTGACGATTCGTCGCATCGTTTGGTTGAAAAGCTGGTAGGCCGACCAGTCTTCCAAGAAGACGGTGTCTGACATCCCTTTTGCAGGGAGTCGTCCTCTTGGGGACTCTCTGGATGAACTGGTGAAGGGGGTCACTGGGGGTAAGAGCACGCTGCTTCCCCAGGTGTCCAGGGGAAGATCCTTCCGCGGTAAGCGGGGCCCTTCATTTAAACTTAACCAGGGGTCCTTTCGTGCCTTCAAGGCACAAGACAAGGGTAAGTCCTTCAAGGCCTCTTGTGGCCAGAAGAAGCCTTGGGCAGGCAAGCCTAAAGCCGCACACTCGGCACGGCGGCCCAGTCCGCCTCGACCTGAAGGGGTGCCCTCACCCTTTTCAGGGGTGGGGGGACGTCTGCGCTATTTTCCCGAACCTTGGCTGGCCAAGATTCAGGACAGATGGGTTCAAGAACTTATTCGGTCAGGGTACAAGATTGAGTTTTGATCACGCCCAGCAGACAGATTCTTTCCCTCAAATCTTCATTTGACCCCAGATAGTTTCCGAGATCTCCATCGGGCAGTTCAGGATCTCCTCGCCCCGGGGGTGGTTGTCCCAGTGCCACATCGGGACAGGTTTCGGGGTTTTTATTCAAATCTGTTCACAGTGCCCAGAAATGAGGGTAAGGTGCGTCCGATTCTGGACTTAAAGTTTCTGGACCGCTTTGTGCGGGTCCAGAAATTCCAGATGGAGTCCCTCCGGTCGGTGGTGGCATCCCTGAGTCCAGGGGATTTCCTGGCTTCCATCGACCTCAAGGATGCATATCGACACATTCCCTATATACGAGGGTCATCAGAGGTACCTCCGATTCGCAATTGCGGAGGAGCATTATCAGTTTGTGTCGTTGCCTTTTGGCCTCGCTTCGGCTCCAAGGGTTTTTACCAAAGTGTTGACTCCTGTTCTTGCCTTGTTGCGAGTACAGGGGATTGCCATCCTGGGGTACCTGGATGATCTCCCTTTAAGGTAGAGTTCCAGTTCCACTCTGTTGCGCAATCTGTCAACCACGGTTCAGACGCTCCAGGAGTTCGGGTGGACCATCAATTTTTCGAAGTCGACATTGTCCCCTTCTGTTCGTCTCCCTTACCTGGGGATGATTCTGGACTTCGCCCAGGCGAAGGTCTTTCTTCCGGAGGACAAACTCCGGACTCTACAGGACGAGTTCTCCTCGCTCCAGACCTGCATGCGGTCCCTGGGCTTGATGGTGTCGGCTTTCGAAGTGGTACCATTCGCACAGTTTCACACACGATCTCTGCAAGCGGAGATCCTGACCAGGTGGGACAGGCATCCTCACTCCTTGGAAAGGAGGATCTCTTTGAGCCCTCAAGTCAGATTGGATCTTCTGTGGTGGCTTCAGTCTCCGGCTCTGTGGGAAGGAAAGTCCTTTAGACCGTTGCTATGGACTGTGGTAACCAAGGACACCAGCCTGTTGGGCTGGGGTGGTGTTCTGGGCAATCTGTCTGCCCAGGGCACTTGGTCGGAGGGGGAGTCCTCCCTTCCGATAAATGTCTTGGAACTGCGAGCAATCAGGCTCTGTTTGCTCCGTTGGTCGGATCGTCTGTGGGGCTGCCCGGCGCGGGTGCAGACGGACAACGCCACTGCGGTGGTTTACATCAATCACCAAGGGGGCACCAGGAGTGCCCAGGTGGCCAAGGAAGTGGCCGAGATTCTGTCTTGGGCCGAGACTCAGGTCCCGACGATTTCGGCAGTTCACATTCCAGGTGTGGAGAACTGGCAGGCGGACCCTGGACCAGGGGGCATGGTCCCTACACCCGGAGGTGTTTCAGATGCTGTGTGCGCGGTGGGGATCCCCGGATGTGGATCTGTTCGCGTCTCGGCTAAACAACAAGTTTGGAAGGTTCGCGGCAAGAACACACGACCCTCTGGCGAACGCCTCGGACGCGTTGGTAGTGCCTTGAAATCGGTATTGCCTGATTTATGCCTTTCCCCCTATTAAGTTGTTGTCCAGGTTCCTTCGCAGGTTGGTCTCGGAACTGAGGTTGGTGATTCTAGTGGCCCCAGACTGGCCGCGCTGGTCTTGGTACACGGACATCATGCAACTGGTCGTCAAGCCTCCCTGGCGGCTCCCACTACGAGACGATCTTCTGTCTCAGGGGCCGATCTTCCATCCTGCTTTACAGTTGCTGGCTTTGACGGCGTGGTTGTTGAAAGCCAGGTCTTGAGAGACAGGGGTCTCTCGTCGGCGGTCATTCCTACCTTACTCAACGCTAGGAAGGCCTCGTCCGGTAAGATTTATTATCGTACCTGGAAAGCTTATTTCGCCTGGTGTGAATCCCAGGGGTTCCATCCCCGCTCCTTTTCGGTGGCGAGGGTGTTAGCCTTCTTGCAAACTGGTGTGGAGCAGCGTCTGGCGCTGACCACTATTAAGGGCCAGTTATCTGCGCTGGCCATTCTTTTTCAGCGCCCTCTGGCGTCTAATTCCTTGATCCGAACTTTCATTCAAGGGGTGCGTCATCTGGCTCCCCCTAGGAGGGCACCCTTGCCTCCTTGGGACCTGAATTTTTGGTTTTGTGCGTTTTGCCATGTCCTCCCTTTGAGAACATCCGGGAGATTCCTCTGCCGGCACTGTCACGGAAAGTTGCCTTTCTGGTGGCGATCACATCTGCTCGCAGAGTGTCGGAGTTGGCGGCTCTGTCGTGCCGCTCTCCCTATCTGGTGGTTCATAGGGACAAAGTGGTCTTGCGACCTCATCAGTCCTTTCTTCCGAAAGTGGTTTTCGGATTTCCATCTCAACGAGGACATTGTCTTTCCTTCGCTATGTGTGAAGCCTAAGCATCCTAAGGAGTTTGCCTTGCATTCCTTGGATGTGGTGAGGGCGATCAGGGTTTACCTGTCGTCTACTGAATCCTTCAGAAAGTCGGATTCTCTTTTTGTCCTTCCTGAGGGACCTCGGAAGGGTACGGCTGCGTCTGTGGCAACCATTTCCAAATGGATCGGACAGACGATTGTACAGGCCTATTCAATTAGGAATCAGGTTCCACCTTTCCCTGTCGCGGCGCACTCTACCAGAGCGGTTAAGTGCGTCTTGGGCCTTCCGCCATCAGGCGTCGGTGTCCCAGGTATGCAAAGCGGCGACCTGGTCGTCCATGCATACCTTTACAAAAGTTTACAAACTTGATGTTCTGGCATCGGCAGATGCCTCTTTTAGATGCAAAGTTCTGAGTGCGGCAGTGCCTTAGGGGAGACTTGGCGGTTTTTAGCCTGTCTCCTCCTGTTGGGGTTTTTTCCCCCTTGGTTATTTTGCTTTCCTGGGTTTGTTCGCTCCTGTTGAGCTTTCCGGTTACCCAGTGTTTACCTTTCTGGTTCAGATAAGGTTCTTTTCTCTGTCCTGGGTGCTGCGTTGCCTTTTTGACGGTTACGTTTCCCACCGCTCACATCTACACTGCTTTGGGACGTCCCAGAAGTGCAGACTGTATGAGTGGGCGGCGACTGTGAGAGGGCGTAAGAGAAAATAGAATTTTTGTAAGAACTTATAGTAAAATTCTTTTCTCTGAGTCCTTTGACAGTCGCTGCCCCCCACCCCTCTTTTGGGGTTCATGGATCTCTATACTGCTTGCTACCAAACTGATTTTTGAATGCTGCTAGCTGGGGGTATTGGACCAGAGGGACAGCCCCCTGTAGGTGTGTCTATACAAAGGTTTTGTGAATGTTTTTTCTAACAAAATCTTATGCCTAGCTTACTCCTGTGGATAAGACCAATACCCAGAAGTGCAGGCTGTATGAGTGGGCGCCGACTGTCAGAGGACTCAGAGAAAAGAATTTTACGGTAAGTTCTTACAAAAATTCTATTTTCCCCACAAAATAACTCAACACAGCCATTAATGTCTAAACCGCTGAGAACAAAAGTGAATACACCCCTAAGTTGAAATGTCCAAATTGGGTCCAAAGTGTCAATATTTTGTGTTGCCATCATTATTTTCCAGCACTGCCTTAAACCTCTTGGGCACAGAGTTCACCAGAGCTTCACGGGTTGCCACTGGAGTCCTCTTCCACTCCTCCATGAGGACATCATGGAGCTGGTGGATGTTAAAAACATTGTGCTCCTCCACCTTCCATTTAAGGATGCCCCACAGATGCTCAATAGGGTTTAGGTCTGGAGACATGCTTGGCCAGTCCATCCCCTTGACCCTCAGCTTCTTTAGCAAGGCAGTGGTCATCTTGGAGGTGTGTTTGGGGTCGTTATCATGTTGGAATACTGCCCTATTGTCCAGTCTCCATAGGGAGGGGATCATGCTCTGCTTTAGTATGTCACAGTACATGTTGGCATTCATGGTTCCCTCAATGAACTGTAGCTCCCCAGTGCTGGCAGCCCCAGACCATGACACTCCTACCACC
The DNA here is from genome assembly GCF_965119305.1 of Pelophylax lessonae. NCBI lineage: Eukaryota > Metazoa > Chordata > Amphibia > Anura > Ranidae > Pelophylax > Pelophylax lessonae. Next base: position 183,054,453 of record NC_138772.1, on the reverse strand, counting down.
ATGCTTGACCGTAGGCAAGACACACTGGTCTTTGTACTCCTCACCTGGTTACTGCCACACACGCTTGACACCATCTAAACCAAATAGGTTTATCTTGATCTCATCAGACCACAGCACATGGTTCCACTAATCCATGTCCTTAGTCTGCTTGTCTTTAGCAAATTGTTTGCAGCCATCATCTTTAGAAGAGGCTTCCTTCTGGGACGACAGACATGCAGACCAATTTGATGCAGTGTGCGGCGTATGGTCTGAGCACTGACAGGATGACCCCCCCACCCCTTCAACCTCTGCAGCAATGCTGGCTGCACTCATACGTCTATTTTTCAAAGACAACCTCCTGGATATGACACTAAGCATGTGCACTCAATTTCTTTAATCGGCCATGGAGAGGCTTGTTCTGAGTGGAACCAGTCCTGTTAAAGTGCTGTATGGTCTTGGCCACCGTGCTGCAGCTCAGTTTTAGGGTCTTGGCAATCTTCTTATAGCCTAGGCTATCTTTATGTAGAGCAACAATTCCTTTTTCAGATCCTCAGAGTTCCTTGCCATGAGGTGCCATGTTGAACTTCCAGTGACCAGTATGAATGAGTGAGAGCGATAACACCAAATTTAACACACCTGCTCCTAATTCACACCTGAGGACTTGTAACACTAATGAGTCGCATAACACCAGGGAGGGAAAATGGCTAATCGGGCCCAATTTGGACATTTTAACTTAGGGGTGTACTCACTTTTGTTGCCAGCAGTTTAGACGTTAATGGCTATGTGTGGAGTTATTTTGAGGGGACAGAAAATTTACACTGTTATACAAGCTGTACACTCACTACTTTACATTGTAGCAAAGTGTAATTTCTTCAGTGTTGTCACATCAAAAGATACTGTATGTGTGTGTATATATATTAGGGATCGACCGATTATCGGCAAGGCTGATATATCGAGGGCCGATATTGACGTTTGCCGATATATCTGTATCGGCCCCGGAACTGCCTGATATTGCTGATATTCCAAATATTGCTCATGTAAGGGTAAAATGATGTTGCATAGCATAATTCCGTTTAAAATGGAATTGAATATGCCACTCACATATGTACACATTAAAGATATAAGCAATTCCACATTAGCAGATCTGCTAACAGATTGGTATCTCTTGCCATAAGTGATACCCTGGGTGATACCGCGCCGTTCGGCATCCACTCAATACTGCTCTGTCTCTTACCCGCTACATCTAACCACCCACCAACCCAATACCGATCCGTCTCTCACCCACTTGCCTTGACACCCGGGTGATGCCGCTCCGTCCGGCATACAATGATGATCTCGGTGGTCACGCCGGGCGTGATCACGCACGTGACCTCCAAGATCGTATGCTGGACGGAGCGGTATCACCCAGGTGTCACGGCAAGTGGGTGAGAGACAGATCTGTATCAGGTGGGTGAGAGATGGAGCGGGTGAGAGACAGAGCAGTATTAAGTGGATGCCGTACGGAGCAGTATCACCCATGTATCACTTACGGCAAGTGGGTGAGAAATACCGATCTGCCAGCAGATCTGTTAATGTGGAATTGCTTATATTCTTAATTTGTACATACCATATGTGAGTGGCATATTCAATAACATTTGTAAACGGGAATAAAGCTATGTGACATAATTTTACCCTTACATGAGCATCACCACATAATGGTTGGAGGAGGAGAAGACTAGTCTCGGACCCTGACATAGGATGTACAAAATATTGGCCGATATCGATGTGCGATGGCCAAAATATCGGTATTTGCAACGAAAAAACGATATCGATCGATCCCTAGTGTATGTGAGTGTGTGTGTGTGTGTGTGTGTATATATATTTAACGGGGTAAATAAAGTATTGAACACCTCACCATTTTTCTAGGTAAATATATTTCTAATGGTGCTGTTGGCATGAAATTTTTACCATGTCGGTAACAACCCAATCCATACATACAAAGATACCCAAACAAATAAGTTCAGAAATTAGATTATGTGTAATAAAATGGAATGAAAAAGGGAAAAGGTATTGAACACGCTAACTGAAATGTATTTAATACTTAGTACAAAATCCTTTGTTGTTAATGACAGCTTCAAGACGCCTCCTGTATAGAGAAACTAGTCACATGCGTTGCTCAGGTTTGATTTTGGCCCATTCTTCCACAAACAGTCTTCAAATCTTGAAGGTTCTGTGGGCCTCTTCAATGAACTCTAATCTTTAGTTCTTTCCATAGATTTTCTATTGGTATCAACTCAGGTGATTGGCTGGGCCGTTCTAAAAGTTTTCTTTTCTTTTTTTGAAACCAATTGAGAGTTTACTCTCAATAAACTTTGTGTTTGGGATCATTGTGTTGCTTAAATGTCCACCCTTGTTTTATCTTTATCATCTTGGTAGATGGCAGCAGATTTTTATCAAGAATATCTTGGTACATTTTACCATTCATCCTCCCTTCAATGATATGAATTTTGACATTACCGTATGCTGAAAAACAGCCCTACGCCCTGATGTTCCCACCTCCAAACTTCACTGTTGGTATAGTGTTTTGGGGTGATGTACAGTGAGTGCCATTGACCTCCAAACATGGTGTGTATTATGGCATCCAAAGAGTTCAATTTTGGTCTCATCTGACCAGACTGTATTCTCCCAGTATTTCATAGGCTTGTCTAAATCTAAATGTTGTGCAGCAAACTGTAAATGAGCTTCACAATGCTCTTTCTTCAGCAATTGAGTCTTGTGTAGTGAGCATGCATACAGGCGATGGCAGTTGAGTGCATTACTTATTGTTTTTTTTTTTTGTTTTTTTAAACAATTGTAGCTGCTAACTCCAGGTCTTTCTGAAGCTCTCCACAAGTGGTCCTTGGCTCTTGAACAACTCTTCTGATAATTCTTTTTACTCCTCTGTCAGAAATCTTGCAAGGACCACCTAATCGTGGTCAGTTTATTGTAAGATTATGTTCTTTCAACTTCTGGGTTATGGCCCCAACAGTGCTCACTGGTACATTCAAAAGTTTAGAAAAGCTTCTGTAACCAATACTATCAGTATGTTTGGCAGCAAATAAGGTTGGGAAAATCTTGAGAGAGCTCTTTGCTTTAGCCCATCATGAGATGTTTCTTGTATGACACCTTGGTAATGAAACACATTTTATAGGCCATCAGTTCAGACTGAACCAGCTGATACTATTTGCAATTACAAGGGGCATTTCATCTGATGTCTTGGCTTTCCATGCCTTTTTGCACCTCCCTTTGTTCATGTTTTCAGTACTTTTTCGCTGTGTCATTCCATTTCATTACACATTTCTGAACATATTTTTTTTGGTTTCTTTGTATGTATGGATTGCATAGGTTGTCACTGGCGTGGTGAAAATGTAATTTCTTTAGCATCTATAGAAATATATTTGCCTAGAAAAATGGTGATGTGTTCAATACGTATTCAGTATTTAAATTTACTTCACTTAAACACATGTATATCCAAAAGTAGAACATTTGTTTATTACTACATAGAAGAATATAAAAGCCAGAAGTTTATCAGAAAAGGCAAAAAAAAGCCCACAAACATATAAAACATAAAATCATATAAATATTAGGAGCGGTCAGACACGGTGTAGAGTGTACCACATGGAGCTTGCCTACGTTTTTTTTTTCAGTAAAGGCCGCTTCTTTAGGGCTTTTTTCTCTGTGTCTGACTAGCAAATCCAATATACACAAACAAAGCAAACATAATCAATATATATGTCATAATACATAGTCACATATTAGAAACATGCATAGCCCTTTCCCATGACATGAAGGGGAACAGACATACAAGGAAGGGAAACGGAAAAAAAAAAGGGAGAAATAAATTCCTCTAGGTAGTGCATCGGGTGTGTTAAAGCTAAGGGGAGTCTTCCATAGGCAGACTATTTTGCTGGCCTCAGACATAAATATGGAACAAGATTAGAGTCCTACATCAAATAATATATATATTCTATATGAAGAAAACACAGCAAGAGAAATGCTATTAGTAATAAGGAACCCCACATACTTGATCAGTAAAATAGAAGCAGATGGAGTGGGCAAAAAGTGAAATCAGAAGTCCAGATGTAAAAGCTTGTTTTGGGAATGTGACTTAGCTAGAGCTGACCAGAGTTGGATAGACTGCTATAAGGCTGGCAAGGGAGCCTATCCCTCCCAGAGCTTCACAAAATCAAATAGGTCCAGTGTAAGGATTATCTCTATATTTATATTGTATAAAACGGACAATCAGAACTATGCCAGTGAAATCAGAAGACCACAGTGTCTTATATCATATCTATTTCATCAAAGAGGTTCTTACCAAAATAGTAGTCCCATATAGAGATGTCTTCACACTCCACCAAGCCCAAGGTGAATGGAGGAGATGGGGTGCAATAAACGTCCAGCAACAAGTGTGTCTGGGTCTCCCGAGGACTCGTTACTCCAGTAACTAGGGTCATTGCTCCACAGAACCATGAAGGCACTGCCTTACCTGGGCAACAATTCCCAGCAATTGCATTCTGCATATATTTGTATGCCTAAGTATACACTGTGGTGTTGCATGTTCTTTGTCCTATGAGTATCTTCTGTTGAACCCAAACTAATGTGGAAGTAATACAGTATGTTAAATAGTCTGGTATTATTTTATATGTAAATACATTTTAATGCCATGGTTGCACTTTACCTTGAATTATTATTTTTTCCCCAACTCTCAGGGCATTGAAAAACTGAAGAAGGAGACTCCATCCTGGCAAAAGACCAGCAGCTGGGAAGGGTTGAAGCAAGCTTTTGGTGGTAGTTTCTCTCCTGGATGGCTAAGTCCTTTTTCAGGAACTGTTTATCAGAAGGTGCCATCCGATATTGAAAACGGGTTGTCTGGAAAGAGCGGTGAAATAGTCATTGGAAAGATGGTAGGAAATGTGGAAGTCATAGAAGTGGGAGGTGAAGTGGGAGGTGAAGAGGAGTCCAATCATTCAAATAATACCTAAAATTAAAAAGCACAACAGGCAGCACACAAACTTCCAATATCTGTATCATTGGTGTGCTAAGCTTCTGCTTTGATATTTCATGATGGTGACAATGTAAAGGGCTTTCCCTTCTGCACATTAATTTATCTACTAAATACATTTCTTAGATTTTTCTTCTGCATTTTCACCATGGATGTCATGATAACTTAAGTAAGGCTTCTTGCATTGAACATCTCAAAAGAGAAAGATGTATGCTGCTTTGCTGAACCTGTTCTTAAAAGGATAGTTGCTTAGCTGTCCTGCTGATGCTGTGACCAGTGAAATCAGAAGTCCAGATTTAAAAGCTTGTTTTGGGAATGTGACTTAAAGTAGTTCGACCAGAGAGCCATGCAACCAGCATTTAATGTTACACTACTTATCTGTGATCATTGGTTACATTGAGGTACATGGCAACTGGAACTTGTCCATGAAAAACAGCAGCATTCCTAATTTAATAAAAGAAGGGCTATCTTTTTTGCTTTTTGTTCGATAAAGCAATCAACATGTAACCACCTTCCTCTTTGCAGTGCTAAGCGCCTAAGGTATAACTGTACTTTAGTGAAGTTATTCTTCACGTGATCACCTCTCCCACAGAACCCCTTTCAAAGTCTTATCCTTGTTTATGCCACAATTTTTTTCTGTGGCCTGACGGAAGCCAAGTAGAACATGTGCAGAAGAATATTCTTGTCTGGAATACTTAAGTTGGAGTTGGTTAAAGTATAGTCATCCAATTAATGTAGCACTATAAACTGTAATATGCTTCCAGTTTAAATAAGAACTCCACCAAGCACTGTGTTCTTCCTAGACTGGCACCATTGAATATACAGAATAATTTTCTCAGTGGAGGAATACTTCCGGCTTTTGGAATTCCATGGCAAGAGGTATAACATGGAAGAACTTGGTTTGTGCTCCTTGGCTTGTCAATGGTGATGGTAGGCTCAGCACAAATGCACCATTGAAGCAAGTAAAAACAAAAAGTTAGTTTGGTTTCGGAGTTGTATTACTTTGGGAATGATCAACCCTCAACTTTAAAAACTGATACAGCATTTGTTAATGGCCTATACTTTGAAAATATAGAAAAGTGCCTTTTTTCTGTGGAGAACTTCTTTAATTCTGGTAGCCAATTGCTGTGACCAGTTGCCCCTTGGTTGATTGTGCGCAATTGCTCAATGCTGTAATTCTGCTTAATCAATTGCAGCTAGGAAAGCAAAGCACAAAGACAGCTCTCACAACAGGGAACACACCGCATAGATCAAGGGTGGTGTCCTTCACTGGGTGCTCTGGCTCAGATGGCCTCCAGCCATTGAAAACACAGCTCCAAGAAAGATGTAGCCAACAACTCCTGAATCCCATGAAAATCTTTATTAGCTACATAAAGGTCAAGATTAAAAACAGTTGACGTGTTTCGGCATACAGCCTTGTTCACCTGCCATCTTTATTTTAGTTGACTAATTGTTTTATTGACACTGCTTTTCCATATATGAGGTATGTAGTATAAATGTTCTGTCATTCCATTTGTGAATATACTGTGAACAAGTCTGTATGCAAAAACACGTCAGCTGTTTTTAATCTTGACCTTTATGTAGCTAATAAAGATTTTCATGGGATTCTGGAGTTGCGGCTACATCTTTCTTGGAGCTGCATAATCAATTGCAGATTATAGAAAAAAACATGATAGTGTTAGCATAGGGTACCAGTGAAGTAAATGATGGAGCAGTGGATGATGGCAAATCATGCATGATTTCTGCTCCATTGGGTCACTAAGAAGAACACAAACTATAATCTGTTTTTTTTTTTTATCTATGAACATATTTATTTATATTGCGTCCTGTTTACATTTCTCACCTATCAATAAGAAAAGCCATAATACTGGTAGATTAGCATGAACTTTTTTTCCCCATTTTTTTTACATTTTAAATCTAGGCTAATGTGTCTTTGTTGCTTTTATTTGCGATTATAGTACAATTTTTAATGTTTTTGAGTGTATAATCAGTGGTAATCAAATGCTCAGCCTACCTAAAATTGACAAATTGAGTTGAGGTGTTTTCAGTGAATGGAAACGTTAATTCTGCAGCATACACAAATATTTTAGACAATCATGCACTGGCAACAGTTTGGGGAAGGCTCCAGAAGGAAAGTGCCCCAGTACACAAGGTCTTCTCCATAAAGTCTGGCTTGTGAGTTTGGTGTGGAAGAACTAAACCAAGTGGCCTACACTTGAGTCCTTACCTCAACCCTATTGAACACCTCATGATAAATTAAAATGCTGACTAAGTCAGGGCTTCTCGTTTACGATTAGGTCCTGATCTCACAAATACTCTTTTGTGCCTTAATGTTCACAAATTCACACAGACGCTCCAGAATCTTGTGGAAAGCCCTCTCAGAAGAGCAGAGGGTGTTATAGCCACAGAGAAGGGACCATCTCTATGTTGTCCCCATGACCCTTGGTTTTGTAATGGGATGTCCAACAAGCTCATATGGGAGTGATGGTCAGGTGTTCACAAACCTTTGGCCATACAGTATGGCTTCTAGTGTCTCCTAGGAAATGTAATGTTAAAGTCTATGTATTAATGTCTGCCTACCAACAACAGTCATTACAAGTCCTACTGTCCTTGTTAGAGCTTTCATCGATTTTACACTATGGAGACTTTACTAAGTATTTGTGGGAAGGAGCTGGGAACTTCTCCAAGAAGATATTGCTTGAGAGATATAAGAAACCGGTGGCAGCCCACCATGTTCTCATAGCTGATACTTGCGTTTTGGGTGGTTCTTTTGAGTATTACACCCAGACATCATAAATGAGGTGAAATTCTGTTCATTGAACAGGTGCCCTCCATAAGGCGTATCTGAGATTCAGACTTCAGTATTGCAGCCATGCAACTTTGGCTTATATTCTTTAATCAAGTGCATTTATTTTATCTATATTTGCTAGTACTTTTTAAAGTTTTTAAACCCATATATACTTAGAATCAGTCACAATTGAGGTTATCCAAGATTCAGATTTTTGGTACTCTTTGCCACTTAAGCCCTGGAACATTTTACCCCCTTCCTGACCAGGGCCTATTTTGCGATTAGGCACTGCGTGATTTTAACGGACAATTGCGCGGTTGTGCGACGCTGTACCTAAACAAATTTGACGTCCTTCTTTTCCCACAAATAGAGCTTTCTGTTGGTGGTATTTGATCACCTGTGCGATTTTTTGATCATGCGCTATAAACAAAAAAAGAGCAACAATTTAGCAAAAATAACAATATTTTTCACATTTTTTTTTATATGAAATTCCCCAAAAAAATGTAAAAACCCAAATTTTTTAAAATTTTTGGCCAATTTGTTTTCTGCTACATATGTTTGGTAAAAAAAATCACAATAAACGTATTTTGATTGGTTTGCGCAAAAGTTATTGCGTTTACTAACTAGGGGAAAGATTTTTGTCATTCTTGTTTTTTTTTTTAACGAGTAATGGCGGCGATATGCGTTTTTTTTTTTTTTTCGGGACTGCGACATTGCGGTGGACAGACCGGACCCTTGACTGACATTTTTGACACTTTTGGGGGTACCAGTGACATTACTACAGTAATCAGTGCTATACATATGCACTGTTACTGTAAAAATGACACTGGCAGGGAAGGGGTTAACTTTATTGGAGAAGGAGGGGTTAAGTGTGTCCCTAGGGGCGTGTTTCTAACTGTGCAGAGATGTGGCTTTACATGTAACAGCAGAGATCTACAGTCCTACATAGCAGGACCGTTAGATCTCTGCTGTTACACAGGGAAGAATGACAGGCGGCTTTGTTTACATTAGCCGCCTGCCTTTCTCCCTTCACAGCGGACAATCGCAAGTGACCGGCGGACATCGGGTCCGCCGGTCACTCACGCGGAGGTGTCCGTGAACAAATGTTCACTCACTGCATTGATATCTACTTAATCGGGTTCAGTGATTTAGTAAGTTTTATAGTAAGGATACCTTTAATGGCCCTTGGACGTCTACTTTCAAAAACAAGCCAGTAGCCTGTGTTTCTCTCCTGATAGGTTACCTGGTTAATTTTACAGGGGTGTCCAAGCTATGGCCCTCCAGCTGTTCAGGAACTACAATTCCCATGAGGCATTGTAAATCTCTGACATTCACAGACCTAACTAGGCATGATGGGAATTGTCGTTCCTGAACAGCTGGAGGGCCATAGTTTGGACATAGCTGCCAGAAAGACGCAAATCATACTTCATCTTGATTACTCTGGGTTGCTCTAGCTGGTGTTTTTATTTCCATTATTAAATGTTCCCAAGTTGAATAACTGGAAAATGCTGCTAGTTTCAAAGGCAACAGGCCATACAAAGCAATTTGGGAAACTGACTGCAAATGTTGAAATGTTTGCAGTGAGGGAAATAAGATTGCTTATTTTTATACTGATGGAGAGCCATCCAACTCAGTGCTGAAAGGGAAATTTTTTACAGTTTTAGACTTTCTTGTATAAAATAATTATTCAGTAGTAACACATCAACAACCAATCTGTATTAATTTTTCAGAAGTCTATTGGTAATGTGCTTTACATCTTATTTCTGCTCTTTTGCACTGCTTTATGTAAGAATTAAAGTATATGTAAACCCAATTAGTAAAATTACTTTTGCACGTTAACATGTTAATGTCTTGGTTTAAAAGATGGTTTAAAAATGTTTACATCTGCAGCTTTCATTGTTAAAAAAATATTTTTTTGTAAAGGCATTTCCTGTCATAGTGACAATTCCTGAGTTGGTGCCCTGTCATGTGCTGTTGAGACTCCAATTGGCTATGCCAATGCCTTTTGCACAGGTATGGTCCACTGTTGTCATTTAAATCTGTCCACAAACAGCCTTTGCTAGAGAGCACGCAAGTGACTGTAAAGAGGCTGCAGGAGATCAGTGCTTCTGATATGTACCAAAGGATGAAATTGAATTCAAACTTTTTTTATTCATTAAAAAAATAGCAATTGTTCTTTAGCAATGTAAATGACTTTTCAGGTTCAGTTTACATTTAGTTTAATAATGAGTTGAGTAGTGTTAAGTTTACTAAACAAAATATATAGCACCCCCCTAAAATCTAAGCCTTATAGAGTCAATATTAGGAGTTCGGAAATGCTCAAGTAAAACTCGATTAAACTGGAAGCAAATTGGTTGCTTTAACCTAGAAATCTACAGTGGCTAATTTGCATTTTTCTGTTTTTATTTTATTTATTTTTTTTACAATGCTGCTGCAGTTCACTTTTTACAATTGTTTTGTTAGCTGTACTGAACTTTTAAAAGACTGCTGACAGTTAATTCTTGGTTTATACACATCTAAAATCAATGCACAGTGCCACATTGTGGCCTGATGAAGAATAACACCTGACAAACCTTTTTCTTTAAAAAAAAAGGTAAAATAATGCACTCTTGAACACGTCATCTGAGCTCTGTAGTATTAAAAAACTTAGACACATCAGAAGTGTGCAGGAACACTTCAAATGGTAAATTATTTGTCTACCATCCTACTTAATTTTGCAAATTAATTTAGTGCCTTGTTTCTTTTATAAATGATACCAAAGAATTAATTTATTAACCAAAGAAATGACATAATACAAATAGTTGAATTAAGATGTTTGCTATATGGCTATAATAGTTATGACAAGAATGCATCTAACACTATTGTATGATTACACTAATCACTGAGTCCTTTTATAAAAACTGCAGGAAAGGAACTGAAGAGTTGTCCATTACGGCAACCGATCGTATTTAAAGCCCCGTACACACGTAGCGATTGTCAGCCGCAAATATTCTACCGACGACCGATCGGCCGGTTGTAGGCTTGTTAGTAAGATGCTTCCGACAGCCGACAGCGCATTTTCGGCCGAACAGAATCTGTCGTGCAGACTTTAAAATATTTGTTGGCCGTCACCAGAACGGCCGATTGTTCGCCAGTCAGTACAGATTTCGGCCGACAGACAGCAGATTAGCAAGACTGGGCATGCTCAGAAAAGAAAAAACACACGGAAAGTTAACCATCACATGACATCACTTCTGCAGTCGGCTGTTGTTGGCCGACAAAATTCGTGTGCAGTCTTTTGCAGTTTTCAACAGGCATGACAGCCCTGGACAAAAGACGGCCGATCGTTCGGCCGACAATCAGTACGTGTGTACGGGGCTTAAGAGTTATGTGCATGTAGACTGTGTATTGTGTTCTTTCCTTCATGCACATCTCTTTATCCAACACCAGTGCTGCACAAGAGATATATATATATATATATATATATATATATACACACACTGTATATTTAAAGTGATACTAAAGTCTTGTTTTTTGGGGTTAAAAATAATAAACATGTTACACTTACCTCCTCTGTGCAGTTGGTTTTGCACAAAGCAGCCCAGATCTTCCTCCTCTCTGATCCCTCGCCGGCGCCCCTGGCCCCTCCCTCCTCCTGAGTGCCTCCACAGCAAGCAGCTTGCTATGAGGGCAGCCGAGCCCCTGCTCTACATGTCCATTCAGAGCTGCGGTTCGACCCTGCCCCCTCTCTCTACTCTTTCTCTACTCATTGGCTCACTGACTTTGATTGACAGCAGCGGGAGCCAATGTCGCTTGCTGCTGTATCTCAGCCAATCAGGAGGGTGAGTCCTGGACAGACAAGTCTCTCATGCAACATCGCTGGATCGAGATGGGGCTCAGGTATTGGGGAGCTGCTGCACACAAAAAAAACTTCTGCCTTTAGAACCACTTTAAAATGCAATCCCAGTATTCATCATAATAAGAAGCAAACGCAATGCAAAAAAGATAAATATTTTAAGGGTCCCTTCACACACACACACACATTGCATTACTGTATGTGCATTAATGTGTGTTGCATTCAAATGAAAGGCCTGCCACCTCATCACAAAGTATGAAAAACCTACCTGTGCTGTTTTGTATTGTAGTGCATCACAATGCATGTAGGGGTGCGTCATCAGCTACTTTACCTGTACGTTGAGATGCCATTCTAAATGAATTTCACAGCAACTCATTGTACAAATTGGTGTTTGTCACTATGCATTGTGGTTTGCTGCAAAAAAAAAAAAATCAAATATATAAATGAATGAATAAAGGAATTAAAACAGATTTTGCTTAGGCTCAAATAACATTTCTAAATGTTCCCTATATTAGCAAATCTATACTATTTGAGTTTAGGTCCACATTAAAACAAAATAGTTTCTTGTCCAATTCAGGGCAAAGTAACAGGCTCACTGGATAGAATACACCCTCTGATATTTGTTCTTACCTTCAACTCTATACTCAGTTTCACTTATAGCCTGCTGGAGTCCTGAGGAAAAAAAAAAGTATTTCAGTATTTCTGGGTATGAAAACCTAAATGACTGACTCCACTGACTCCCACAAGGCACAGATGAGAGCCTCAGTACACAAATGCCAATATCACATAAGGCAGGCCCATAGCAATGTGTTAGATGTGACCTATAACATACGCAAGCAAGTTTTTGTTGGTCTTCAGTGGGCAAATGGTGGTGGAAGATAATGAGAAGCACCAGAGAGGGAACATGAGCTATGCTTTGAATACTGGACAGGACATACACCATAGAAACATAAAAACTACATTAGGACTAGTTGCCATGGACAATTCAAACATTTTTCCTTCCTCTAGTTTGGATAAATTGGACCTCTGAGCTACCATAGGTCATTATGGCTGAGCCTGTAATGTTACATCAGATGGACAGCTCGGTGAATAGTTACCTACCAATGTGCTTCATCTCATTTTTTTACCTCTCTAAACCAGTATATTTTCCATATTACCAACTGTATCCCATTTACATTGTGTATGTTGAGATGTGATAGTCTCAGCTATGAGGACAACGTTCATTAGGAATTGTTTACTGTATGGCTAAGTTTTAATTTGCTTATATTAATTGTTGTGTTTATTGTCAATGTATTTTCTGTATGTTCTGTAATAAAACTTTGATTCTAAAAAAAAAACTTTGTCATGATGAAATTGCTTTGTGTCCAATGTAATGCTTATTACAGTGAAATTCCCTGTAAGATGCTAGAATTAAACCTTTTTCCTCTTTGTTTAAATGATGGGTGGATATTGGATAATTCTTATGTGGTTATATATATTTAGTCAGGGGTCAGCAACTTTTTCTGCAGTAGGTTTCAGTTTACAAGCCTTAGATGACCATTTTGCCATTGAATAATTGTATGCTGTAAACCTCAGATCAGTGCCAATTTCTGCACCTTCAGACCTCAGATCAGCTTGAATTCTTGCACATTCACATTCAGAGCTCAGATCAGGCCTAATTCCTGCACCTACACACCTCAGTCAGATCAACCGTAATTTCTGCACCTTCAGACCTCAGATCAGCTCCAATTCCCGCATCATCAAATCACTGATCAGCTCCAATTCCTGCACCTTCAGCCCTTAGATACACCCTACTTCATGCACCTTCAGACCGTAGATTAGCACCAATTCCTGCACCTTCAGCCCCAATTCTTGAGCCATCAGTTTAGATTAGCACCAATTCCTACACCTTCGGACCTCAGATCAGCCCCCATTCCTGCAGCTTTGGATCTTAGATCCATCCCAATTCCTGCATCTTCAGACCGCAGATAAGCCTCCATTAGTGCATTTTCATACCCCAGAGAAGCTCTTATTCCTGCACCTTCACACATCAGTACAGCCTCAATTCCTGAACCTTCAAAACTCAGATCAGCCCCCACTGCTACACTTTTGGACCTTAGATCAACCCCTATTCCTACACCCTTAGACCAGCCCCCAATCCTGCACCTTCGGACCTTAGATCAACCCCCATACCTGCACTTTAGGCCCTCAGATCAGCCCCCATTCCTGCACTTTTGTACCTCAGATCAGCCCCCATTCCTGCACCTTAGGACATCAGATCAGCCCCCATTCCTGCACTTTTGTACTTCCGATCAGCCTCCATTCCTATATCTTCGGACCTCAGATCAGCACCTATTCCTGCACCTTCAGACCTCAGGTCAGCCCCCTATTCCTGCAACCTTCAGACTTAAGATCAGCCCAAACTCCTTTAACTTCCCACACCAGTTAATCCTCAATTTCTGCACCTTCAGACCTCATTCAGTCCCAATTCCTGCACCTTCAGAGCCTTCAGATCTGCCCCAATCTCTGCACCTTCAGACCTTGGATCAGCCCCAATTCCTGCACCTTCAGACCTCGGATCAGCCCCAATATCTGCAATTTTACATGTCATATCAGCCATATAATTCCCATAATCGCAGAGGTTTTACATTTTGATTGGCTACAACTGGTGGTTCTACTAGGAGTAGAAAGAGGGTAGGAGGACAAGCTTGTTTATATTACAACATCTTCACCAGGAATATACTGGTATAGGAAGGGAAGACTGCACCTGAACATTCATGGCATCAGGTAGTTTTCTAAAAGGTCATGGAGCCAGGTGGGTCGTGGACACAGAGGGGCAGACCAGGCTTTGTTAATGACAGCCATTGGTAGCTGCAGTAGTCTGCCAGGCCAGTTTGGGCCCAAACACATGCAATGTGACAAGTACCAGTAAAAATGACATTGTGTGCCTGCCCTGGCACCAGTACCTGAGATTATAATCCCTGTATTTGGTTATAAAAACTTTGACCAGTCAGTCACAAGAGTAAAGACCCATTTACATTTTTGCATGGTGTTACTGCATGGACATTAACATTCAGTACAACCAGTCAGCCCATTAGTTGTGAATATGCTGCCAACACACTTAAACAAATATTTTAGCATGATTTATGTTTTTGATTTTACAATGCAACTCACCACAATGCATGGATGGTTTACATCTCTACATGGTCTTGCACTAAACATCACTTGCATTGTTGTGAACTGGCTAGATGAGCATTTCTGTATGTTACTACAACACAAAAGCCTGAGAGGGCCCTAAGTGTCATCAGTAAATTTATAGGACTAATCTAAAATACATTCAGAATTAGGGATGAATAAATAAATTCACAAATCGGGTAATTGGGCAAATTGAAACATTTGTTATTTTATATTCATATATACACACCTATGTATCTTACATGTATGCTTTACTTGCAGCATGGGCAAAGGGCCTAGAGCAGTGGAGGTCCACTAAGATAAATGGGGCCTCCAATGTGGTCCATGACCTTACCAAATGCCCACATGTGATAATTGGATTTTTGTAAGAACTTACCATAAAATCCTTTTCTCTGAGTCCTCTGACAGATGCATCTCTCAATGCTTCTTCACTAATGGGTTATGCGCCATCTACAGGTGTAGACTAGGCAGTGAAAAACATTCACTCGACACGCCTATAGGGGCTGTCCCTCATGACATAACCCCAGACACACTGTGCTCTAAAATCAGTTTCGTAGCAAGCAGTGAAAGAAGACACAACCACCCCCAAAATAGAGGGGCAGGAGCTGCGTCTGTCAGAGGACTCAGAGAAAAGGATTTTACAATAAGTTCTTACAAAAATCTAGTTTTCTCTTACGTCCTCTGACAGACGCAGCTCTCAATGCTTCTTCACTAATGGGATGTCCCAAAGCAGTGTAGGCATGAGGGGTGGGAAGAATGCAACCAAAAACTGTTAACGTATTTCCAGGGCCAAAAACGTAGCCAACTGGGCAACAAAAAGCTCAACCAATACCAACAGGAGCTTACCCACAAAAGAAAAAATACAACCCCTTAAAGAGAAAAGATCAAGCCTCTTTAAACAGCAGCCTGCAAAACCTTGCGACCAAAGGAAGCATCCGAGGATGCCATCAAATCAATCTTCTACAATTTTGTAAAAGTGTGTACAGACGACCAGAAGCCTGATGGCGAAAAGCTCAAGAGGCTATCAGCGCTCTAGTAGAATGCGCCCTCACAGGGAAAGGAGGAGCCTGACCCTTCAACGAATAGGCCTGAACAATAGTCTGCCTGATCCACTTTGATATGGTTGCAGCAGACACAGCCGAACCCTCAGTAAGGACAAACAGAGAATCAGATGTCCGAAAGGACTCCATGGCTGACAGGTTGACCCTGATCGCCCGAACCACATCCAGCGAATGCAAGGCAAATTCCTTGGGATTCTTGGGCTTAGCACAGATCGAAGGCAAAACAATATCTTCATTGAGGTGGAAAGCTGACACCACCTTAGGGAGAAAAGATTGGTTAGGACGCAGAACAATCATCCCTATGAACAACCAGATAAGGCGAACGTCAGGACAGAGCCACCAACTCAGACACCCTGCGAGCAGAGGTGATAGCCACCAAAAAGGCAACCTTCTGAGACAACAATGGCAGAGAAATTTCTCTTATATTTTCAAAGGGAGGTAATTGAAGAACGGACAAAACCAAATTCAGATCCCACGGAGGTAAAGCGGATCTGTCACCAAGGGACATTGGAAGTAAATGGCTAAGGCCAACACCTGACCTTTAATCCTGCCTAAAGTCAAACGTTTCTCCACCCCCTTCTGCAAGAAGGCTAATACCCTCGCCACCGAGAAGGAGCGAGGATGCAATTTTTGCGACTCACACCAGGTAATATACATCTTCCAAGTACGATGATAAATCTTCCTGCATGTCGCCTTCCTAGCTCTCAACAAGGTAGGAATCACATAATCAGAGAGACCTCTGTCTCTCAACACCTGGCCTTCAACAGCCACGCCATTAAAGCCAGCGACTGTAAAGCAGGATGGAAGATCGGCCCTTGAGACAGCAGATCCTCTCTAAGGCAGCCGCCAGGGAGGCTCGACGACCATCTTTAATAGGTCTGTGTACCACGACCGGCGAGGCCAGTTTGGGGCCACCAGAATCCCCTCCACCTTCTCCACCGCTAACCTGCGGAGGAACGTCGACAACAGTTGTATCAGAGGGAAAGCATAAATCAGCTGATATTGGCCCCAAAGCACCACCAATGCGTCTGTGGCGTCGGCCAGAGGATCTCGTGCCCTGGCCACAAACCGCTCTACCTTTTTGTTTGGCCGAGACACAAACAGATCCACCTCCAGAGTTCCCCATCGGGCACACAGGAGGCGAAAAGCCTCTGGATGCAGGGACCATTTCCCCTGATCCAGAACCTGATGACTGGGGTAATCCGCTTGCCAGTTCTCCACTCCTGAAATGTGAACTGCGGAGAGAGCTGGAACATGTGCCTCTGCTCAAGTCAGAATCTCGGCCACTTCCTTGGCCACCCTGGCACTCTTGGTGCCCCCTTGGTGATTGATGTAAGCCACAGCCGTGGCATTGTCGGGTTGCACCAGAACTGGAAGACCATGTAGCCGAGGCGTCCAATGGAGCAGGCAGAGTTTGATCACCCTGAGCTCCAGTACATTTATCGGTAAAGATGATTCTTCCGGCGACCATGTTCCTTGGGCACAAAGCGTGTCCAGCACTCCACCCCAGCCCATCAGGGCTGGCATCCGTGGTGATCACCGTCTGCCCTGGCTCAGAGCCGGTGACTGAAGCCACCACGAGAGCTCCGACCTCGTGAGATGGCCTAGACATATCATCCTGTCCAAGGACTGCGGATCCTTGTTCCACTTGGCAAGAATCTTTGCTTGTAGAGGCCTTGTGTAAAATTGGGAAAACGGGACCGCCTCGAAGGCCGAAACCATCAGTCTGAGGGATCTCCTACATGTCCGCAGGGAGGAGAGATCGTTGTCCATCAGGACCCTGATCTCGGCCTGCAAGGTCTGGAGTTTTTCCCCTGGAAGAAAGACCCTCGCTCGAGAGAAGTCTAAGACCATGCCCAAATAACTCAGACGTACTGGAACTTCTGGAAGTTGACGGTCCACCCGAACTCCTGAAGCGTCTGAACCGTGAATGTCAGGTCGCCCGACAGGGTGGCACAAGAGCTCGCCCTTAACAGGAGATCGCCCAGATAACCAAGGACCGCAATCCCCCTTTTGCACAGCAAAGCCAGCACCGGGGCCAAAACCTTGGTGAAGACTCTGTGAGCGGAAGCTAGACCAAAGGGTAATGCCATAAATTGAAAATGCTCCTCCGCCACTGCGAAACGGAGATACCGCTGATGACCCTCGTAAATAGGGACGTGCAGATACACATCCTTTAAATCGATGGAGGCCAGAAAACCCCCTTGATTTAAAGATGCCACTACCGACCGAATGGATTTCATCCGAAACTTCTGCACCTGCACAAAGCGGTTCAGCGATTTGAGGTCCAGAATTAGAAGCACCTTGCCCTCCTTCCTGGGCACAGTAAACAGGTTTGAGTAAAAGCCTCAAAACCTGTCCTGCTGAGGAACCGGGACGATTACGCCCTGTGCAAGGAGATCCTGCACCGCCTCCCTGAGATCTGTCAAACGATCCAGAGACAGACAGAGATTTGATGGAAAGAACCTGTCTGCTGAGCGAGACTGAAATTCGATCTTGTACCCTGTACAAATCAGTTTGTGAACCCATTTGTCTTGAATCAGAGACGTCCAGGGTTCCTGAAAGTAACGCAGACATCCCCCCCCCACCCCTGAACCAGGTGAGGGCGTCCCGTCATGCAGAGGAGGATTTATCCGCCACACCGGACTGGCTTACCTGACCAAGCCTTCTTGTGTCCTCCAGAGGCTCTGAATGGTTTGCCTTTTTCCTGTGCACCGGAGGCATGAAAAAGCCCTCTATGAGCCTTGAAGGAAGGCCCCCCTTACTGCGAGGTGCCTTACCTTTCGTGGATTGGGGAGAAGAGTACTCTTACCTCCTGTTAGACCCTTGATTAACTCATCCAAGGAGTCACCAAACAGACGTTCACCTAAAAAAGGGAAGATCTGTTACAGCCTGCTTAGAAGCCTGGTCAGCCTACCAGCTCTTCAGCCACACCATGCGGCATATGGCAATCCCCACTGCAGATACTCTGGAAACCAGAGGAGCCGCATCCAGGACCGCATCACACAGGTACACCATGGCCTGGGCCATCTGATCCGTGAGCTCAATTATAGTAGGAGGAAACGACTCAGCATTCAAGTTGCTCCTAAGCACCTTGACCCATTCTGTAACTGTCTGAGAAACCAGGACGGAGGCGAAAACAGGTTTTAGAAGCAAACCTGCCAATAAGTGCAGGTGGCGGGAAAGGGATTGGCATGTGCTTAACCACTTTACGACCGGCGCACGACGATCTACGTCGGCACTCAGCCCCGGCCAGGCAAACTGACGTAGGGCTACGTCAGCACTTTTTGCCGGCCCTGTGCGCGCTCCCGCGTGCCCCCGCCGCCACTGATGGCTCGATTGGGTTCAGAACCGATCAGTCATCAGGTCCAGGCCAATCATTTTTGGTCTGGACCTGTTGATCGGTCCTGCCCAATCAAATGTCACTCTAAGCCTGTGAAATGTAAACACAGGCTTAGAGGAGATGTGCCCTCCCCCCACAACGGTCTTTTTGGATCCAGCGTGAGAGGAAAGCACATCTAATTGTAAGTTCTGCACAAAGCACACACTTCTACACTTAGATAGGCACATTTCACCCCCGATCGCCCCCCCGATTAACCCCTACAGCACCTGACACAACACACACTATATACAGCATATAGCATTTACCTATATACCTGTATAAGTGTGATTTGTGAACAGGTGTAGCACTTGCGACCCCCCCTTTTCCACTCAAATTACCCCCCACCCCCCCCCCTAATAAAGATTTAACCCACTGATCCCCCCTGACCCCCCCCCCCCTGATCACTGCCGTTAACCCCTACACCCTCTGTCACATCAGCACTAATACAAACGTAATATACAGTGTTTTTGTATTAGTGTCATTGTGATCAGAATTAGCGCAGGCGACTAAGTTTCTGTCCCAAGAAGATTTAGGGTCCCCGCCACCCGCCCAATAAAGATTTAACCCCCTGACCCCCCCCCCGATCACCCCTACACCCCCTGCCATAACACACACCGTATACAGTATATAGCATTTTGCTATATACCCGTATAAGTGTGATTTGTGGTCAGGTCTAGCGCTTGCGGCCCCCCCTTTTCCACTTGAATTACCTGCCACCCCCCCCTAATAAATATTTAAGCCCCTGATCCCCCCTGACCCCCCCCTGATCACCGCTAGTTAACCCCTACACCCTCTGTCACATCAGCACTAATACAAACGTAATATACAGTGTTTTTGTATATTTGTATTAGTGTGATTGTGATCAGAATTAGCGCAGGCGACTAAGTTTCTGTCCCAAGGAGGTTTAGGGTCCCCGCCAACCGCCCAATAAAGATTGAACCCCCTGACCCCCCCCTGATCACCCCTACACCCCCTGCCACAACACACACTGTATACAGTATATAGCATTTTCTATATACCCATATAAGTGTGACTTGTGACCAGGTTTAGCGCTGGCCACCGTTTCTTTTATCCGTAGGATACCCGCCAGCCCCTTCCAATAAAGATTTAACCCCCTGATCCCCCCCTGATCACATCCAGTTAACCTCTACACCCTCTGTCACATTAGCACTAATACACACATAATATACTGGTTTTACTGTATTTTGTATTAGTGTCATTGTGACTTGAGGTTGCGCTAGCGAGCTAGTTTCTTTCCCAAAGGAGGTTTAGGGTCCCCGCCACCCCCCCCCAGATCCCCGGCGCATAGTTTAGAAGTAACCCCTTGATTACCGCACACACACACGCACGCACATACACTTCCATTTCTAGTATAGTGTTTGATCAGATCAATATCTGATGTGATCAGAACTATACTAGCGCCCCCATAGTTTAGGGTTCCCAAAACGCGGTGTTTGCACGATCAGCACTGATTCCGGCCAGCACCTGCGTTTAACCCTTTCACCCAGGCAAGTGTAGTAATCAATAGATTACTGTCACTTGCAAAAAAACACAAGACACAAAACCGCTGTGTTAGCAGAGTCAGGCCTGATCCCTGCTAGCATTAGCAGTTTTTTTGGTAGCGCTTGAAATAGTCTTCGACAACCAGGTGCTTTTATTACCTGTGAGTCGCATCACTGTACAGGTAAATTTAGTTACCAAAATGTCTAAACGTTTGTACAATGATGAAGAGGCTTACAGTTATATGCTGACCGTGTCATCTGATAGCGATGGGGAAGCTACAATGAGCGAATTAGTGTCAGTATATGAACCTGATGACGGCAGCGGCTCCCTGACAGATAGCTCCGACGACAGATGGGTCCCTGTTAGACCCAGGCGTACCCGACCCCATTCTGAAGTTGTTGAGATGCAGGAATCGCAGGGTGCTCGTATGGAGCAGAGTGTGGTTACTAGGGCCGCTCATCCTTCTGACGACCTGGCAAGCGCCAGCGGCCTAGTACACCCTGGACCTAGTAGAACCAGCACTGCAGTAACACCTGGTGACATGGCGAGTCCCCTAAGTGCAGTTGAAGCTGGTGCAGTGGCTAGCACAAGTAGTGGCCCGCAGCCACCGCGTATTCGAAGACAGGCCCGTAGAGCCCATAGTGCCCTCCCTGATGCGCTGGCATTTCCTAATTGGCAACCCACTGATTCTACAGCGCCAGTACTTCCCCCATTCACCGCCCAACCTGGAATCCACGTGGAGACAGCTGGTTTTACGCCCCTGAACTTTTTTGAGCTGTTCTTCACGGAAGATCTTTACAGATCTATTGTGGATCAATCAAATTTATATGCACAACAATTCATCGCCGCCAACCCAAATTCGCACCTTGCCAGACGATTCGGCTGGAAACCTATAACGGTTTCCGAATTTAAAATCTTTCTGGGCCTTTCCCTCCACATGGGCATAACTAAACAGAGTGAATTGCGGCTATATTGGTCCACTAGCCCAGTTCACCATATGCGCATGTACTCTGTCTCCATGTCCAGGGCGAGATATGAGCAAATTCTGCGATTTATGCATTTCAGCGACAATGAAATCTGTCGTCCTCGGGGAGACCCTGCATACGATCGGCTCCACGAAATTCGGCCCCTCATAGACCACTTCAATCAGCGGTTTGCAGCCTTGTTTACCCCCGAACAAGTTGTCTGCGTTGACGAGTCCCTGATTAAATTTACTGGCCGCCTTGCTATGAAACAGTACCTCCCCAGCAAGCGTGCCAAGTACGGGGTCAAGCTGTACAAGCTCTGTGACAGGGCCACAGGCTATACAGTTAGTTTCCGTGTCTATGAGGGAAAAGATAGCTGTGTGGAGCCCCCCAACTGCCCAGACTACATAGGGAGCAGCGGTAAGATTGTTTGGGACTTGGTGTCACCCTTATCCGGAAAGGGGTACCATTTGTACGTGGACAACTTTTACACAAGCGTGCCACTATTTAGTCACCTTCTCGATTTACAAATTGGCGCATGTGGCACAGTGCGACCTAATCGCCGGGGCTTCCCCCAACGGCTTGTAGATTCCCGTCTTAGTAGGGGGGCGAGAGCCTGCTTGAAAACAGACAAATTGCTTGCGGTGAAGTGGAAGGATACACGGGATGTTTATGTTCTGTCCTCCCTTCACGCAGACACGACAGTCCAAATCCCTACGGCAACTGGCGTTATGGAGAAACCCCTCTGTGTCCACGAATATAACCTTAATATGGGAGGGGTGGACCTTAACGACCAGCTTTTGGCGCCGTATTTAGTTGCCCGTAAAGCCAGACGCTGGTAGAAAAAAGTGTCTGTTTACCTATACCAATTGGCTATGCTGAACTCCTTTGTCCTATACAGGGCGTCAGGACGAACTGGATCTTTCCGGGAATTTATGGAAGAGATCATCCTTGCCTACCTGTACCCAGGAGGCATGCCTGCCCAACTTCCCCTTCCAGATGCAGTGAGCCGGCTGCATGAGAGGCATTTTCACATTTCCTCCCGAGTACCCCTACCCAAAGATGGCCCCAAAGAAGATGTCGTGTCTGTAGCAATTTAGGTGTGTAGGATTTAGGTGTGACACCCGCTATTATTGTCCCAAATGTCCTGACCAACCTGGTCTCTGCATCGGGGAATGTTTCGAGCGCTACCATACACTAGGGGAGTATTAGCGTAGGGTACAGCAGGACACAGTGTAGGGCACACAAACACAGGGTCTCGAAGGATGTTGGATGTCCATCGACATTTTGAGAGACCCAAGCTGGAAGATCGCAGTCCCAAATCAAGAAATCAAGGAACAGTTAGAAAGAAAAATAAAAGGATCCAAAAACTGTTGTGGTGTCAGTAATT
Source organism: Pelophylax lessonae (assembly GCF_965119305.1). Classification (NCBI taxonomy): domain Eukaryota; kingdom Metazoa; phylum Chordata; class Amphibia; order Anura; family Ranidae; genus Pelophylax; species Pelophylax lessonae. Next base: position 183,031,356 of record NC_138772.1, on the reverse strand, counting down.
TTATATGTCCTTCTACTCTTCCTACTGTACTTTTTTTTAATGTCCTTTGTATGTTTTTCATTCTTTTGTGACCTGTTTCTCTTGCAGGTACTCGTCGGCTACCACGCATTGATTTTATATATTCTGACACAAACAGTGTTTGCGCTCAGCATATATGGATACCTTTGCTGATAGCAGCTGTGGTGATTTTCTGATTTCAGCACTGCAGTTAAAATCCTATTTTGGTATACTTGGATAGTGCCGTGTATACCCATCATTAAATTCAGTGGGTGGTTGTTTGGGCGGTTAATGATGAAGATCCAAAAACTGTTGTTGTCAGTCATTTTATATGTCCTTCTACTCTTCCTACTGTACTTTTTTTAATGTACTTTTTGTTTTCTCATTCTTTTGTGACCTGTTTCTCTTGCAGGTACTCGTCGGCTACCACGCATTGATTTTATATATTCTGACACAAACAGTGTTTGCGCTCAGCATATATGGATACCTTTGCTGATAGCAGCTGTGGTGATTTTCTGATTTCAGCACTGCAGTTAAAATCCTATTTCTCTGTCGCTCATTGACAGACGTAGTCCTCTTGATTAATATCAAATTGGGTTATACTGCCCTCTACAGGAGTAGGACACTAGGCAGAAAGAAAACATTCTGGCCACACCTTAGGGGCAGTCCCAGAGGGTATATCCTCTTCCTGTCTACTACAGGATGTTAGTTTTTTTCTGTCTAGTCAGGAGTAAGGACCTAAGTTCCTTGCTGGGATCTTTGGTCCTGGCAAGATTTTTTAGAAAATTTTTTTCTTTTTTTTAGGCAGCTTTTGTCTCCAGTTGCTCCTGTGAGATCTTCAAGCAAATTATGCCGGATCTGGGCGATGGGCTGGATGTTAAGATCCAGTGGTCACCCCAGCCGGCCTACGAGCGCGCGCAGGCCATAGCTCCGCGCTGGGTCGGCCGCGACACATTCAAGTAAGTATGCTGGAGCCGGGCGACGGGCTGGATGTTGAGATCCAGTGGTCACCCCGGTTCAGCCTACGAGCGCGTGCAGACCATAGCTCCGCGCTGGGTCGGCCGCGACATAATCCCACTGGACGGGGACTGACCCTGCGAGTTAAACGTCTCGCTTGGACGCCAAGAACCAGCAGAGTCACGGCGTCCGTATTGGTCGACAGCCCCCCACCCCGGTGGAGAGGGTACTGTGAAGAGAGGGTGCCCGTCAGTTCCGGTATGGTGAGTAGATATTCCCCCTTCCCCCCTGTGGGGTTTTTGGGATACGGGCCCCTCTGTGTATGGTCGGATCTTTTTCTGAAATTAAGGTTCCCCCTGTAGCCTATAACATGTTCACATATCTCCCTGTGATATTGTGATTTGGTTTGGGAGCTGACACTCCAGCAGGTTGGGTTTGGGAGCTGACACTCTAGCAGCCTTGGTTTGGGAGCTGACGCTCCATGAGGCTTGGTTTAGGAGCTGACGCTCCATGAGGCTTGGTTTGGGAGCTGACGCTCCATTAAATTGGTTTGGGAGCTGACTATTTTGAAAAATACTAGCACATAGGTAACAGCAAGCACCTACCCTATGCAGTGATGCAGGCGCCATCCTCCCGCAGGCCGCACTTGCAGGCCGCCGCCAGCCTTTTATAAACCATCCACAATCCTCCGGTAAGGGCCACACAGGATCGGCAGCCGCCGCCATTTTTTTGTAGACCGCATGGATCCTGCAGGACTACAGACTGCATTGTCTACGCAGGTCACGCAGGCCGCCATTTTGCCGTAGCCTGGTGTCTCCTGCATGGGGGCGGCCATGTTTGGTGTGCCCAAGCTACCTCGAGGAGTAGCTGAGAACGCCGGAAGGCGTGTAAAAGGGGGCGGAGCCACTTCCTTTACCCGGGAAAGCTATCACAGGACTTCCTAGTCTGAATAGGACAACGCTGGGAGCAGTTTGAAGCTTCTCTGCATCAGGTGGTGAGCCCTTGGGGTCTCTCTCTCGCTGTGGGGGTCCAGAGCAGGTACGCTGAGGGGCGCTGTTGCGCTAGGGGATTACAGATAAAAAAAAAAAAAGAAAAAAAAAAAAAAAAAGATATATATTTTTATTTTTTCAAATTTTTACTGGCAAAGTGTCCGGGATTAGCATGGACCCTGCCACACATCTATCTCCACCTGATCCCCTCGAGTGGCTGCAGGACCCTCCGGTTCCCCACTTACTATTGATGCATTATCAGCGGTTGTGGAGTCTTTTATATCCCGGGTGGAAGTGGCCTGTCAGGGATGGGGCGCAAGGAAGCGACCCCCGCCGACCCCTAAATGCATCTGAAACTTCAGATTCAGAGTCTGAACCTGTCACTGCAAGTGCAGGTCCCTCATCTGGGGCTGGTGTCTCAGGTACTGTCTCCTCAGACAGTGAGGAGGGCGTTTCGGCATCCGCCATAGCCCAAGAATAAGCGTTGGTGAACGCACTAATTGTGAGACTGAGATCCCTTTTGGTACTAATAGACAGACCTAAATGGCGAAAGTGTTTTCTTTTGCCCAAATGTCTTGGTAATAGCATTAAGAAGAATGGGGTCATCCAAAACGAACCCCTGGTTTTTTCCAAACGCATTATTAGGCGTTATCCGTTTGAGGAATTCCTCCTCAAGAAATGGAAGGTGCCACCTCTGGTGGATTTACCAATTTTCAGACTAAATAAAGCTACGGTTATCCCATTGGAGGACGCCCCGTCCTTTAGGGATCCGGTGGATCGTAAGGTGGAAGCTGGGTCTCGCGCCATCTTTTCCTTGATTGGGACCAAGTTGTTACGCCGAGACTTAGAGGGGAGAAGCATCCCCCGGCAGTATCAGACCTGCTGGAGCAGATGATACAAGGGCTACAGTTTGTCTGTGACGCTGCTCTAGACGCCACTCCATTGTTGGGGCGGGCATCAATTTCAGCAGTCGTCCTCAGGCGTGTACTGTGGCTAGGGTGTTGGTCGGCGGACCAAGGTTCCAAAGAAACTTTGGCTAATCTCCCTTTTCAGGGGGATCGCCTATTTGGGGCCAACTTAGATGAGATTATCAAGAATCTCACTGGAGGCAAGAGTACTTTTTTGCCACAGAGCACTAAGGGTAAGGGACCTCGTCAGAGACGGGGGCCTTCCTTTTCCGCTCATAAGAAATTTTTTCGCTCCGCTGAGGACGGGCGATAAAGCAAAGCCCTCCAAAACTCCTTCAGGAGGTTTCAGGGGGCGCTGGTCGGGCAAACAAGAGTTCGGCTCTTCCAAACCTGAAGATAAGACTATTAAAGCCTGAAAGTGCGCCCCCACCCATACTTGGGGTGGGGGGATGTCTTCGCCGGTTTCCGGATCCAGGGCTTTCCAGAATCCCGGACAATCGGGTTCGCGAAGTCAGAAGGTCAGGTTACAAAATGGAGTTTCAATCATTCCCACCGGTGCGATTCTTCCCCTCCAAGATCCAACTATCCCCGGATCGCCTAGAAGCTTTGCGGGGGGCGGTCACGGATTTAATGCAACAAGGAGTGGTGGTCCACGTTCCTTGGACAGAGCGTTTTCAAGGGTTTTATTCGAACCTTTTCACAATACCAGAAAAGAGGGCAAGGTGCGTCCAATTCTGGACTTAAGAGCACTCAATCTTTTTGTCAAGGTACAAAAATTCAAGATGGAGTCCATTCGCACAGTAGCGGCCTCCCTGCATCAGGGGGATTTTCTGGCGTCCATAGACATCTAGGATGCCTATCTTCTCATTCCTATTTACGCAGGACATCAGCGTTTCCTGCGTTTTTCCGTAGAAGAGAACCATTATCAGTTTGTGGCGTTACCCTTTGGTCTCACCTCGGCTCCTCGGGTCTTCACAAAGGTGTTGGCCCCAGTGTTGGCGCTGTTGCGGCAACGAGACATATCGATTCTAGGTTACCTAGACGATCTTCTGCTCCGTGCAGAGTCTCTGCAGACTCTGTTGCTAACTTAGAGATCACCATAACCTCTTTGCAAGAGTTCGGGTGGCTGGTGAACTTACAGAAGTTTTCTCTGGTTCCCACCAGGAGGCTGGAATATCTGGGTCTAATTTTTAGATACGTCCAGGGCAAAAGTGTTTCTCCCTGCGGAGAAACTCCAGAGGATTCAATCAACGATTCAGTTGTTACTATCTGACAACTGGCCTTCCCTTCGGACTTGCAGGAGAGTCCTGGGTTTGATGGTGGCTTCTTTCGAAGCAGTATCATTTGCCCAGTCCCATACCTGAATCCTTCAAAAAGAAATTCTTCTCAAATGGAATCGGAATCCAGATTCCATGGACAATCGGATCCGATTGAGCGAGCGGACCAGGAAGTCTCTGGTCTGGTGGCTTCGGTCTCCGATGCTCAGCAGGTGAAGTCATGTCTTCCAATAGATTGGACGATTGTCACCACGGATGCCAGTCTATCCGGATGGGGAGAAATTCTCGGCAAATTATCCGCTCAGGGGCTTTGGTCCCTGGAAGAGTCCAGGTTACCGATAAATGGATTGGAACTGAGAGCGATCAGACGTTGTCTGATTCACTGGACCGAGCAGCTCCAGGGCAGCCCGGTTCGGATCCAGTCGGACAATGCCACAGCAGTGGCTTATGTCAATCATCAAGGGGGCACCAGGAGTGTCCTGGCGGCCATAGAAGTGGCCAGCATTCTTCGTTGAGCGGAACGATTGTTCCAGCTCTCTCTGCGGTATTCATTCAATTCATGAATTGGCAGGCAGATTATCTCAGCCGTCAGATTCTGGATCTAGGGGAATGATCTCTTCATCCAGAGGTATTCCACCAACTGTGCCTCCGTTGGGGCACCCCAAATGGGATCTGTTGGCATCTCGGCTCAACAGGAAAGTGCGGAGGTTTGTGGCTCGCTCCCGCGATCCTCTAGCAGACGCCGCAGACACGCTGATCACCCCGTGGGGACAGTATCAGCTACTGTATGCCTTCCCTCCTCTCAAGTTGCTGCCGAAGCTTCTTCGCAGGATAGAGGTGGAGGGAATCCCAGTTATCCTGGTAGCTCAGGACTGGCCTAGTCGGGCCTGGTACGCCGACCTGGTCAGGCTGGTCGCAGACGTTCCTTGGCGACTTCCTCTCAGGGAGAGGGACCGATCTTCCATCCTGCTTTACGATCGCTGGCTTTAACGGCCTGGCTATTGAGACCCAGGTGCTGAAGGACAAGGGATTGTCAGCTTCAGTTATTCCTACTCTAGTTAAAGCAAGAGAAGCAACTTCCAGAAAGATTTATCATCGCACATGGAAGTCTTAGATTGCGTGGTGTGAATCCCTTGGGTTCCCTCCACGTTGTTATTCGGGGGGACGAATATTGGCCTTTCTGCAACAGGGGGTTGAGCAGAAGCTGGCCTTGAGTGCTATCAAGGGTCAGGTTTCAGCATTAGCAATCTTCTTTCAGAAGCTTTTGGCTACTCATTCCTTGGTGCAGAATTTCATCCAGGGGGTGCGACACCTGGCTCCGCCAGTGCGCGCACCTTTACCACCCTGGGATCTTAATTTGGTGCTGTCGGTTCTTCAGAAACCTCCCTTTGAAAATATCAGGGAGATTCCCTTGCTTACTTTATCCCAGAAGGTGGCCTTCTTGGTGGCTATCACATCTGCACGCAGGGTGTCAGAACTGGCTGCATTATCCTGTTGTTCCCCATATCTGGTGGTTCATAGGGATAAGGTTGTTCTTCGTCCGAATCCATCCTTCCTTCCTAAGGTGGTTTCAAAGTTTCATTTGAATGAGGACATGGTATTGTCTTCCCTGTGTCCTAAGCCCAGTCATCCTCGAAAATTCGCGTTGCATTCCTTGGATGTAGTTCGGGCGATCAGGGTATACTTGAATACTACGGATTCATTTCATAATACGGATTCACTGTTTGTGATCACGGATGGCCCTAAGAAGGGGTTGCCTGTTTTTTCTGCCGCGACCATCTCTAGATGGATCAGACAGACAGTGGTATAGGCTTATTCTATCTAAGGGTCCCTGTTAAGGCGCACTCTACTCGGGCGCTTAGTGTTTCCTGGGTCTTCCGCCATCAGGCATCAGCGATCCAGGTTTTCAAGGCGACTACTTGATCGTCGGTTCATACCTGTACAATATTGTATAAGGTTTATGTGATGGCATCGTCAGATGCCTCTTTTGGCCGCAAGGTTCCTGCAGGCCGCTGTTTGAGGAGACTGTTGGTCTACCTCGAGGGTTTGTTGGGTAGGTCTCATCTGTTTGCTCGATGAGTCCCTTGATACTTCTGGTTAGCTCCGGTTGGGCCTTCTGGATTTTTATTCTGTTCCCACCCCTCATTTGTGGCACTGCTTTGGGACGTCCCAATTTGATATAAATCAAGAGGACTACGTCTGTCAATGAGCGACAGAGAAAAATTGATTTTTGTAAGATCTCACCGTAAAATCCTTTTCTCTTAGCTCATCGACAGACGTAGTACCCGCCCCTCTACTTTTGAGTTGGGTTAGGTTAAATTCTCTGACACTGCTTTGTGACATAACTAACATCCTGTAGCAGACAGGAAGAGGATATACCCTCTGGGACTGCCCCTAAGGTGTGGCCAGAACGTTTTCTTTCTGCCTAGTGTCCTACTCCTGTAGAGGGCAGTATAACCCAATTTGATATTAATCAAGAGGACTACGTCTGTCAATGAGCTAAGAGAAAAGGATTTTACGGTAAGATCTTACAAAAATCCATTTTTTGGTATACGTGGATAGTGTCGTGTATACCCATCATTAAATTCAGTGGGTGGTTGTTTGGGCGGTTAATGATGAGTAATACTACGCATTATTCCTGTGCTGATTTCTGATAGGTTCTCTTTTTTTCCGTTCAGCCCACAGGCTGCATGAAAAAAAAAAAAACCTCTATGCCAAACAAGGACCAGCAATGTACTGGTACGTTGCTGGACTTTGAGTGGTTATACCAGGATGATGCCTGCAGATTTAGGCATCATCTTGGTATCGTTTTTTACAGCCAGCGGTCGGCTTACATGTAAAAGCAATCCTAGCAGGTAATTGGCCGCTAGACTGCTTTTACATGCAGTGGGAGGGGCCCCCCCCCCCACCGCCGCCTTCCGCAGCCTTCCTTGGTTTTTCTTTGACTCTCCTGTCCCACCGGTTAACCCGAGAGTGCAGCCGGTGGTTCAATTATCTAACCATAGAGCTAATTGGAGATGAGAATGGCTCCAATCCTCTCTATGGCCTAAGATGCCGGAGGCTACGAGCATTTTATGACTTCTGTTTCGCCAGAAATAAACAGGGCCATTGGGAAATTGGGAAAGTATTTTATCACACCAATTTTGGTGTGGTCAGATGCGTTAAGGTCAGAGGAGAGATCTAGAGTCTAAAAGACCCCAATTGTTTTAAAAAAAGAGTACCTGTCACCACAGATTGCTATCATAGGGGATATTTAAATTCACTGTGATAACAATAAAAATTATTTAAAAAAAAAAATTAAAGGAAAGGTGTCAAAATAACATAAAAAAGCAAAAGAAAAAAAAAAAATTGAGCCCCCCCCTTTCCCCCCGTGCTTGCGCGCAATGGCGCACGCAAGCGTTGGTCTAGTGTCATATGTAAACCGCAATTGCAGCATGCATGTGAGGTATCGCCGCGATCGCTAGATCGAGTGCAGTAATTCTTACAGTAGACCTCCTCTGTAAGTCTAAAGTGGTAACCTGTAGAGACTTTTAAAGGTTTTTAAAAATGTAAGTATGTTTTTGCCGCTGCGCAGGCATGCCCAATTTTTAAAGCATGTCATGTTAGGTGTCTATGAACTCGGCATAAGATCATCTTTTAAATTTTACCAAAAAAATTGGAATTATATAGTGTATTTGTGCAATAAATTAAAAAAAATGTATTTTTTTCGCAAAAATTGCGTTTGGAAAATCTGTGCGCAAATACCGTGTGACAAAAAAATTTGCAACATCCACCATTTTATTCTATAGGGCCTCTGCTTTAAAGAAATATATAATGTTTGGGGGTTCAAAGTAATTTTCTAGTAAAAAAAAAAAAAAATTTTCATGTAAACAAAAAGGCACAGAAAAGGCTTGGTTTTCAAGTGGTTAGAAGAGTGGGTGATGTGTGGCTAAGATTGAGCATAAAATGCCGGGACAGTTCAAACACCCCCCAAATGACCCCTTTTTGAAAAGTAGACACCCAAAGCTTTTTTCTGAGAGGCATGGTGAGTCCATGGAGTATTTTATATTTTGCCACAAGTTTCGGGAAAATTATTATTTTTTTTTTGTTGTTTTTTTACAGAAAGTTGTCACTAAATGATATATTGCTCATGCATGCCATGGGAATATGTGAAATGACACCCCAAAATACATTCTTTTGCTTCTCCTGAGTACAGGGATACCACATGTGTGAGACTTTTTGGGAGCCTAGCTGTGTACGCGACCCCGACAACCAGTCCACATCTTCAGGTTTTCTAATGGCGTAAATTGCTGATTTTACCCCTGACTACCTGTCACAGTTTCAGAGGCCCTGAAATTTCAAGATAGCACAAAACCCCCCCAAATGACCCCATTTTGCAAAGTAGACACTCCAAGCTACTGGCTGAGAAGCATGGTGAGTCCATGGAATAGTTTATATTTTGCCACAAGTTTTTTATTTTTTTACACAAAGTTGTCAGTAAATGATATATTGCTCACACAGGCCATGGGTATATGTGAAATGACACTCCTTACTACCTATCACACATTTGAAGTCCATAAAAAGCCAAGATTGCACAAACCCCCCCCCCCCCCCCAAATGACCCCATTTTGCAAAGTAGACACTCCAATCTATTTGCTGAGAGGCATGGTGAGTATTTTGCAGCTCTCATTTTTTTTGGAAAATGAAGAAAAAACAGGAAAATGCATTTTTTTTTCCTCTTTTTTCAATTTCCAAAACTTTGTGACAAAAAGTGAGATCTGCAAAACACTCAACATGCCTCTCTGCAAATAGCTCAGGGTGTCTACTTTCTGAAAAGGGGTCATTTGGGGGGGGGGGGGGGGTTGTGCTGTCTTGGCATTTCATGGCCTCCAAAACTGTGATAGGTAGTCAGGAGTGAAATTAACAATTTACGCCCTTGGAAAGCCTGAAGGCGATGATTGGTTTTCGGGGTCCTGTACTCGGCTAGACTGCAAAAAAGTCTCACACATGGGGTATCCCTGTACTCAGGAGAAGCAGCAGAATGTATTTTGGGGTGTCAGTTCACATATACCCATGGCATGTGTGAGCAATATATCATTTACTGACAACTTTGTGTAAAAAAAAAAAATATATATATATATTTCCCGGAACTTGTGGCAAAATATAAAATATTCCATGAACTCACCATGCCTCTCAGCAAATAGCTTTGGGTGTCTACTTTCCAAAACGGGGTCATTTGGGGGCGTTTTGTGCTATCTTGGAATTTTAGGGCCTCCGAAACTGTGATAGGTAGTCAGGAGTGAAATCAACAATTTACGCCCTTGGAAAGCCTGAAAGCGGGGACTGGTTTTCGGGGACCTGTACTCGGCTAGACTGCAAAAAAGTCTCACACATGGGGTATCCCTGTACTCAGGAGAAGCAGCAGAATGTATTTTGGGGTGTCAGTTCACATATACCCATGGCATGTGTGAGCAATATATCATTTACTGACAACTTTGTGTAAAAAAAAAAAAAATATATATATATATATTTCCCGGAAATTGTGGCAAAATATAAAATATTCCATGGACTCACCATGCCTCTCAGCAAATAGCTTGGGGTGTCTACTTTCCAAAATGGGGTCATTTGGGGGGGGGGTTTGTGCTATCTTGGAATTTTAGGGCCTCCGAAACTGTGACAGATAGTGCAGAGGTGACATGCACAATTTACGCCATTAGAAAACCTGAGTGTTGATTGGTTTTCGCGGTCCTGTACACAGCTAGGCTCCCAAAAAGACTCACACATGGGGCATCCCCATACTCAGGAGAAGTGGCAGAATGTATTTTGGGGTGTCATGTGTGAGAATTTTATCTTTTAGTGACAACGATGTGTAAAAAAAAAAATAGTAATTTTCCCAAAACTTGTGGTAAAATATAAAATATTCCATGGACTCACCATGCCTCTCAGCAAACAGCTTTGGGTGTCTACTTTCCAAAATGGGGTCATTTGGGGGTGTTTTGTGGTATCTTGACATTTCAGGGCCTCCTAAACCGTTAGAGGTAGTGAGAAAATGCAATGAAAAATGTACGCCCTTTGAAATTCTGATGGTGGTGATTTGTCCCATACACAGCTAGGCTCCCAAAAAGTCTCACATATGTGGTATCCCTGTACTCAGGAGAAGCAGCAGAATATATTTTGGGGTGTAATTACACATATACCCATGGCATGTGTGAGCAATATATAATTTCAATGACAACTTTGTGTAAAAAAAAAAAAAAAAATTTTTTTAGTCATTTTTCAAACACCTGTGACAAAAAATGAAATATTCAATGAGCTCAACATGCCTCTCAGAACATTCCTTAGGATGTCTACTTTCCAAAAAGTGGTAATTTGGGGGGGTTTTGTACTGCCCTGCCATTTTAGCACTTCATGAAATGAGATAGGCAGTCAAAAATTAAAGCTGCGTATATTTCAGTATTTACACCATAGTTTGTAGACACTATAACTTTTGCGCAAACCAATAAAAATACGCTCATTGAATTTTTTTTTGTCAAAGACATGTAGCTAAATATATTTTGGCTAAAAAAAAAATACATGAATTGAGTATATTGGATATTTTTTAAAAGACAAAGTTGAAAATGTCATTTTTTTGCAAAATTTTCTCTCTTTTTTTATTAATATCGCAAAAAATAAAAAGCGCAGAGGTGATCAAATACCACCAAAAGAAAGCTCTGTTTGTGGGAAAAAAGGACGTAAATTTCGTTTGGGTACCACATTGCATGACCGCACAATTGTCAGTTAAAGTCACGCAGTGCCGAGTCGTAAAATACCCCCTGTTCGGAATGGGGGTAAAATCTTCCGGGGCTTAAGTGGTTAATGCGCCACCATTGCTCATTCACAATATCGTGAAATTCCTCGGGACAAGGAAAAACTTGTCCCGACTTCTGGGCTTTGCAGGAGCCTAAGACAACCCGTTTTCCTGCAGCTGAGGAGGACTCATCCTCCTCACTGTCTGACTGTGAGGACAGGGATCCCGCAGGGATGGTAATGTCTGTATTCATCGTGGCAACCACATCAGGCTCTGATTCAGAAGACTGAGAGGGCATTGGCCGTTTTTGGGTAGTAACTTGTTTCATCACATGATCCACCTTTGACGCCAGAGTTTCTAAGGCTGCAGACAGAGACAGGAGAGATGGCGATCCGGATGGTCCGGACGCACAAATAAAATCAGAGGGGAAATTTTCACCTTGGGACTTCATTTTGCAGCACAGAAAAAAATTAGTACACTGCCCTTTTAAAGCACGATCGCGGTCCGCACCGCAATACTGCGCTAAAGCCGGAGTCCCCCTTTAAGGTTTTTATGTGTCCTGACAGCAGCTAAGTTTGTCAGAGGAATGCACAAAGATTAAAAAAACCCTTACTGTACCAGCAACCCTGAAAAGCAGCCGCTATGCAAGCAGTCTTCAGCATGTGAAACTTCTGCGAGGAAGTGACCAAACATCACTAGAGGCTGAGCCCACCTGTGTAGTCTAAAAACTACAACAAAATGGTGCCAATAGAAAAGGATAGAAAGCAAAGGGAAAATGGCCACCGCCCAGACAGCACAGCCTATGTCTACACTTAAAATGGCGGCTGAAAACGGCGCCAAGCACTCAGGAAACTAAGGGAAAATGGCTGCTGCTCTTACACAGAAAACGGCGCCAAGCGCACAGGAACCCAGGAATGAAGGCCACTGCAGGAATCCACCTAAAAGAACTCCCCTAGGACAAGGTAACATCTTAAATACCCCCCTAGGTGTCAGACGCTAAAGCACCCATAGCGGGAGCGGGGTGGGCAAAACCTGTCCTGACAGGCATGGGGGGAATCTTCCAGAGAGACACAGCCCTAAAATCCCCAGGAGTGGGCCCCATCTCCCCCTCAGAGGTTTGTCTCAGGGACACTGGGGGATGTTGCATCACTCACCATACCATGGACCAGGGGGCTCCGCTCTGAAACAGCTCGCCTCACACCCTGAGTGGGGGTGCTGCCAGCCAGAAAGGGTCACGCTGCGTTCCAGGTCGATGCGTCCCAACGAAGCATCTGCTCGCATGCCCGTCCCCATCCACCGGGGCTCCGTCGTGGCGAGGCCAGGCGGACCACAACCTACCTGCTCACGCTCATTGGCCAGGCTGGGAGACCGTAAGGATCCAGATCATCCAGTGCGAAACCTCAGCCCAGCTGTTGCTTGTAGTTCACCAGAAGGATCCCCCTGACACTAGCTAGTGATAGTGAGTAAAGATAAATAAACAAACATTCTCAAAAGAGAATAAAACCTGAGACCGAAGTCCCAGCCCCAGCAGCAAGAAACTGATTTCAGAGCACAGTGTGTCTGGGGTTATGTCATGAGGGACAGCCCCTATAGGTGTGTCGAGTGAACGTTTTTCACTGTCTAATCTACTCCTGTAGATGGCGCATAACCCATTAGTGAAGAAGCATTGAGAGCTGCTTCTGTCAGAAGACGTAAGAGAAATTCCTTTTTTTTTTTTTTTTTATTCTTTATTTTGGTATTTAGCTTCCACACGTATCAGTGATTCAGTTAAAATGGCAAGTAATAAATTGTCAACATGGCATACAAATCTATACATGTGCATACACATGTATAAAATGAAACTGTTGATACACCTTGTAATATGGTAAAGGAACTTGAATAAACTTTATAAGAGGCAAGTTAAGTACTACCTCATGTACTACATTGCTGTATGTGTTGATCAACAGGTAAGAATGTCGTCAATGCTTGTCAAAATATAACATCAGTTTTAGTTGAAGATGTTAGAACATAGGACGCTGATGTTTTTTAGGTTATATAAGCAGGAATTACAAGGGGTGAGGAGTGAGAAAGATTTGGGGGGGCGGGAGTGGAAATTCATCTGGCTCATAAGAGGCATAGAGGATCACCTTCATGAATCAAGTTCTAAAAGGTATTTTCCTTCATCAGAGAACATGTTATTCCAATGAAGCTATGTTTTAGAATAAATGTCATGTTTATTATGAGAGGAGAGGATTAAATCTACCATTGTGTTCAGTTCCTCTACTTTTTTTCTTTCAGAATTGTATTCGCTGGTTATTGTAAAAAAAAAAAAAAAAATGTTCTGTAAGATGTCCATTTTATGTTCTCTATATTCATGATTTGAAAAAAATATATTTTTTCTAAATATAGAGACTTCCCATATATATATAAAACCCTCTGTCTGGGCATCTAACGGGGCCTATCAGTAACAACCTTATTTTTTGGCATTCGGATGCAGTTTTTCATTGGTTAATTTCCTGATAATAAATTGTCTTTCAAAATTTGATGTCGTTTAATCATGTCCGACTCTTTGTGACCTCATGAACTTTCAAATTAGGTCAACTAAAAAAAAGTTGCTAAAATGTATCAAAAATCTAAAACTTGTTTTTACTAATTGACTAGGGAATAATTTAAACTGTCAGGTTTTTATTGCCGTCTGTGTTCCAACTAGGAAGATTTACTGTCTCTCTTATCCTAATTAAGTATTGTCACAATGATGGGAGATCAAATTTTTACACCTGTCACCAGAACAGATGGTGAAGGAGATTATTTTAATGGGAATATCTGTTCTAGTGACAGATATTTATTAGAAAAATTCATCACATTTTAAAGAGATTTCTGCTCATTTCCTGTTCTGTCTCTGATGCAGGAAGATAATCTCCCCAACAGGACACAGCAAAACAAAACAATATAAATAAAAATGAAAGAGGACTAAACTGTTTTGCTGTTAGGAATACTTTATAAAAAGGTAGATACCTCATGGTATTTAATAAGCAATATAATGCAAAAATCAGCACTTCCATGGCGTGGAGCAAAACACTCCAGTATGCATAGATCTTAAAAGAGACAAGTCCAGACATGTCCTTAAGTGCCCGTTCACATACGAGCGACGCTACTTCGCACCGCGACCTCCGAGGTCGCGGTGCGAGCAGCGCGCCGCGACCTCGGAGCGGCCGCCACAGACTTCATAACATTGAAGTCTATGGCGGTCGCCTCCTGGTCGCCCCAAAGAAGCTCCGGACCCTTTTTCTAAGTCGGAGCGACTTGTGTCGCTCCTATTAGAACGGGTCCGCAGCTTCCCTATGGGAGGCGACCTGTGAGGCGACCAGGTCACCTCACAGGTCGCCTCAGTGTGAATCGGGACTTAATCTCTGGGTATTTTATGGAGCTTAGAGGTAAATATACATTATTACAATAACATTTTAAAATAGTGTAAATATTCCCAACTTCACTTGTGACAGCCACACTTTATAAAGGCGGGTTACAAAGACTTCCAAGATCTGGAAGTAATATTTATTTTTTAATAATTCTTTTGTACCCAATAATTGATAGTTGAATACAGTAAAAAAAAAAAGGGATACATATGAATACAGTAAAAAAAAAGGGATACATATGGGATATGTGCCCTCAATCACCTGTTAGCAGCCATGGTAAGATCAAGGTGTGCCTCAGTGATGTGTAAGTCTTTGGGGACAAGTAAATGTTATATTGTCTGTACAGCTTAGTGAGACTTCCCATCTGTGATCACCCTTTCTGGGATCTGGTATTAAGGAATTATTAGATTTTTTTATTAAACCCTTTTTTTTATAGTATAAAATCTGTTGGTGAACACATGATCAGACCCAAGAATTTTGGATCCTGATTTTTTTCGGCAGGGTTCTAAAACTAGGTGATCCCACACAGAGTGCAACTTAACTGGAAAAGTTTGGTACAGTATCTCTGTTTTCACGAGATCACAGTGATTGGGCTAACCTTATATAGCACCCTCTTAATTGGGAAGCTAGACAAATTTAGTTTTTGTATTAGCTCCTCTGTACTAAGCAGAGCAGTTGTTGATTGCTTTTGGCTGTTCTGGATTTCACAAGCTTCAGGTTTATTTGCTTTCTCCTGCTTTCCAGAGGCGACATAGAGGGTTGAGCAAGGCAAATGGGCAGCCTGAATATTTAGTGTGCTCCAGCCAATCCCTGGGGGGGTGTGCCTAGAAGGTGGCTGGAGAGGCACATAAATAGTCTGATATTTAAAGCGACTCTCTGCTCCCTGTGGATGGAATACACCCGTCTGGGTGGGGTTGAATACCCCTACCTGTAGCAGTTCTCCTGGTTTCAGCTTATATTCATTGAGGTCTCCGATGTGGCATAGCTGGGAGACCTATTCCTAAGGACTCACTTTTGAAGCTAGTCTGGGTGTCCTGTGGCATTGTGAACATTAACCTTTCCCTCATTTAAGAATGACTGGTGGTACTGGAAGGAGGCATTTTTATCATGCCTGGCTGCCTCTGCAATAACTCTAAAGAACTGGTTAAATTACCACAGCTCCTATGGGTGAAGTGCTATTCTTAGGTATCATAAAATAGGGAACAAAGTAATTCCTGATCCTCCATGTAGCACCTAGGGCTACAAGTAGACAATTCTTTAGTAACCACAAAGATCATTTGGAAACTGTATTTTCTGAAAATAAACATTTGCGTGCATTTCCAGGTATCAGCTACATCAATGAGAAGGTTTCATCCACAAAAAAATTACTGACAATCAATTACTTAATGATTAATAAACACACTATGTTTTTTTGATAAGTAGGGCTTTATTGTGTTTTCTGTTCATGCATATAAGATTATTTTTCCACTGAGGACAAGCTAATTCCATAAAAGGCTAAATGACTTGTTTATAAAGATCTAAACATTTATTTTTACATTCATTTTTTCATAAGAAATATCTTTTAGGGAACTTCACGTTTCACTAAAGCTGTGCTGGTCAATATTGACAACCTTTGCCATATTTAAATATAAAAAAAAATAACTCAGCAAATTTATTTATATGTATTCTACCATTTTGTGCGGAAAACTTAGCTGATCCTTTACGTAATGCTAGAACAGGCATCCTACATTATTAAGAATACATAGCTTTAAAAAATTGGGGAAAATTGTAATGTAAAATTAGAGTGAAAGGAGGATATTTGTAGTAAATGACGACGAATCTTTATGAATAGGCCTATTAGCTTTATTGACACTGCCCTTGATTTAAAACCCTGTCATCCAGATTCTACTTGGTAATGGTGATCATCCTTTCAGCAGAAAGTCCCTTGATCTGCTTGGAAATTAATTCAGCCACAATTTTCTTTTCTCCAGCCTTCTTTGGAGCACAGATGATCTTACACCGGAAGATTCCTCCAGGTCTGATGTCTCTGTGTACAGAGAGAAAATATACATTTAAACACACACCATTTTATAATGACATCTTCAGTTAGAGGAACACTTTGGTGGAGGGTGTGGAATGTCAAAGATATGAGTAGACCATTCTTGTATATTTCCTGATTTAAGCAGTAGTGTTTGCAGTAGAGTTCTGCTTCTGAAAAAACAGTGCCCTGGCTACTGAAAATGGAGGGACACAGGGAGAAGAACCATCCAGATATCATTGTTGTGCATGTTTTATAGCATCATAATTAGTATATTAGAATATTATATCAGCATCATACTGAGGCCCTGTTCACACTTGAGTTACACTGCGTTGTGTTTTTGGGGCTTTTTTGCAGAGCGTTTTAGAGCAGCATCATTTACGTGAATGCCTCCTTCTGATCTAAAAATGCACTAAAGCTCATGAAGGCCCCATTAACACTTGAGTGATGCTATCGCATCACGTTTTTACCGCTTTTTTGATGTGTTGTTTTAGTATGTTTTTGGAGCAACACCGTTCATTTGAATAGGCCTTCCTCTGCTCCAAAATGAAGCTCATGTACCAAATTTTAGACATGAGCCAAACACGCTTTGTGTCGCATATTTTTGTGCATTTTGTCATGCGAAAAATGCTCAGAAAAACGCAAGACTGGGGTGCCGTTAAGAAATAATGGCACTGTAAGTGTGTGATGCTTTTTCAGATACACTGTTTTCCGCTACACCCAGGTGTGCACAGGGCCATCCCAAAATTTTGGACATGAGCCAAGCGTGCTTTACGTTGCATGTTTTTGTGCCTTTTTGGCGTAAAAAAAAAACTGAGCAGCTGCTACCCGCAATTGGGGTGACATTAAGAAATAATGGCACTGCATGTGCATGGCCCGTTTTAGTCTGTTTTTCACGTGTTAGCAGAAGTGCCTGTTTCTGCCTATATTTCCGCTACGCCCAAGAGTCAACGGGGCTGTGTCAGGAAAAACAGAAACAGTAAATGTTCCTCCCATCTACCACCAATGACAGCACATCCTAAAGCAGGAAAATGGGTGGGGATCACTTGGCACATGTCCATGGACCAGCAGTGGAATGCAGACTCTGGAAATACCACTCTAGGTGGTAGGTGATAAAAAGTTTGGGTGGCTTTTTTTCTATGTACAGTACTGAAACCAATTTGGAATTTACATACCCGTGTTCAAATTTTTCAAGCTTGAAGATGCCCAGTCCTTCCACATTCAGCTCACATTTCTCTAGGGGAATACTCAGGGTATTCTTAAATGTAAAAGTACAAGTGAAATCTTCATCTATCTTGGCAGTTTCTGGCATCTGTAGAAAACAATGTTAACAATATTAATTCACATACTTTCTATACTGATAAAAATTTAAACTGGTTCTAACAGCCAATATAATTTAAGCAAACATTGATCTAAATGGTAAAGCTGCTATATACAATTACTGTTAGAAATCCTGACCTCACCCCGATAGAACACCTTTAGGATGAATTAGAGCGCAGACTGCGAGCCAGGCCTTCTCGTCCAACATCAGTGCCTGACCTCACAAATGCGCTTATGGAAGAATGGTTAACCATTCCCATTGACACACTCCTGAAGCTTGTAGACAGTCTTCCCAGAAGAGTTGAAGCTTTTATAGCTGCAAAGGGTGGGCCAACTCAATACTGAACCATTTGGGCTAAAACTGGGATGCCATTAGCGTTCATGTGCGTGTAAAGGCAGGCACCCCAATACTTTTAGTAATATAGTGTAAGTGAATTTGGGGTGGTTGCCCAGGATTTGATTAAGATACTGTATATTAGACATTTAAAAAGGTGGACACCCATGTAGATCTTCGTGATTTGAAAAAACTCACCTCTACTTTCAGTGGCGGATAAGTGAATGGAATCATGAGACATTCGTTGATCTTCTCATTTTTGTCTATTGTTTCTATCAAGACATTGACTCTCATCATAAGCTCATCCTCCACTAATACCACAGACTTCATGTACAGGTCGGCAGCCATGTTTAATGGGACTGATCCAGCTACAAACATTGTTACGGGTAAAGCAAGTACAAAGAAAAAATATAGTGAACAAACAAAAACTTGTAAAATGCATATACAATAAATCAGCATATAATACACAATTAGCATAGTCTACTGACATAATGAATATATGTGTAGTACGTATATTGTGATAGGGTTTTAAAAAAAGCATCATCTTGGTCAATGGGCACCATGTATAATGGTGGGCTGATTGATGGACATAGCTTAGCTGGCATTACTGATAACGCCTAGTAGTAAAAATGAATGAGCTAGTAGGCACAATCCTTTTAAAACCTTTACTGAAAACATTTGCATATGTTTTTATACTTAATAAACAAGCAAAAATTGGGGGAGCAAGCCCTGAACATGTATATCTAAAGCTGGTGCAGCTATGGACCAAGCAACATGTATATTAAAAAAGAATAGCGCACACATGCAAAAGAAATGACTATCAAATATGGAGACAATCCATAAATAAAAATGGGGATTTAGTCCCACCATATGGCCATATCGTGCTCAAGCCCACCACTACGTCAAAGTACCCCATTATCAGTGGGTCCTACACTATCCATAAAAAAGGGGTGAATCCAGCCTCTCTAACCCTTGGAGACAACACTCCTTGCTGGGATAGATGATAGATGTGCTAATGCACTACAAGAGACTCCTCCTATATCTACTTGATAGTGGACACTGATAGAGTACAGGTGTGTGTGGGGGGTGGGGTGCTCAACCTCAGAAGTCTGGTCAGACCGAATACATAATAAACAAGCACTGATAATGGGGTACTTTGACGTAGTGGTGGGCTTGAGCACGATATGGCCATATGGTGGGACTAAATCCCCATTTTTATTTATGGATTGTCTCCATATTTGATAGTCATTTCTTTTGCATGTGTGCGCTATTCTTTTTTAATATATATGTTTTTATACTGCTATTTAATACATTTTTACTATATAAACATACTTAGTTTTACAAAGAAAATATTGAACACGTGACAAAAGATGTCAAGAGCACCATTGGTTATCTAAAGACAGAGCGTAGCAGAAGTTCCTAGCCTTGAGGCAAACATGTTTACTTGCTTTGCTAAAGAGCTTGCTTGGTCATCATTCCTAGCTATGAGTTGCCACTAATTCTGATCAATCTAATTTATATACACAGATGTCTAAAAGGGCTTTTTAGGTAGGAATAGTTGGACACTCTCTCAAACATCACATAAAACATCATTAAAAACACATCAACATAGTAGTAAAAGATGGAAGGGTAGCAGGGTTTGGGATGCTGAGAGCTCTCATCCTTGAGAACCTGGAGCCCTTTGACATATGCCTATTGTGCCTACAGCCACATCCAACCCTGATGAAAAATCATAATAATAATAATGTCAAGAATACTTCTGCTAGATGTTTAAGTTACATATTTACAGTACCTTGCTTCCCTGCCACTTCCACAGTCTGGTTGATCGATGCCAAGGATGCAATGACTTTGCCTGTATAGGTTTGCAATTGACTTCCAGCGGTGACAGTGACTGTCTTTGTCTCATCTGATTCATTTTCAACCACAAAATTCAGACACAAAGTGTTCCCTGGCAGTAATTCTTTGTCTCCTGTGATCTGTAACTTAATGCCAGCCGGAGGAGGAGGCGGAGGAGCAGCAAACACCATACAGATATCTGACTTTAGGTGAGAGCAGGCCGTTCCGAATGCTGCCCTCTCTTCTTCAGAACCTGAACAACAAAGAAGATACAATTAGAGACAATGATGTGTACCATACTTACATGATATAATGCTTTGATAGGGTATCAGAGCTGCTCCTTAACATAATGCCAAAGCTATCTAAAAATCTAGATTAGTTTGATGTCTGAAATGATGACAGATGTGGACAAAGTAAGCATCCCTGGAAATAAAAACTTGGTTACATTCCATACAGAACCAAACCCTTCTTTTCTTTAGTACTTCTCTGTATACAATTTTCTTGATCAAATTATTTTTGCGAATCTGTTGCAAAGTTTCTTATCTGAAGAACTTGCCAGTAAAAGCATGTCTTGTTTTAAACCGACAACGCTAAGCCTCCGCCTTGCAAATAGCAGAAATGTTGTCAGTCTGCCAAGTATGCTACTTCAGCAAGCCCGTGAGCTGAATCAGCTCACTAAGCACGTTTCAATAAATTAACAAAAAAAAAAAAAAAGATTTGCTTAAAAAATTGTATGCAGGCAGTGAAACATGATGCCAAACATACTGAAAAATTGATTTAGGCTTTACAAACATTGTAATGAATTGGCCCCTCAGTATTACAGTATTGGAGGCCAAAAGCAAAACTGATGTGTATTAGTACAAGAGAACCTTAAAGAAAATTACTAGAAAATCCCTTTAAGTTTCTAAAGCTAGCATTCTAAACACATTTTTTGTGATTACTAAGAAAGAAATATGGTTGTGTGGCACTTCGTCTAAAGTCCCCATGGGCAAATCTCTGCAATTATTTGTTGTGATTGTATTTCACAAATGAGCAAATTGTTGCCCAAATCTACTGAAATTGTAGGCAATTTTTCAACAGGCAAAACAGTGAAAGGTTTGGGGATACAACATATCTAGAGCAACTTCCAGAACTTAATATGTATTGTCTGGAGGAAAGATGGGGAAGGGGAGACATGATAGAAACCCTTCAATACATCAAGGGGGTGAAGAAGGTTCACAAGGGCAGTTTTTTCAATATAAAACCAAAATCAAGAATGTGGGGACATGACCTCAAACTAACTGGAGGAAAGGTCAAAACTGATTTTACCGAAAGGGTAGTTGATGTGTGGAATAAAGAACCAACTGAGGTACTGAGACAGTCAACAGTTAATGGCTTCAAACTTGCATGGGACAAACATAGAGCTATACTCTATACAATAGGGTTCATGGAAAAAAAAAAAACAAACAATAGGCAGACTCGATGGACTATTCCATGTAATGTTTATGGTAATCTTAACCAATTCAATACAGGGCACTTTCACCCCCTTCCTGCCCAGGCCAATTTTCAGCTTTCAGCACTGTCGCACTTTGAATGACAATTGTGCGGTCATGCAGCGCTGTACCAAAACTACATTTTTGCAATTTTTTTGAGACAGATAGAACTTTCTTTTGGTGGTATTTAATCACCACTGTTTTGTTTTTTTTTTTGCTAAACAAATGAAAAAAGAATGAAGACTTTGAAAAAAAAAGTTTTTCTTTGTTTCTGTTATAAAATTTTGTAAATAAGTACGTTTTCTCCTTCACTGATGTGCACTGACGAGGTGGCACTAATATGCAGCACCTATGGACATTGTTAGGCGGCACTGATGGGCATTGATAGGTGGCTCTGATGGGCAGCCTTTATGGGCACTGATAGGTGGCCATGATGGGAATTGATGGGCGGCCTTGATGGGCACTGATAGACAGCACTGATAGGCATCACTGATGGGCATCACTGGTGGAAACTAGTGGGCATGGCTGGTGGTGCTGCACTGATAATCACTGTACTGATTATCAGTGCACACCACCCCGTCAGGAGTGAATAGGGCTCTCCTCTACCCACTCCCTGTCAGCAGTGAAAAGAGGAACGCTTGTAGCCTGCACATCCTAGTTACACTGTGATTAGCTGTGATTGGACACAGCTAAACATACAGTAAAGAGCCTACGTCAAAGGGCTCTTTACCGTGATTGGAGATGCAGTGTGTTGGAGTGGCACATCGCACTACTGATCGCCGAGCTGAACACCCCTGTCATATGATGTCTAGTCATAACAGGAGAGCCACTATCCAACCGTCATTTTGCTATAGGCCAGGCGGGATTTGGTTAAAGAATATGCCAATCTAGACCCTAACTCTTTAAGCTTTAAAGAGGAACTTGCTGTTTGCGCACATAATTTGTAATAAAAACATCTTTGCCATTCTGAAGCTTCCCTCCAACCACTTTGCATATTATTTTATATATACTGTGATTCTGTACTTGCCAAATAAGCTGCAAAATTCTCCCTCCACTAATGCCCCATACACACGTGCAGATTATCTGCAGACTTTTGTCTGCAGACTTACCAAAACCATATAATATGAGGTCAAACCTAAACACTTTCAATTTGTATGCAATCCGGCAGGCCATTGCACTACAGAGAAAAAAGGTAAGTCTGCAGACAAAAGTCTGCAGATAATCTGCACGTGTGTATGGGGCATAAGTCTGGCTGCAGACATTTTAACTGTGGACAGCTGAAGCTGCTGACTGCTCACTTCCTGGATTTACACAGGCACACATACACATATATACAGACACACACACACACATATATATATATATATATATATATATATATATATATATACACAGAGTGACACACTCACACCACTGCTTGCTTGCACATTTCTCCTCTCTTGAATACTCATGGATCTCTGCAATCTCCTGTTATCTCCGCCCTCATCCAGCCCCCTCCAGCTCTGCAGCTCTCATTGGTTGTCCTTTGACTCATCCCTCCTACCTTGCTGACAAACTCTCACCAGAGTGAGAGAGAGAGCTGTGCATAATGTCATTAGCCTAGGCTTTTTACCAGACAAGAATGAGGAAGTGGGCTATATAAGGAATTTACTGACTGAAAAAAATGTTTTACTATCCAAAGTTAAAACAACAAGGGCAGAGGATTTAATAGATGGAAAGAGGAAAAAATTACTTAAGAGCCGCTTTAAATAGAAATGTCTTCCAACATGGAGGAAAAGACCCAACATATTCTAAAACAGAATGGTCTTCAAACAGTTTATACCCATATATTATTCAGAAAATTTATAATACCATCACACAAAAAAACAAACACTGTTCTAGGTCAGTCCACACTCCTGCCTCAAAGCAGACCCACAAATGGCTGGTTCATAACCAAAGATTGTATCCAAAATGCCAGAGGCTTAAAGAGGCCACCAGAAAGCACTACAGTTATATATTGAAAACTTGGTTGGTTGGAACACCTGCACTTGATCTGGATCTGATCGGGCTTAAGTGTTATTTGCTATACTGTATAAATGCTGAACATAAATAAGATATTATTCTTTTCTACAATTAACATATCACCCTTTGGGCAATAGGATATACCATTGTCATGCCCCTAGTTATATGGATCATGGAAAATTAAAGATTATCTTTTAGTTTTGGATAAAGTGAAGGCCAGTTAAAATCTCTCTCAGGTTTTTATTGCTGTCTGTGTCCCCACTCAGGAGATTCACACTCTCTATTTGTTCTGAAGACAGTTGTCACTTTGACATAAAGTAATGGGAAATTCAACATTTCACTGCAAAAAAATAATCTAATGGGGGACACCTGTTATGTTGACAACTGTCCTCACTTTGGAGAGATTTCCTCTCACTTTGACAAAAAATTAAGGGAAACCACCCAATGGGATTGTCATCAAAAAAGTAAAGTACTGTATTTTCTGGCGTATAAGACTACTTTTGAACATCAAATAAATCCCCCAAAAATGGGGGGTCGTCTTATACGCCGAGTATAACATCTCCAAGGTAACCTAAGTATAAGTATTACCGGTAGATGGAAATTAGGGGGGTCGTCTTATACGCCCAGTCGTCTTATACGCCGGAAAATACAGTAAATGAAAGGTTACTGCTGTATAATGTGATGGTAGTTTTTATAGAGATCTATAAATCAAATAGAAATAATAGAGCCTTTGGTTCCAGTAGAGCGACAGTACCTCCGAATTATTAACAGTTGGGAGCTATAAATAATTACTATTATTGTTATTGTAAACTTGTGTACTTCTCTTAGATGAATGAACCCGAATATAAACTCATCTCTTGTTTACTGTGTATAGGAACTGTTAAATAAACCATAGAAATTAAGAATTGCTTCAAGTTTTTCCAACCTATTTTACCTCTAGGTAAATGACGCAACTGAAAACTTACAACAATAAAGAGTATTTCTCCTTACCCTCTCTGTGCTTGTATTGTATTGTAATATCTTCTTTAATGTTCTTATTAACTGCCTTAGTACTGATGAATTTGCCAATGCTTCTCGGCTCTTCCTTGATTTTGGTGAATTCCTCATCATCATCTATCCAGGTCACCAGCCATTGAATCTTGTCTGCATTTACTTCAGCAAACAAAAACTTGCCATCAAATGGCAGATACACAACTCCCTCTTTAATAGCTTTCAGAGAACAAGGACCACATTGGAAGACACCTGCAAGACAAATTGAAAGTATGCAGCATACAGTACATGCTAATAGACAGTGGAAATGGAGAACTCATGGAACAATAAATGTAACCAAGTCTATTATGTTGTAATATACAGATAGTTATGAAGCTTTTTATAAATAAAATGAGGAGTTCACTATAGGCTCAATGTCCTTTGCAATCTGCAGTGTTGTAGATAGATGTTCTAAGGTTATGTCATTGCTGCTCAGAATATTGATTGATTACTGTTCTTATGGAGATAATTTAGCAGCAGCAGTAACAACTTTGTCAGTGGCCTCAGGTTCTCTGGTAGCAGGTCTTTCAATGATCCATGGTATGACCATTTCAAGATATTCATCCATCACAATGCAAGGACAAAACACAAACAATGGGAGGGAGGTTTATTTGGCAACAGGGACACCTGAAAGTTTATTAAATCAGGACTTAATTGTTTAACCCAGCCTTTTTCAACTGGGGTGTCTTCAGGGTTGCCTTGGCAAAATACCTAGAAATTGCCCAAAAACAGTATACAAGCCAGCGGTGGATCAAGCCTGCCTATTAGTTACACAAAGCCACAGGTTCTTATTGTGCCCTATTACAGCCTTCTCGCTGCCAGTGTCTTAACAGCCAATGATGTCATCGGTTGGGAAGGAGTATCAGGCACCTGCCCCTTTCCTTCAGAACCAAGGTCACATTAGCTGAGTGAGGGAGAGAAATGAGAGAGAAGAGAAACATTGGAATACTAATCAGTACCAGTATGCAAAGATGTACTTGCTTTGGAAGAATAAACCACTGCTTATGTTGGGTGTCCTTATGCATGTAGATGTTGCTACAACTATTCGTTACATTTTTTTAGATTTTAGAATGTGGTGCCTCAAGATTGTGTGTAATTTCTAAGGGTACCTTGACTGAAAAAAGGTTGAGAAACACTGGTTTAACTATTACATAGTTTAAAAGAACATTAGACAAAACTGTACAGAATCTCAAAAACCCTTTAACCCTCCCTATAAAGTGTCCTGATGATGTCACACATGACGGAACGCGTTGGGCCAAGCTAATGCACGTGCCATCATTACGCCTACTTGGACCAGTATTTTTTGTGAAGCATTGTTTGGAACCTCTGTCATGCATCTTGGGATTGTTATCCATACAAAGCGCGTATTTTTTTCATGTGAGTAGTATTCATACTTTGAAGTACAATAAAAACTTTTAGATAGTTTTACACTGTGTGGATTCTTTCATTTTGATTTTATGTGGAATTTTGTGCATTTATGGCTCATTGATGTTACCATTGATTGGATTCACGAGATATACTGCTGAACTCCAGCCAAACTATATGAACTGGATCTCTGCTTGATGGGATTGTCATATTTCTGCTGATGTGACTCTGTAGTGGAGTTCTTATTTTCTGGTAAGAGCCCATCGCTTGTGGTTGGTGAAGGCTCACATGGAGATTGTCAGACTGAATTGAACACTCCCTTTGTGCAATGTGTCACTGCAGTGTTTTGGAAGACCTAATCTGGACTTTTCTTCAATTATATATGCATGTGTTTTATATTTTATATGTTATGTTTAATTTTAAGTGAGTCACCTTGTATATTATCATATTTTAGCACTTTACACAATTATCACAGTTTCATCACATGTATAAAAAAAAATAAAGGCAGTGAAAAGAAAGTAGGCAACTTCGGTATAGAACTTTGCAACTGTATAAAGCTGAAGATTTAGCTACAGGAGACAAGTCAGAAACAGCCTTTTGCTTCCATCTTGGTTACCCAAATAACAGATTTAGGTTCAGTATGCATGAATATTGTAACAACCATTGCTTGCTTGTCATTTTACACCTTACCTTGACTTTTCTCTTGTGGGGTGGCATCAATTGCCTGCCAGCCATCATATCCATTAGGTAGGTCAGGTCTTTTCATCCATACGTCATTCCACACATGAAAGTTCCTAAAGTAATATGGAACATAGTCAAGTCGACACCATGAAATAAATAAACCAACTTAAATGATTTAAACCTTTATCACGAACAACAAAACCCCATAGCAAAGTCCTTACAACATAGGGCTTTATGAGCAATGCCTGTAGAGGGTCCTTGCTGCCAACCAAATATTTTCTTTCTTTCACTTTTACTGTGCTAAAAAGTTGAACAGAAGAAAACTTAAGAGTCCAGGCTTAAACTCCAGGCAAACAACCTAATACACAGCTGAAATGCCTATATGGAGTTGTTCTGCACAGCCCAGCCAGACAGCACAACTAGGTTGGTGACCTGACTTTTCTCTACTGCACTGAAGCAATAGAGTCTGGTCACCACCGAGCCCTCAGTCTGCAGGTGGACAGGGAAGTAGAAGAATCAGACTGATCAGGTCATCATATCTGCCAGCACAGCCCTTGTCAACACATGTACACGTGTCACATTTTATTTGCCATTTTGCCATGGCATGCGTACAGCCTTGTCAGGCTCTAATGTTAGCATTTGGGCGGGCAGCTGGGCACTGTAAAACAGCTCATCAGCCTGTTTTAACTGCCCCCCCCCCTCCCCCAGCATGCCTGTGCGAAAGAGGCCTAAATAAATGAGTACCAAGTAACTAGTAGAAATACAGTGTTAATCAATGCAAAGTTCTGTTCCAACACAGTGCTAGTTATAATGACGTGCTTTCATTTAGTACATCGCTGTTTGCATTATCAAAGCAGCAGTACATCAAAAGTTAGTAAAAAAAAAATCATAATAATAAATATATATATATATATATATATACACACACACACATATATATATATATATATATATATATATATATATATATATATATATATATATATATATATATACATAGATAGGTAAAATAAAAAGCAAGCTCATTTAGGACCTGCTTTGGTTAAGATTCTCAGGGAAGAAGCCACCTACCATACAGAATCACTTGAAATATCGTCTATTGTTTCTCCTTGTTCATTCTGGTAATAATCAATTTTCAGATTTTCTTCAGTGTCATGAGCTGAATTAAAATTAGTGACACTTCTCGCTGGGATTCCTAAGCTTCGCATAACTAGAGAAGGGAGCAAGATTTTAGTAAAGATGTGAAGTGTAATTGTAAAGACCATACACACTCATGTATATTTTAATTGAACTGTGATCTGTTAGAGCAAGGTTTCTCAACCAGGGTTCCTCCAGAGGTTGTTGGGGGTTCCTTGGGCAATAGGCGATTTCTGCCTCTCAGTTAGGTAACCACTGACACCGACGATCTGTTTAACTATCGG
The DNA here is from genome assembly GCF_965119305.1 of Pelophylax lessonae. NCBI lineage: Eukaryota > Metazoa > Chordata > Amphibia > Anura > Ranidae > Pelophylax > Pelophylax lessonae. The sequence continues at coordinate 183,003,594 of NC_138772.1, read as the reverse complement.
TAAGATGGAATTCTTCCCAATGACCACAAATGTAAGAAGCATTCTTCCCAGTGACCATCACACTAATTTATTGTGAGCTGTAAATATATTAATTATGAGCAGGGTTCCCAGAAGCCAAAAAGGTATTTCAAGGCTTCCTCCATGTTAAAAAGGTTGAGAAAGGCTGTGTTAGTGCAACAAAATCTACCAAAAACTGTGTACAGTTATGCCTAGTACACAGGATGAGAAAATCGGAGGAAAAATACCACTTTCAGAGCAATCATCTGATAATCTGATTTTTTACACAGCTTTCGAGAGCCGATCACTACAGTTCATGAAAAATTATCCGAAGGGACAAACAAACATTTTTCTCGGATGATAACAGAACAAACAATTTTCATTTTATCAGTACAGTATTCGTTCGTAAAAAATCGAGTGACCAAGACTACACATGCTCAGAAGTTAAAGAATACATGACAATAAAATACAATACATTACATCATCGCGGGAAGTTGCATTCTGTCTTACGAGAATTTTCGTAACTCTAGTAAGCTATTTGTTTTCGATATGAGACTGGCATGCAAAAAAAAATGAACAGACATTCGTCCGATATTCTTATTGTGTGTACCAGGCATTAGGGTAGGCACAATATGGCACTCTAAAAATCACCAAAAATCACCTTGATGGCTGCTGATCACATGTCTGTGGGTAATGCCCAAACTTGTTGGCCTGCTTCACAAGGAACTGGCAATCTGGCAGGTTGGAAAACCTGTCCAGGATGTTATTAGTCCCTCACTACAAAAGTGGGTGAAGGTAACCAACCCCGCTGGGAGAACACAGTGGCTATAATAGCTGCTAGAAATAATCGCATGCAAAATTTGGCAGGCTGGTTGTACCCAAGTTGATTGATCAATCTACTTGGGTGCAATCAGCCTGCCCATACATGGTTTAAATCTCAGCCAGTCCATGCTGAACCAGACGAGATTCGAAGTCTATGGCTGGCTTAAGACTTTTGTATGATTACATGTTCATACATAGGGCAATGATAACCTCAAGTTAGGCTCTTTCATATTTTGCTTGTGTGAAGAAACCAATTCAGTGGTCAACTGGTAACTGACTGGCTAAAGGATGGAAAATGGAGCCACACAATCATCACACGCATATCTTTTTTGTCCTAAAACTTTTTGAAGCACCAAAGGACAAGATTCTTCACATTTAAATAAAAACACTTTTAACAAAGTGACCATATGTGTTAAACATTACCTTCTCATAACACATTGGGTGGATCCAATGCATCAGGGCTAGTTCACACCATGTCCACTGAGCTGAGTTGTTTGCACACCACCACACACCTATGGTGTGAACATGGCACATAGAAAACAATTGCTAACACTATACATGTGTGGTGGTGTGCAGAAAAACGCAGCTCAAAAGATATGGTGTGAACAAGCCCAGTGCCGAATTGGCTGAGGAAAATGCACTTAAGCAGGACATACATTAGTAGAATTTAATTGAAAAAATTTTATTTTAGGAACGTTTAAATTTTTATTCCTTAGTGGAAACATAACTACATTCATTTTCAATCCTCGTGGGATGTAGAATTTTTCTCAGTGAATGTGGTTTTCAATCAGGAAAGTACAATTGTTCCAAAATTGATTAAAAGCAAATGAAATTTTGAATGACATTTGTCAAGTCATCAAATGTACCAAGAATGAATGTACATATGATAATCTATTAGTATATGACCAGTTTTAGTTTCTTACGTGTAAAAATACAAACTAGAGCTGTCCACTATATTTAGTGAATTGTTTTGTACCTCTTCTAAATGATATGTTATGGCTTGTACAGTAATGGGTCCTGAGATCTAGATTCTTTATGTAATCTGCTACATAATGTTCTGTGAGACGTGTACTTTTTCTCAAAGAAATATGTTAACCTATATTGTCCACACAAACCAGAAAGAAAAATTATATATATATATATATATATATATATATATATATATATATATATATATATACACATATATATACACTGTATATACAGCCATGGCCAAAAGTTTTGAAAATTACAAAAATATTAATTTTCCCAAAGTCTGCTGCCTTAGTTTTTATGATGGCAATTTGCATATACTCCAGAATGTTATGAAGAGTGATCACATGAATTGTAATTGACTGTAAAGTTCCTCTTTGCCATGAAAATGAACCTAATCCCATAAAAAAAATTTCCACTGCATTTGTGAAGAAGGCTTCATGGCGCCCTAAAAAGTCCAGCAAGTGCCAGGACTATCTCTTACAGTTAATTCAGCTGTGGGATCGGGGCACCACCAGAGCAGAGCTTTCTCAGGAATGGCAGCAGGCAGATGTGAGTGCATCTGCACGCTCAGTGAGGTGAAGACTTTTGGAGGATGGCCTGGTGTCAAGAAGGGCAACAAAGAGGTCACTTCACTCCAGGAAAAACATTAGGGACAAACTGATATTCTGCAAAAGGTACAGGGATTGGACTGCAGAGGGCTGGGGTAAGGTCATTTTTTCTGATTATCCCCTTTCTGATTGTTTGGGGCATCCGGAAAAAACCTTGTCCGGAGAAGAAAAGGTGAGCGCTACCATCAGTCCTCTGTCATGCCAACAGTAAAGCATCCTGAGACCATTAATGTGTGGAGTTGCTTCTCAGCCAAGGGAGTAGGCTCACTCACAATTTTGAGAACACAGCCATGAATAAAGAATAGTACCAAAACATCTTCCAAGAGCAACTTCTCCCAACCATACAAGAACAGTCTGGGGACAAACAATGCCTTTTACAGCATGATGGAGCACCAAAAGTGATAACCAAGTCGCTTGGGGGAACAAAACCTCAACATTTTGGATCCATAGCCAGGAGACTCCCCAGACCTTAATCCCATTGAGAACTTGTGGTAAATCCTCAAAAGGTGGGTAAACAACCCCCCCCCCCCCACAAATTCTGACAAACTCTAAGCATTGATTATGCAAGAATTGGCTGCCATCAGTCAGGGTGAGGCCCAGAAGTTCATTGACAGCACTCTAGGGCAAACTGCAGAGGTCTTGAAAAAGAAGGGTCAACACTGTAAATATTGACTCTTTGCATAAACTTAATGTAATTGTCTATAAAAGCCTTTGACACTTATGAAGTGCTTGTAATTGTACTTCAGTATACCATAGTAATGTCTGACAAAAAGATCCAAAAACACTGAAGCAGCAGAATTTGTGAAAATAATATTTGTCTTTCTTAAAACTTTTGGCCACGGCTGCATATATATATATATATATATATATATATATATATATTATATATACAGGACTTTTTTTCAGCAGGAACTTCGTTCCATAGGAACGAAGGCTCAGACTCTCTGAGCCTTCGTTCCTTAGGCTCAGACTCTCTGCTCCATGCTCACCACTATCACTGGTAAACATGGAAGTCCGGCTTCTGTGTCTACAAATGACAGCTTGTCTCCTGAGCGGCTCCCACTGAGTGCAGAATTGGGACAAAGCAGATGCAGGTGGCAGGGGTGCAGTGCAGATGCCGACATCCCACACTGGAAAATCTCCCTGCAAGTGAGAGGCAGAGCCAGCTACAGTGCATGGGGAGGTACATGAGAAGAAGAGGGGTGAAAGGTAGATGTGAATGGGGAAGGCAGAGGTAAGCAGCTGTGAAAGAAGGATGATCTCTGCATTCTGTGTGCAGTGCACCCCTAAACTCTGCACTATGTATGTAGCACACTCCTGAACTCTGTATGTAGCGCGACTCTGAACTCTGCACTTTGTGTGTAACACCCCCTGAACTCTGTACTTACTGTGTACTCTACTATGCACTCCTGGTATTTAATGCCCCTTTAAGACCCTCCCACTGTTAGTGAAATTTTACCACACCCACTATTTGATGCGGTTTGGGTGGTGTGTGTGTGGTAGGGGGGTTATGGAGGGCCGTGGCTGAGTTCCTGCACCTATTGTATGAGAAAAAAAGCCCTATAGAAAAACCTTTGGCATTCTTTTAACTATGACATTTTTTACATGGTCTGTCCACTCAAAAGTTCTTGGTTTATTAACCCATCACCTGACCGTTTTTAATATCCCCCAGGAACTGTATTGATGAGACCTTTGTGTTGAGTATATGGGTCTGCACACCTGCTATAACCATTATGAGGAACTGCCGTTTTCTCTGTTGGGTTTCATATTCCTAGAAAATTATGAAGTGTGCCACAGAAGGAGTCAGAACAAACAAAGGTAAGCAGGAACAACCCAAACCCTCAGATAAACAAGGACATAGTTAGTAATTACAGCAGTGAGATTTGGCTGTTGAAGTATTCAAAATGAATAAGACGTCGGAAAGTGACCAGGCTCCAGCTTTAACCTAAATATCACTTTTGGGGTCAATTTGTGAATTGATATTAGAGCCTTTTAGTCCAAAAAAGAATATTTAGAACTGGAAGATTGTTTTTATTACCCACCTGTTGTTAGAACTCCAGAAAATACCCAGCATTGTCCAAACTTAACAGGCCTTTTGGTTTTGTAGTACTGCTGTAGGATGGCACTACTTCCTGTCCAGGCAGTGGGGGAAGCACCTGCTGCATAGTTCCCTGACCAATTACCTGTCAGGACTCCATTATCATCATTGGAATTCACCTTTGGAGACAATATATTTTTTTATTACTCATGGAATTTTAAATCAGCATTCAATTTCATTCTATAAGTCTTGAAAACACATAGGCAACCTCATGCAATGAAGCAGGCAAATTGCTACCAATAAAAGTAGTGCACTATCAACAGAAATAAGTCAGGTTACCGTAGTGAGATGAGTAAGGTATTCTAACTGGATGTTGACTGAGCTTTATACTTTATGGGGCTGATTTACTAAAGGCATATAGACTTTGCAAGTGAATTTTCTCCAGAGCTTAGTGATAATGAGCTAATTTCAGTTTGCAAAGAATACCCAATCATATGCAAGGAAAAAAAAAACACATAATTGGATGATAGAAGTCTGCAGAGCTTCACTTACCTTTTCTAAACTCCGATGAACCACTTTACTACCTGCCTGGAGTTTGCATGTTCTCCCTGTGCCTGCATGGGTTTCCTCCAGGTACTGCGGTTTCCCCCCACACTCCAAAGTCATGCTGGTAGGGTAATTGGCTCCTGTCTAAATTGACCCTAGTATGTCTATGTATGAATGTGAGTTAGGGACCTTAGATTGTAAGCTCCTTGGGGGCAGAGACTGATGTGAATGTGTACAATTGTTGGCACTATATAAATATTTGTAATAAATAAGTAATTGCATAAATAAAGAAATAAACTAAAATTCCTTTGCAAACTGCACAGCCTGAAAAAAAAACGGAATTTTTGTAAAATCTTACCTGTAAAATTCCTTTCTCTGAGTCCTCCGACAGTCGCCGCCACCACTAAGTCATCACTGTTGGGTATTGTCTTCCTATTTGTAGGAATAGCTAGGCATATAGACTTAGTCCAAAGACAAAAGGCATTAGCATACACACACCCATGGGGACTGTCCCATCCGGTCAATACCCCCCCTGCATCACCACTCCCAACTCAGTTTGGTAGCATAGCAGTAGGTAATAAGAACCCCAAAAGAGGGGCGGGGGCGGCGACTGTCAGAGGACTGAGAGAAAGGAATTTTACAGGTAAGATTTTACAAAAATTCAGTTTTCTCTTACGTCCTCCGACAGTCGCCGCCACCACTAAGTCATCACTGTTGGGATGTCCCAAAGCAGTATAGACATGAGGGGTGGGAGACGCAACCGTAGAAAAGGCAACGCAGTACCCACATCAGAGAAAGGAATCTTACATGCACCGTAAGAAAACCAACTGGGCAACAGAAAGAAACAATGCTCAACAGGAGCAACAGCCCAGGAAAGCAAATGCCAACAGCCAGGGACCCAGAGAAAAATTCAAGGGTCCATCATGGCACTGCCGCACTGAGAACCTTGCGGCCAAAAGAAGCATCGGCTGATGCCAGAACGTCTACTTTGTAGAACTTGGAAAAAGTGTGCCCTGACGACCAAGTCGCCGCCTTGCACACCTGAGCCACCGAGGCCCGATGCCAATAGGCCCAGGAAGCACTCAAAGACCTGGTAGAGTGCGCCTTAACAGGGAAGGGCGGAACCCGTTCCTTCAAGGCGTAAGCCTGCTCAATGGTCTGTCTGATCCATTTGGCAATAGTTGCTGCGGACGCAGCCATGCCCTTCCGAGATCCCTCAGGAAGGACAAAGAGGGAATCCGTCTTTCGAAAGGATTCCGTAGACGACAGGTAAACCCTGATCGCCCTGACAACATCCAAGGAATGCAAGGCAATCTCCTTCGGATGTTTAGGCTTCGTACAAAGCGAAGGCAGGACAATGTCCTCATTAAGGTGAAATTCAGAAATCACCTTGGGAAGGAAGGATGGGGATGGTCGCAAAACCACCTTATCCTTGTGAATTATCAAGTAAGGGGAGCGGCAAGACAACGCCGCCAGCTCCGACACTCTGCGAGCCGAAGTGATCGCCACCAGAAAGGCAACCTTTTTTGACAGCAGAGGCAATGATATCTCCCTGATGTTTTCAAAGGGAGCACGCTGTAACGCGGACAGAACCAAGTTCAAGTCCCATGGAGGTAGAGGCTCCTTCCTGGGAGGAGCCAGATGTCGCACACCTTGAATGAAGGTGCGCACCAAGGAACGAGACGCCACAGGGCGTTGGAAAAGGACAGCCAGTGCAGACACCTGGCCCTTTATCGTGGCCAGCGCCAGGCGCTGATCCACTCCAGACTGGAGGAAAGCCAGGATTCTCGACACCGAGTAAGAGCGAGGGGAAAACCCCCTGGACTCACACCAGGTGAAATAGGCCTTCCAGGTACGGTAATAGATCTTACCAGAGGAGCTAGCCTTGATTAGGGTAGGGATAACCTCAGGGGATAGACCCTTGTCCTTCAAGACATGGGTCTCAACAGCCAGGCCGTTAAAGCCAGCGACTGTAAAGCAGGATGGAAGATCGGACCTTGAGACAGGAGATCTTCCCGTAGAGGCAGACGCCACGGAGGCGCCACTGCCAGGTGAACAACGTCGGCGTACCAGGACCGGCGAGGCCAGTCCGGCGCCACCAGAATCACCATGTGCGGTTCCGAGACCAATCTGCGAAGGAACCGGGATAGTAACTGAATCGGAGGAAAGGCGTACATCAGACGATACTGATGCCAAGGAGCCACCAACGCATTCGAGGCGACCGCCAACGGATTGCGCGTTCTTGCCACAAAGCTTTCCACCTTTCGATTTAGCCGGGATGCGAACAGATCCACGTCTGGGGATCCCCACTTCGCACACAGCATCTGAAAGACCTCCGGGTGTAGGGACCATTCCCCCTGGTCCAGGGTCTGGCTGCTCAGATAGTCGGCCTGCCAATTCTCCACACCCGGAATGTGAACTGCCGGGATCGCCGGGACATGAGTCTCGGCCCAAGACAGAATGTCGGTCACCTCCCGGGCTGCTTGAGCACTCCTGGTGCCCCCCTGGTGGTTGATGTAAGCCACCGCGGTAGCGTTGTCTGTCTGTACGCGAACAGGCAGGCCCTGGAGACGGTCTGACCACTGGAAGAGACAGAGTTTTATCGCCGTAGTTCCAGCACATTTATCGGGAGGGAGGATTCCTCCTCCGACCAAGTGCCCTGGGCAGACAGGTTGCCCAGGACTCCACCCGAGCCCGACAGGCTGGCATCCGTGGTAACCACCGTCCACACCAATGAACGGAAGGACTTGCCCTCCGCCACCGACGGGGACTGGATCCACCATAGAAGAGCCAATCTGGTCTGGCGACTCAAGGAGACATACAGATCCAAGGACTGAGGAAGTCCGTCCCACCTGGCCAGGATCTCCGTCTGGAGAGCCCGCGTGTGGAACTGGGCAAAGGGAATCGCCTCGAAGGCCGACACCATCAACCCCAGGCCCCGCATGCAGGTCCTGAGTGACGAGGACGGATTGTCCCTGAGGGACCTGAGTTCATCCCGCAAAGTCCGGAGCTTGTCCTCTGGCAAGAACACCTTTGCCTGAGCAGAATCCAGAACCATTCCCAGATAGGGAAGGCGAAGCGATGGAGACAACGCCGATTTTTGAACGTTGATGGTCCATCCGAACTCCTGGAGCGTCTGTACCGTGATGGATCGCGCACAAGGTCCTGACTGGCACGCGATCTCAGAAGCAGATCATCCAGGTACCCCAGGACCGCAATGCCCAGGACCGGTGCCAACACCTTGGTAAACACCCTGGGTGCCGAAGCGAGACCGAAAGGTAACGCCACAAACTGGTAGTGATCCTATGCGATAGCAAACGGAAGGTACCGCTGATGACCCTCGAAAATGGGGATGTGTAGATACGCATCCTTCAGATCTATTGAAGCCAGGAATTCCCCTGGACTCAAGGAGGCCACCACCGAACGGAGAGATTCCATTCTAAACTTCCGAACACGCACGAAGCGGTTCAGTGCTTTCAGGTCCAGAATAGGACGCACTTTGCCCTCCTTCCTGGGCACAGTGAACAGATTCGAATGAAACCCCCGAAACCTGTCCCGATGAGGCACCGGGACAATCATTCCCTGAGCAAGCAGGTCCTGCACTGCTTGATGCAAGTCCTGCAGACGCCCCGGAAGCAGATGGAGATTGGAGGGAAAGAATCTGCCCGCCGGCCGGGAAAGGAATTTGATCTTGTAACCTGACCGAACGATTTCCTGGACCCACCTGTCCGATATCCGGAGCAGCCAAGGTTGGAGGAAACCTCGCAAACGTCCCCCCACCCCTGAAACGGGTGAGGGCGCCCCTTCAGGCAGAGGCGGAGTGTCCCGCCAAGCCGGCATTGCCGGTCTTCTGCTTACCCGCCCAGGGTTTCTTCTGGTTGCCCTGGGCCTTGAAGGGCTTGCCCTTGGATTGGTTCCGAAAGGCACGAAAGGACCCCTGATTGGATCTAGGCGCAGAACCCCGCTTGCCTCAGAAAGACTTGTTCTTCGGGTTCTGGGGCAGCATAGTGCTCTTGCCCCCCGTGACGCCTTTCACCAAGGTGTCCAATGCCTCGCCAAAAAGGCGAGAGCCCGCATAGGGAAAATCAGCAACTGTTTTCCGTGAGGACTGGTCGGCCAACCAGCTCTTCAGCCATATCAGTCGCCGGGTAAGTACTGCGACACTAGAGAGGCGAGCCACCAAGGGGGCCTCATTCAAGGCTGCATCACACAAATACCTGACTCCTTGGTGGATCTGATCCACCATTTCCAGCTGAGCAGGCGGCACGTCATCAGACACGAGATTGCTTCTAAGCATCTTAGTCCAATCAGCCACCGCCTGAGCCACCAGAACGGACGCGAAAACAGGTTTGAGCAACGAACCCGCCACCGTATAGGAATGGCGGGCTAGAGACTCCAACCGCCGGTCCGTGGGATCCCGGAAAACCAGGGTATCCTCAGTCGGAACCAAGGTAGCCTTGTTTAACACGGCCACAGTGTGGTCCACCTGTGGAGGCACACACCATCGTGATTCCGTAGCCGGCGCAAAAGGATAAAGCAATTTGAACCGACTAGGTACCAGGAATGGACGTTTTAACGTGCGCCACATTTCATTAACAGTGTAATGAAATTCAGCTGGGCAGGGAAAAACCTGCGCAGACTTGCGGGTCCTGTGCGTCACAACGAGGACACAACGCCCGGAGGACTGGGTTCATCCTCCAAATGTAAGGTATCCTTAACAGAAATAATCAACTCATCCATGGTCGCCCATTCTTCAGGTGACCCTGGGGAGGATGTATCAACACCCTCTATTTCAGCCTCCCCCTCAGACCCCGGAGGGTCTAAGGATGAGTGGGACCCTGAAAAGGGCACGCTCGCAGCAGCAGCAGCAGCCATACCCCCATCTGAATCAGAAGAGAGAGACAACCTGGGCCTTTTTCTCGCAGCCCGTTCAGACATCAGCATTTCCATATTTGCCACCAAAGTCGCAACTACAGCAGCCAGTTCAGGTCGCAGCGGGGCCACAGGAGAACTGGGGCCCCCTACTAAAGCTGGAGGAAACTTGCTTTCCTGAGAATCCATGGCTCAAGTTATCAAAAAACAAACTACAGTGCAAAAACAGTGTACTGTCCCCTTAAATAGCGATGCAGTATGCGCAGCCCACCGCTACTGTCACAGCTATGAAAGACCTCCAAGGGAGAGAAGAAACTGAGCCAGAAGCAATATACAGAGGGAGATTGAGAGAGAGATAACCTGCAGAGCCCGCAGAGCGTCGCTACCAGTGTCCTTGCTGCTGATGGAAAAGGAAGTGCTGCTGGAGAGGGCTGGGCTATATGCCAGACCCCAGGGAAAATGGCTGCCCCATAGGGATGCATTGGAGGCTACACCAAAATGGCCGCCGACATGCGGCCGAACCGATCGTTCCACCGCCCACAAAATGGCGGCAGATGGCGCCAAAATTACATGCATGATCGCCCCAGAAGAGCTATACATGTGTGCCCACAGTAAAGATGGCGGACCGCGCGAAACTGGACCGCCGCGGTCGCCGCCCAAGCACAAACGTCTGCACCCCCAACATGCACCTAAGGTGACACAGGGACAGGGACCCCCAAGGCAACATACATATCTGCACAAGCGAACCCCGCAGGGATGGCACAGGGAGTCACACAGGCACAGACACGGGGAACATACAGCAACACAGACTGTCATCCCCAACAGAGGCCCCACACAGAAGTACTTACCTGTACCAGATGGCGTGGGGAGCCTCTATGCACGGAGAAACCTCTGTCCTCATCTGACAGGGAGTGCCGTGAGCCAGGGACATGACGCTGCAGCACCGCAGACTAGTCCTGTGAGGTAGCCACCTCACGGCTGCATCCCTGTAGCGAACAGGGAGGGGTCGTTCATAATGCCAGGGTGAACCATAGCTGAACGCTCAATGGCGGGCTGGGGGGTCCATCTGACCCCTTTGCCCTGGAGACCCAGGGCGGCCAGTCCGAATCCCAGCACCGCATGATCCATCTTCATCCAAAGAGAAGACTAACACTAGAAGCTGACAAAATAAACAGCTAGTAAAGTAAGAGAAAAAACTGACATTTTCAAAGAAAATCAAATAAAAGATTAGGAAGGCTGAGACTGAAGCCCCAGCACAAGGTAAGCCTGACTATTCCTGACGCTAGGCAGATTAAAACTGGGTTGGGAGTGGTGATGCAGGGGGGGTATTGACCGGATGGGACAGCCCCCATGGGTGTGTGTATGCTAATGCCTTTTGTCTTTGGACTAAGTCTATATGCCTAGCTATTCCTACGGATAGGAAGACAATACCCAACAGTGATGACTTAGTGGTGGCGGCGACTGTCGGAGGACGTAAGTGAAAAATCCAATTATACCTTGTTATTACCAATGTTTAGTTTTCCTTGAATCCGGTAGTCTTTTTTGTCACTAAAGTTGCTCTGCTCTTAACATTCACATTACTCCCATTTTCTACATTATTAAACCAAGACTAACTTATAAAGTGGAAGAAATGTAATGCTTTCCTTCTTGGGGAAATGCTTTTTCCATCTCAGTGAAATTTCTAATTTCCTTTAACATCTCTGTAGTTACAACGAAACTGTGAACATGCAGGGCAAAACAACAAGTTCACTTTACTCCATCACCATAAACTTAGCTATGCTATGCTATATCGTCAAACATTTTGGGACACCTGCCTTTACACGCAAATGAACTTTAACGGCATCCCAGTCTTAGTCCATAGGGTTCAATATTGAGTTGGCCCACTCTTTACAGCTATAACAGCTTCATCTCTTCTGGGAAGGCTGTCCACAAGATTTAGGAGCGTGTCTATGGGAATGTTTGACCATTCTTCCAGAAGCACATTTGTAAGGCCAGGCACTGATGTTGGACGAAAAGGCATGGCTCGCATTCTCCGCTCTAATTCATTACAAAGGTGTTCTATCAGGTTAAGGTCAGGACGCTCATCCATGACTTTATGGACCCTGCATTGTGCACTGGTCCAAATAATTTGGTGGAGAGTGGGATTATGGTGTGGGGTTGCTTTTCAGGGGTTTGTGCTTGGCCCCTTAGTCCCAGTGAAGGTAACTCTTAGGGGTCAGCATATCAAGATATTTTGGACAATTTCATGCTCCCAACTTTGTGGGAATCATTTGAGGATGGACCCTTCCTGTTCCAACATGACTGCACACCAGTACACAAAGCAAGGTCCATAAAGACATGGATGAGCAAGTTTGGGGTGGAGGAACTTGACTGGCCTGCACAGAGTCCTGACCTCAACCCTAAAGAACACCTTTGGGATGAATTTGAGGGTAGAATGCGAGCCAGGCCTTCCCGTCCAACATCAATACTTGACCTCACAAATGCGGTCAAACATTCCCATAGACACAATCCTAAACCTTGTGGACAGCCTTCCCAGAAGATATTGAACCCTATGGACTAAGACTGGGATGTCATTAAAGTTCATGTGCATGTAAAGGCAGGTGTCCCAATACTTTTGACAATATAGTGTATGTGTAAGCTCAAGTCAAGTTTACAGTTCGAGCTTACACAGGGCTCACTGTCTTCCTGCCTCTGAAACTTCTGGGTATGGGAGAGCACGTGATTTTCACACAATACAGCACTGGGCAGCCAAATTGCCATGACTTTGTTACCCCAACACTTCATTATCCTGATATGAGCCTTCTGTACCATGTATTTGTATGAGAAAGTATCCTGTTCTCTTTGTATTGCTTCCTTTATGCAAAATCCCTGGTGTTCCTGCTAGTCCCCTTTCTTTCCTATTAAAAACTGACGACACTAAGCAAGAGAACACATAGTAGGCAGTTCTCTAGCTATGCTGGGAACTCAGTGTACTCTCCTCCAATGATCAGACTTGTCCTGAGAACCCCCCCCCCCTCCGCGGCTCTACCTGGGTCTCCTGTCCTACCTGCAGACCTGAGCAACCACCTGGTATGTCTGCCTGGCTAGTTGGAGTCCTGAATGAAGCTGGATTTGGCTCAGATTGGGTCTCTGATAATTTCACCCAGAAGCAACATCACTTCCGGTTTATTCAGCTGCCAATGGTGCCGGTTTAAAAAAACTCTCAGTATTCACAAATGCCGATTGCGACGTTTTGAATACTTTGAAGTGCAGTGGAAGGGTTTGGGGTCTTTTAGACCCCCAATCCCTCCATAAAGAGTACCTGTCACTAATTACTGTGACAAGGGATGTTTACATTCCTTGTGACAGCAATAAAAGTGATCAGATTTTTTTTTTTTTTTTTTTAGAAAAACAGTGTTAAAAATAAAGAATAAAATAAAATAAATAGGAATAAAATAAAAAATGTTAAAGCGTCCCTGTCCCCGTCCCCGTAAGCTCGCGCGCAAAAGAAAACGCATACGTAGCTTGCGCCTGTAAATGAAAACGGTGTTCAAATCACCATCAAATCACAGCAAGGGCTCCCAAAGACCTGAAGAGGAGTTTGAGGTTTCCCCATTGAAAAAAAATGTTGATAAAGATTGTAGTACTGAGAAATCAGAGGGTAGGTTCAAGACTTTAATAGATGGAGTTATGTGATCCATCCTATGTGGCATAAAACTTACCAAAGCAGAGAATTTTCTGGACAGAATGACCGGATCCCTTTTTGCTGAAGCTTTGAGATCACTGAGCTCAAGAAGATACATGCAACAGTCCAGTACATCAACTTCATGCTGGAAATGAAGACAAAAACTATTAGCCACTGTATTAAATAATAATCTCATTTTAACAAAGTGGATGCAATTCCAATTTTTCTTGTACAAATGTTTTTATTTAAGAAAAGGCATAGACATACATCAAAGCAAGGTATGTGCGTGCAATGCGAAAAATGGAACATATGAATCAGGTAGCAACAAAACGAGATACAAACAAAGGGCGTAAGCCAAACATAAAACATTGCAAACTCGATAAAGTTTGTCAGGAAAAAGTTATTAGACGGGGACCAAAAGTCCCCCTAGTGGCATATAGTGCAATAAAAACAAGAAGAAATCCTAGAGTGTTCCATTGATCAGATGTAGGTACGGTCATAAAGTACCGAGCAAGAAGAGAAAATGGCACAAAGAGACAAAGGAAAAGGAGAGGAAAGAAGAAATGGGAAAAAGAAGACAAACAAGAAAAGAGACGACAATAGAAGAAGACTAAGGAGAGGATGGGGAAAAGGAAAGGAGAACGGGCCCCGTGGGGCGAGCGACCGGGGGGCATTAAATGGAAAGAAGAGTGGTCTGAAATCTGGAAGGGGCAACATTCGAGATCCAGGGGTCCCACACCGTAAGAAATTTGTCATGAGTATCAGAGGCTGGATGCAATTCCAATTTTATCTTCATCCCTTAAAATATCCAATTTAGCCTTACATAGAAAGACATAGCTTATTATATTACAGCTTTGGGTAAAGCTTGTAATTTGTGCATTCTCTGAAAATCGATCTGTGATGGATTGCTCTTCAGAGTGTGGTTAAGTGGCTGCTGTTAGGCATCCTGTTCAGGAGGGTGCCTCATAAATGCTTGTTTTTTTCTGCAGGCCCCCTCCTCTCCCCCAGTAAAATAGTTATACAAGCTAGGACCCCTTGGATTGCTTAGCGGATATATGCAGTTGGCTAAGGCCCCTTTCACACTTGTATGACCTGAAAGTCATGTGACTTGAAGCAAAGCCCATGTAACCTTGAGGTCTATGGACATCAAGTCACATCAATGTTGGACCAAAGAAGGGACTAATATGAAGTCGCACAGATATGAATGGTAATCATTGGAACTCATGGGGTACGACTTGTCATGTGGTTTTGCAGTCCCAAGTTGCAGGACAAGTTGCACAAGAGTGAAAGGGGCCTAAAGGATAGGCAACAGAATGAGGTTAATTTGGAACTGAGGCCAGCCACTAGTGATGTACCACAGGGCTCTGTATTAGGTCCTGTTCTGTTTAACAACTTGACCCCCGGAAGGTTTTACCCTATTCATGACCAGAGCATTTTTTGCTATTTGGCACTGCACTATGGCAATTGCTGGTCATGCAACACTGTCTGTAAATTCATTTTTTATCATTTGTTTCACACAAATAAAGCTTTCTTTTGATTCTATTTGATCACCAATGGGTTTTTTATTTTTTTAAATATATAAATGAAAAAAGACTGAAAATTTTGAAAAAAAAAAGACAATGTTTTCTACTTTCTGTTCACATATAAAATAGAAATGGAAAAAATCTAATTTCCTCATACATTTAGGCCAAAATGTATTCTGCTACATGTCTTTGGTAAAAAAAAGAAAAAGAAAATCACAATAAGAGCATATTACTTTTGTGCAAAAGTTATAGCGTCTACAAACTATGGTATATACACTGGAATTTACACAGCTATAAATGATATACTGTAATGGTGATCAGCGACTTATAGTGTAACTGTGATAGTGTGAAGGGCAATCTGGCGCTAACAGATACTGCCTGAGACGATCACTAACTGACACTGACGTCACTAGTGATACTAATACAGTGATCAGTGTATTAATGACACTGGCTGGGAAGGGGTAAACACCAAGGGGCAATCAAGGGGTAACTGTGTGCCTAACAAGTGTAATGTGTGTAAGGTGTGCTGTTTTTACTTACTGACCTGGCTGTTTTTTCTCCCTGCTTTTCAGGGAGAAGAAACAGCCAGACCGCTGTTCTCTGTACACAGAGTTCTGTGTGTTTATAAACACAGAACTCTGTGTGTGATTGGAAACAACTGATCAGCAAGTTTCCAATCTGAAATGGCTAAAACCTGCTGCCAAACTCGTGAAACATGTACCTTACCGAGCCTACACGTGCTGTCCGCTTGCAGTGTATTTACTGTGAGCGGTCAGCAGGAGGTTAATCTGTTTGCTGATGACATAATGGTGTGCAATAGCGTTGATATCTCTGGAGGTGTTTGTAACATGGAACATGATTTGGCATTGCTGGAAGATTGGTCAAAGCAATGGAAACTGCAGTTAAATGTAGAATAATGCCCATAGGGAGAAAGAAACTGAGGGATAAAACATAACTGGAGATACCTCGGGAACTTAATATGTACAGTCTGGAGAAAAGAAGGGAAAGGGGGAACCTTTAAATATATCAAGGGGGTAAAAAAGTTTGAGGAGAGCAGTATTTCCAATATGAAGCCAAGATCAAGAACACTAGGCCATGGCTTCAAACTAGCAGGAGGAAAGTTCATAACTGATCTTAGAAAATATTATTTTACTAAAAGAGTAGTTGATGCTTGGAATAGACTTATAGAGGTAGTGCATCAGTCAACAGTAAGTGGATTCAAACATGCTTGGGATAAACATAGATCTATTCTCAGACAAAAAATTACCAAAATATTTTTTTTATAAATTAAAAGAAAAATGGGACAGACTTGATGGACCACTTGGTCTTTTTTCTGCCATCATTCTATTTTTTTTTTTTTTTGGGGAGAATGGCAGTTATCACTGGAACTAATGCACTGCGCCTGTGAGCCAGGCATGCAGTTTTACTGACTTAAATGCATGAGTTGAACAGGTGCTGATGTCAACTCAACAAGCCTTGTTAAATTGGCAGCGGCCTTAACACAAAGTAATGTCAACAGCCCCTCCTGCTAAATGGCAGGTTCTAGGCAGTTAGTTAGGGAGGCATAACCATGCTCAACTGCCTGTTTTTACTGCCTCCTCCTTTAAAAAGGTATGATTTAAGCTCGGTTCACACAGCCACGACTTGCAGTGAGACTTTGCTAGGTGAATTCCTGGCGACTTGAGAACTACTGTAAAAGAAGTAATATAAATAATAATAATATGTATGTAATAAAATAATAATAATAATAATAAATAAATAAATAAATAAATAAATAATAATAATAATAATAATATGTAATAAAAATAGAAGAGAATATAAGTCGGATAGAAGTCACTTTGAAGTAGTACAGGAACCTTTTCTGAAGTCAAGGCAACTTTAGTAGTGCTAATTAACCACTTGCCGACTGCCGCAGGACTATGTACGGCGGCAGTCAGCCCCTCACAGGCAAAGTGACGTAGGGCTACGTCGCTAGCCTGTGAGGCTCTAGGGGGCGAGCGCGCGCCACCGGAGGCTCCCTAACATGTCCGCGCCTGTGACTGGCGGACCCGATGTCCGCCGGTCACTCGCGATCGTCCGGTACAGATGGAGAAAGGCAGGCGGCTAATGTAAACAAAGCCGCCTGTCATTCTCCCCCGCGTAAGTGCAGAGTTAATACGGTCCTGCTATGTAGGATCGTATATCTCTGTAGTTACACAAACAGCCACATCCCCTTACAGTTAGAAGCACGCCCCTAGGGACACACTTAAGCCCTCCTTCTCCAATAAAGTTAACCCCTTCCCTGCCAGTGTTATTTTTTCGGTAACAGTGCATATGTATAGCACTGTAGTAATGTCACTGGTACCCCCAAAAGTGTCAAAAATGTCAGTCAGGGGTCTGATCTGTCCGCCGCAATGTCGCAAGTCCCGCAAAAAAAATCGCAGATCGCCGCCATTACTCGTTAAAAAAAAAAACAATAAAAATGACAAAAATCTTTCCCTTAATTAGTAAACGCAATAACTTTTGCGCAAACCAATCAAAATATGCTTAGTGCAATTTTTTTTACCAAACATATGTAGCAGAAAACAAATTGGCCTAAAATGTTAAAAAATTTTGATTTTTACATTTTTTTGGGGGGAATTTCATATAAAAAAATGTGAAAATATTGTTATTTTTGCAAAATTGTTGCTCTTTTTTTGTTTATAGCGCATGATCAAAAAATCGCACAGGTGATCAAATACCACCAAAAGAAAGCTCTGTTTGTGGGAAAAAAAGGACTTTAATATCATTTGGGTACAGCGCCGCACGACTGCGCAATTGTCCGTTAAATTCACGCAGTGCCGAATGGCAAAATAGGGCCTGGTCAGGAAGGGGGTAAAATCTTCCGGGGCTTAAGTGGTTAAGACAGCTCTCATTAACTAACAGGGAGTTTCACATTACACGTGACTTGGGGTCTCACAAGTCGGATCCCAAGTCAGTGTGAACTGAACCTCAATGGCAAGAAGTAGCAAATAATCTGGCCAAGGTAATTCTAAACACAACTCTGGTAGAATCCGATTATAAAATGCTGTTGAGGTGGTACATGGTCCCTACAAGAGGTAAAATATGCTCACAAGCTTCCTCTTCTTGCTTTAGGTGATGTGGACAACTGAGAACCATGTTCCACATTTGGTGACAATGCCCCACAATCATTCGATTTTGGATAAGGATCTTTACTCTAACACACTGATAGAGGAGCACATCCCCAGAAAACCTGAAATTGCCCTTCTTCAGAAACTAGACATGGAGGCTCCCAAACACGGCAAAAAAGTGTATATCCTACATTATCCTAGCAGCTATAATTGCCATTGCTAGGTGAAGGAACCAGTTGGTAGTCTCACTTGAATAAGTTAATCAAAAACGAAACTGGATAATGATTAATGATAAACTCTTGTGTATCCTTAATAACACCCAGTCAAAGTTCGATAATACCTCTGACCCATAAAGGGAATCTGTACCCAAGTGCCTGTCTACTTTATGTCTGTTAAATGGTGTTTGGCTATTATAGCAATCGTTTTTTGGATTTCATTTGGGGAATGGTGCTGCAAGATATCTGTGGAACTTTTGACAGCTTATGATGTTTTGGATTGCGCTTTGCTTGCAAAGCTGGCGTATTTTATTTTTTGCCTTTTTTATTATATTTGAAATACTTTTGGTTTAACTTCTGTTTTGTCTGGCCCAGGGGTCTCCAAACTTTCTAAACAAAGTGCCAGTTTTCTGTCCTTCAAACTTTAGGGGGGTCAGACTGTGGCCATTGGGAGAAGAAAATGTCCTGGCATTAGTGGGATTAAACAATGCCCCATCATTGGTATTAGGAGGTGTATTATGCCTCGTTTCCACTGAGCGGAACGGTTCGGGTTGGTGCAGTTTGGAAGGGTTAGAATGGTCCGGTCTATTTAGCTGAGTGTTTCCACTGCAAGTCGGGCCACCAGGGACCATGCGGGGTTTACACCAAATGAGGTGTTTGTTTTGCTCTTTCATTTGACGTGAGAATTTAAGTTTTCCTGTCCGCCAATCAGTGGAATCTATCGTGTGATGCCAGTAGCTCCACCCTAACCGTACCGTACCATTTCCTATGGCCCTACATCTGAAGCAGGACCAAGAATGGTGCGGTTTGGTTCAGTTGTATGGGCCACTTTCATAATGGAAACACTCAAATTAGCGTACCGTCCTGAACCGACCCGAACCGATCCGCTCAGTGGAAACGAGGCAATAGTGCCCCAATATTGGTATCAATGGAAGGAATAGTGCCCCATGATTGGTGTCAGTGGGAGGAATAGTTTCCCATACTTGGTGTCAGTGGGAGAAATAGTGCCTCATCGTTGGTATTAAAGGAAGCAATAGTGCCCCATCGTTGGAATTAATGGGTGGAATAGTGCCCTGTAGTTTTTATTAATGGGTGGAATAGAGCCCCATCATTGGTATTAATGGAAAGAATAGTGCCCCATTGTTGGTATCAATGGGTGGAACAGTGCTCCATTGTTGGTATCAATGGGAGGAAAAGTGCCCTATCATTGGTTTTAGTGGGAGGAATAGTGCCCCATCGTTTGTATTAATGGAAGGAATAAATCCCCATCATTGATATCAATGGAAGGCATAGTGTCCAATCATTGGTATCAATGGGAGGAATAGTGTGCCATAGTTAGTGTCAATAGGACTAGTGATTGTTGATGGTAGTGGCAGGATATATGCCCCAATGTTGCTGACAGTAGGGGGAATATTGCCCCAAAGGCTGAATAAAAGTAAGCAAAGGACCGCATCCAGCCCCCCGGGCCACAGTTTACAGACCACTGGTTTAGCCCATCAATAGTATGGATTGAGTATGTACAGTTTATGAGTGGCTCAGCTGTTGCTGGAAATCACGGCCACCCTAATGAATGGATATTTAAAATCACCCACCTCCTAACACTTACTAGTTTTTTTTTAATAGTCTGCCCATTATATTATAAAATTAGTTACATTTTAATTATACTATTTTATTAAAATATACATTTTACCTTGCCATAAACATTAAATAATTTATAGTTCAAATATCACCTAATTGCATTCTTATTAATTTTAAGCTAATTTTCACAGTATGCAACAAAGGATCCATACCTGTCCAAAATTCCATGGCCTGGCAGTAATTTTAGAGCTTGTGCCCACATAGATGTATCCAGTGTCATTTAGGACATATTCCATTCTTTCCCCCTCATCTGGCAAGTATACGGCATCATCTAAAAATATAAAATATAATTTTTTAATATTTATAGCTTGTATCATATTTCTTACTTTGTAAGATTTCAGATGCATTAAGAGCCAGTAGAGATGGATATAATAATGGGAACACCATCTTACTCAGTGTACAATCAGCAGATTGCGTGAACTTTGATGATTGCAGAGGTCTTACTCCAATGTTAGTACAGCGATCTCCCCTGCTGAACTATTGTGTTCTAACAGGGGGATGACCCCCTTGCCCGAGCACTCCAGTCTGAACGGCTGGCTTCTGTCGAACCCACTGCCATACACACAGGTCGAATGTCAGCCAGTTTCTATTGAACCGGCCAACATTCAGTCCGTGTGTACTAGGCTTTAGAAGGAGGAATCAGACCACTGCTGAGAAAACCCTGGTTTCCCACAAAGAGCAGCCATCCTGAATAAAAATACATTCCATACCAAAATATTTACCATTTTGCTGTATTCTCAGTGGATCATTCTACAGTATATGTTTTTTTAAATCAAACTTCAATCGGCCTTTACCTTATCTCTAATTTTAATGCACAACACTAAGTTAAACCCTTGATTTCCACTCTCATCAAGAAAAGGATTGGGTCACGCAGCTCTTGGCTTTATGCCATTCTCAGCCATCCAGCTCTGGGATCCATGCCATACGTGGCCATCCATCTCTTGGGCCCATGTCATACTTGGCCATCTAGTTGTGGGATCCATACCATACTCCTCTCGGATCCATGCCATACTTGGCTACCCTGCTCTCGGATCCATGCCATACTTGGCTACCCTGCTCTCGGATCCATGCCATACTTGGCTACCCTGCTCTCGGATCCATGCCAAACCTGACCAGACTGGTTTACATAAAATGTAGTCAGCTCATAAAAACTGTAATACCTACAGTATCCTGCAGGCTTTAGGTCGGTGGTACAAGCGGTTTTATTTATCTTCCCTAAACCCCATATGGGGGAGTGGCCACTAGATTCCAGAGTGAGAGATTTGAGATCACAAGTTCTAGGTCACATGGCCTTTTTCTTATATAAGTAATTGGTGTTTTCATCGAAAGCATGGTGCAATAAGATTTCTCTATTAAAGTTTTAAACAAAACAAAGGACAAAATGCAGATGATTCAACACCTTCACCTAATCAAAAAATCCTCAAATGAATCCCCTATTAAACAGACTCACAGTCTAAGAATAAATCTACACTAAACATGTCAACCAAACCCTGGCTGCTTTATATGTTTCCCACATATGAAATCATTGTACTACAACATATAATATATTGCAGAAAATATCTGTTTGATATCCCAAGGTATTATTCCTACAGTATGTAGGTGATCCTAATGTATATCCTACTGCTATATTCAAGTTTGTGTCTCTGACATTCAGACAGTAAAATGTTTACCTTCACACCAAGGGTTGAACAGGATGTAAATGGGGCAATCCCCTGCCATGTATACAACGCCTCTTCCCGTTATTACACTTAGATGGTATTTTCCAATAATTGCATTAGCGGGACTATTGACGGCGATGGTATACTTCAAAAGAAAATACATGTGTTATTTTTCTCACAACAAGCAATGCATTACTTCCTACAACATTATAGATGTTAAAGCAACCATTATTTAAAGTTGAACTCCAGGCAAACATATAAATGTCATCTAAACCAATTACGTACTCATGAAAAAATATTAGTGGTATATTTACAAAGTATAGGACTCTAAAATATTCCAGTCTATCTTGATATCAGCCTGCTGATATTTCCTGTTTAGTTGCACTCAGACTGGAAGAGGGAGGGCAGCATTGCGAGATATGGTTATGGTTATGACTAAGCGGACGTTTATCCGTGAAACGCGTCAACTACTATGCGTTCATCTCCTGTCTCTGACTGTATTATGGATATACTTTGAATTGATTTTATCTTTTGGATACGAATAAAACAGATTTTATATTTATCACCTTCAAGTTGGAGTGAGGCTATTTCTCTCTATACATTACAGCATTGTGAGATAGTCAGACTCTTTGGCATTGGGCGGCACAGTGGTGTAGTGGTTAGCACTTTCACCTCGCAGCAAGAGGGTCGCTGGTTCAAATCACAACCACGACACTACCTGCCTGGAGTTTGCATGTTCTCCCGGTGCCTGCGTGGGTTTCCTCCGGGTACTCCGGTTTCCTCCCACACTCCAAAGACATGCTGGTAGGTTAATTGGATCCTGTATAAAAAAAAATTGGCCCTACTATGTTAGTATGTATGTATGTGAGTTAGACCTTAGATTGTAAGCTCCTTGAGGGCAGGGACTGATGTGAATGTACAATGTATATGTAAAGCACTGCGTAAATTGACAGCGCTATAGAAGAACCTGAAAATAATAAATAATAAATTGCAGAATGCTCTTTCTTATCATGCTTACAGCAGTAATGAGCAGAAGGATTACTTCATCAGTTTGCTGTTGTTCCTCATTATCAGCAGACTAGGGCAGACTGGTGACCAGGCAGTATTGTTTAACTATAGAGGACCTTTAACTAAGCTTTCTGCTAGTGAAGCCTAGATCATCAGTAAAGAGTAGCTGATCAGAATCTCAAATATTTTCACAAAAAAAAAAAAGAGGGTGCAGCAGACAAAATTTGCTACAACAGAACCAGCTGTTCTCTTGCTTGTTTTGTGATAGCATGCTTCACATGTGAAAATGAGAATAGAGCTCTACCTGCTGGCTGAAAAGAAAACTGCATAATATTAATATGAAATATTTAATAATTGCCACAGGTAAAAATGTGTTTTTTTTTTTTTTTTTAACAGTCCTAATGACAATAAGTTGAGAAATAAAAATGTTAAAACCCACTATATTATACATTTATCTTTAATGGCTTTAGGTGGTTCTCATGCTTTGCCAGCTGGGAAACTTATTTAGGTAATAACCCCCCTGAACATTTCAGATAATAACATTTGATAGATGGAAACAACACTGACTTGCCAGAGCATTTTAAATTACTGGAATCTTAAATCCCTCATGTAAAGCCGAGTTGTGCTAATGTTCACCTAGAAGTGCTAAATAAATGAACCGATAAACTTGCTGAAATTACCTCGTTACCATTGCTCCCACAGATTGTAGCACTCCAGTCTTTTTTAAGGTCAGCTTGAGTTACATTAACATGTACAAGTGATCCATTTGCTTTCGAAGGACGAGGGCCTAAAAGATGAAAATGAGTACTTGAAGAAAACGGATGTTCAATAATTCATTTGTTTTTATATTTTTCTATTCCTTTGTAAATAAGACATACAATACAATATACGTTGTACACTAGCACTTTAAGGAATCAATCTTACCATCCTTGTATTAAGTGTTCTATACTGATCTCTAAAAATGATTAATCTGGGACTAACTTAAGAGTCAGTAAACGTCTGCTTCAAGGTAGTCAAAGCCTCCCAGTAGTGTCTGAATGCCAAAGTGGCAAAGTCTGCTTTTGTAGTGTGCCCCTCTCCGCCATGCTAAAATGCTGCATTAGCCCAAAAAATCTGAAGGGAACAAAAGTTAGATATTTTTTACTCCACATGTGTCGAACACAAGGGCCCAAGCCAAATGCGGCCCACCTGGCCATTTGATGTGACCCTAGCACCTCTCCTTCAGCTGAAATGGTGGGCCCTTGGGAGACCTTGACACCGTACCTTGGGCATCAATGTCTCTGAGGCTTATCTTTATCATTTCGTTGAGTGGCTGATGGATACTGCAACTTTATTCAGTATTTCCTATTTCATGGTGGCTCTCTTTTAGACAGACACCCAACGCATGCCTCTTTTAGACACCAAACGCATGCCTTGAAGATATCTTTGACTCATATATGGACAACAAAGCCCTGAAGAAGCGGTGCATACCATGAAGCATGTTGGCGGATTCCGTATAATATATGTCATATCATGATTAATGGTTTTTTTCATATATAGATGTGCTATTTGATTCATATGAGCTTTATTTGCCCTTGGACATTCTCCTTGTGTTTGATATATTGTATGTAATAAACAATAAATACTTTGTTATACGTTTTTATACATGCATGTGTAATGCAGTTTAATATTTCATGGGGGTCACTATCTAAAAAGCCCACTTTCCTATTTTTTGCTATGCAATTTCTAATATATATCGGCTGGTGTCTCCCATTGTGTGTGGTCCTCACTTTGTATTCTAATGAAAAAAGTTAGATATTATATAGTCCACATGTGTCAAACACAAGGGCCCCGGGCAGTATGCGGCCCACCAGGCCATTCAATGTGGCCCTTGCACCTCTCCTTCAGCTTTTGCACCATCCTCAGCCCCCACCTTATCCCAGCATTTGGCAGTACAGAGGAGGACAGAACTCCTCTGCCAGATCTTGCACTTTTCCATGCTGCCACTGAGATGTTCATCTTTGCATCCCCCTGTCTAAGCAGTAGGCACCAGAGAGGAGGACAGAACTGACATTTTTTAGGCTTTAAAACCACTTTATTAAGGGTTTTAACAAGGTTTGGGGCAGAAGGGCACACTAAATAAGCAGACCTTGCTATTTAGGTGCAATTACACCATTTTAAACAGAATGTATTACATAAAATGCTGCTTGAAGGGAAACTTTAATGGCTTGGGGTCAACTTTATAACAAGTTTTTAAAATTATGTGCTACACTTTTTTTTACTAATCCAATAAAATAAAATATGTAACGTTGTGTGCATCTGCAGCACAGAATCTAAACAGCACTATTGTAAACTGGTTATAGAGCCGTCTTGGCAGGGAATCCTTCTCTGTCCTAAAAGAGGGGGTGAATGACTGCTCTGACTCATTCAGTTGTGGGTGTAAAATAAAACTAAGGCTATGGAGCTATCTAAACAGCAGGCTTTTTCTTTTTTTTTTTTATAGCAAAGCAGATAAGGATGCCTGGAAAACATGTAAAAAGGAGCCTAGAGCACCACCTTCTGACCTAAGATGAGAATATAAAATAATTATATGCAAGGTTTTACCTAAGAAAAAAAAAAAGAAGAAAATATATACAAACTACACATTGGGGGGGGATTTATTAAAACAGATGAACACAGAATCTGGTGCAGCTCTGCATAATAACCAATCATCTCCTAGGTTTTAGCCCCGTTCACACTGAATGCGGCTTTGAAATCATGCGAGTTCAACTGAACTCGCACGATTTCAAAACCACATTTTAGTCCGACTTCGGGGGTGACTTGAAATACATCTGTGCTGGGGGCGTGGCCGGCAGCCGAAGGAGATGGCCGCGTGAGGTTTGAGCTCCGATACTCCCGGTCTCTCCGCAACACCTAAAGCGACGTAGGGCAGCGACTCCGGCTCTCCTTACACCCTCGTGAAACCGGGAACCCTGAGGAGCAAGATGCGGAAGCGAAAGGATCGCGGGGGGCCCCGTAAGTTAACAGACTTTTTCTCCTCTACAAGTACACCCAGGTCCCAAAATGGCGCCGGGGCCTTGCTGCAGGCCGGAGCCTCGGCCGGATCGCGGCACAATAGCGGGAGGGACCCGGGCTTGCTCTCTCCATCGGCCAGCAGCAGGTCATCCCAAGGGGGCTCCCCATCCCACAGCCCGCAAAAACATGCGACCAAACGGTCGGAGGCACACCGATGTGCGGGCGACAGTAGGGAAGGCAATGGATCCCTGGATAGCACACTTGAATTCTACGCTAATATACGGGATTTTCCTACTACTGGGCAGCCACTCACAGATGTCACTATGAAGGACATGCTGATGTCCATTAATGGAGCGTTTCACAGGGAGATAGTGGCGTGTGTTAATGGCATAAAGACTGACGTAGTAGAACTTGGAGG
The DNA here is from genome assembly GCF_965119305.1 of Pelophylax lessonae. Classification (NCBI taxonomy): domain Eukaryota; kingdom Metazoa; phylum Chordata; class Amphibia; order Anura; family Ranidae; genus Pelophylax; species Pelophylax lessonae. The sequence continues at coordinate 182,977,508 of NC_138772.1, read as the reverse complement.
CCGGGTGGATCATATTGAAGGGAAAATGGAGGAATTCTCTACTGCCCACAACGAGCTAGTGGACGATTATAATGCCCGGGGGGATGACCTAGATGCCCTGAGAAGCAAGATGGCGGACCTGGAGGACAGGGCCCGCCGCAATAACGTGAAGTTGCGGGGGGTTCCCGAGTCGGTCACCCCCCCAGAACTAAGAGCCTATGTGCAGGCTATGCTGCTAGCCCTAATGCCGGACACCCCGATCACTGAAGTGGTGGTGGACCGGGCCCATCGCTTACCAAAACCACAGCATTTACCGGACAAAGTTCCAAGGGATGTCATTGCGCGCATCCACTTCTTCCACGTGAAGGATGACCTTATGAGGTTTGCGAGGAAAACCACCCCACTGCCTGATCCCTACCACGGTATCTCGGTATATGCGGACCTATCGCAATTTACTATGGCCGCTCGGAAGAAGCTTATCCCATTGACCAAGCTGCTTAGAAACAACCAGGTGCAATACTCCTGGGGGTTCCCCACCAAGCTACTTATCATTAGAGAGGGCCGTACACACGTCGTCCGATCGGTGGAGGAAGGATTTGCCCTCACTAAAAAATGGGGTTTTCTCCCGGACCCGCAGGAGACCTCTCCTCGTGCAGAACCTACCCGTCTAGAACCGGAATGGCGTAAATTCAACAGCTGAGCCCGAGCTGCTGGAGAAGTTCCCGGGATACTAGTACCATGGATCCACAGCGGATTCCTTTTGCACCTTCTTCAAGTCGCTTTTTTTTTCTTTCTTTTTTTTTGCCTTTATAGTTTCCTCTTGATGTTTCCACTCTGAGCAGTTGAAGTTACCTCCTACCTGGATGAGTCGGGGTCCAGGAGTGACCGGGTGCTCGGAGCTGACTCCCCTCTGACCAGTGTCTGCGATCTTATCGCATGACGGGGTCTACTCCGAACTCTTGTTTACTTGTTTTTTGTGCTTTTTATGTTTCATTTTGTTTTATAGTTCATTTTTTTGACCTCACCATTGTCTACGAAGAACTGGAAACTACTACCCTGATGACCAAGAACTTTTACATTGCATGCGCTCAACACCAGCAGCATACATGGGGGACTGTGTCCTTGTACACTCTCTACAGGTACTGTCCGCACTGTCTGTCCTTTTTCCTATCTCGATGTGGCGGAGGCTGCTTGACCTATGAAGACCCTGCTTGTAGTGAATTAAGTCTGATAACTGCAAAGTTTCATTATCTTTATGCCTTTTCTCTTTAAATGGTTATTAAGATAGTTTCTATTAACGCACACGGCCTTAACAGTCCTTTCAAGCGCAGGTCTCTCTGGCGGGAGGCTCGCGCTTTACATGGAGATGTAGTTTGTGTCCAAGAGACCCACTTCGCACGGTCCAATCCTCCTCGGTGCTCTGACAGGTCCTACCCCCACATTTTCTCCTCTTCGGGTGCTACTAAAAAGAAGGGTGTACTTACTGCTATCAAAAATTCTGTTGCCTTCACTTTACACGACTCGTTGGCCGACGAGGCAGGTCGGTACCTTATCCTAGTCTGTGACATTAATAATATCACCTACACAATTGTTAACCTTTATGCTCCCAATCAGGGGCAATTGCGATTCTTACGGGCGCTGAGGAGAAAAGTGGATCGTGTGAAAAAGGGTCTCACACTGTACTGTGGGGATTTTAATTGTATTGCAGATAAAGGGTTGGATTGTTCTCCCACTCAGGGGCGTGCGAGGGCTACTATACAAAAGTTTTTGCACACCTCTGACTTATATGATGTCTGGCGTTGTTTGAACCCTACGGAAAAGGACTTCACGTACTACTCAGCCCCTCATGGATCGTACTCGAGAATAAATCTATTTGTGGCTGACCAACAATTCCTAAGAGCGGTTGAGAAGTCTAACATCCACACTATGTCCTGGTCTGACCACGCTCCGGTCTCGTTGGTGCTCTCGGAGCCCCATATGACTACCCCGGTCCAACTGTGGCGCAACAATGTGTCTCTGCTCCGGGACGCGGGCCATCGGGAGCGGATGGGTGGTCGGATTCGGGAATATTTTGAGGATAATGACACTCCGGAGGTGGACATATTCACACTATGGTGCGCACACAAGGCGGTTTCCAGGGGGATTCTTCTCCAACAGGCCTCTAGAGTAAAAAGGGCGAGGGCTCGGGAGTTGGATTCCCTGATGGGGAAGCTCAGATCCCTTGAGATCGCTCATAAAGCAGACTCTACCCCACTTAAATTGGAGGAGCTTACTGAGTGCAGAAAACTTGTCCGTCTTAAACTTCTAGAAGAACATCAGCATCTCTTGTTCTTATCTAAAGCACGATACTATTCTCAGGGTAACAAATCGGGCAAAATGTTAGCTAATTTCCTGAGACGGAGGCACCAAAAAACTAAATTGCCCTCTATCAAAGAGCCCACAACTGATATTCTAGTACGCCACCCCACTGCTATAGCCAACGCCTTTTCTAGTTACTATAAGGCACTTTACAACCTTAAGGATGATGCGAAGACCCCTCAACCTTCAGAACCCCTTATTAAGTCCTTCTTAGACTCCTTGCATCTTCCCACTATAACGGATCAGATGCGGCAGGTAATGAATTCCCCTATAACAGAGGCGGAAGTTCAAAAGGCTATCTCGTCCCTACCACCTAACAAATCTCCAGGAGCGGACGGCTTTTCGGCCGAATACTACAAGGCATTCCAACAAACCTTGTCCCCATATCTTTGTAAAGTATTTAATGCGGCTGCCCAGCGTGCCTCCTTCCCAGAGGAAATGTTACAAGCAGTGATTGTTGCGCTTCCGAAACCAGGCAAAACGCCTGATGTGCCCCAAAATTTCCGTCCCATTTCTCTTCTAAATTCGGATCTTAAGCTATATGCAAAAATCCTAGCTGTGCGCCTGGCTGAGGTAACTCCCTGCCTGATCAAGGCGGATCAGGTGGGATTCGTGAAAGGTAGACAGGCGCCGGACGGCACTAGGAGAATGTTGGATCTCTTGCAAATGGCTGAAAACAGGAAGGTGCCTTCGGTGTTCCTGATGTTAGACGCAGAAAAAGCGTTTGATAGGGTTCACTGGGGGTACCTAAAAGCGATATTGACCAAATTTGGGTTTCAGGGACCTATGTTTTCTGCTATCTCTGCCCTATATACTAAACCCTCGGCCAGGGTGTTTACATACGGTGCCATGTCTGACAGCTTTGTGATTACCAATGGAACGCGCCAGGGGTGCCCCCTGTCACCACTTATTTTTTCCTTGGTTATGGAGCCCCTGGCGGAGGCCATTAGGAGTGATCCCAATATCTCGGGTATTGGAGTAGGGGGAAGAGATCACAAAATCGGGCTATTTGCGGATGATGTGATCCTTACCCTGACTTCCCCAACACGATCCCTCCACCATTTGCAGTGCCAACTGGAAGCTTTTGGAGCCATTTCCTACTATAAGCTTAACGTAACAAAGTCCATGTGCTTGCCGATTTCTTTGTCTGCTAGAGAGCTGCAAAGCCTTAAGAGCAAGCACCCTTTTCAATGGACCACTAAATCGGTTCCGTACTTAGGTATATCTTTGGTGGCGCCGACATCTCAAACATATCATACTAATTTCACCAAATTGCAGTCCATCGTTCGGGACGACCTAGCACATATCGCCTCCTATGAACTATCATGGTTGGGACGCATATCTGCACTCAAGATGCTGGTGCTACCGAAGATTCTTTATTATTTTAGGACACTCCCGGTGGTAATCCCGGAGGCATTCTTCAATAATATGGACAAGGAATTTCGGAGATTCCTGTGGGGGGGTAAGGTACCGAAGATCCCGTACTCTATACTGATTAAATCTAGATCTGTGGGAGGCGTCGGCTTCCCGCGCCTCAAAACTTATTACGCGGCCGCCCTATTAGATCAAGCGAAAGCTTGGTTTGACCCCACCTCAGATAAATTATGGGTGCTTTTAGAAAGGGCAATAGTGGCGCAAAGGGAACTCCCGGCCTTGCTTCTGGCCTTTGTATCTGACAGTGCAATCTGCATCCCCGGGATATCCTCTTTGCAGGCGACGTTACGAGCCTGGAAAGTGGCACAATCCTTGACAGGGATCCCTAAAACTAAACTGGAATTGAAGCTAGACTCCTATGAATATCTTATACCTTCACTGAAAATACCTCTTGGGGAATGGTCTAGGTCATCCTCATACCGGGAAATACGCAACCATCCTGTTAATAATCCCTCTTTTTTTAGGGCCCAGCTATATCACTACCATATTAAACACCCTAATCCCTTAGTGGAGGTACCTTCTGATATCTGGGACTATTTCTCAAACCACTATAGCAAACCAAGGGGACTTTCGTGGTTCTACAAGGCACTGCAACACCATACTAGGTACAGCAAGTCCTCTAACGAATTAACATGGGAAAAAGACCTAGGGGAGGAATATACGGAGCGTGAATGGCGGCTGGCCACTCGCTCCGGATATTCATTGACACATTGTACTACTCACTGGGAGGTGGCTCTCAAAATCCACCACCGCAGCTATCTGACCCCGGTGCGCCTGGGCAGAATGTTTGGTGACGCTTCCACGGCCTGCTGGCGGGGGTGTGGGGGACAGGGAACGCTATTTCATCTTCTATGGCAATGTCGGTGTCTCACAGGCTATTGGGCGGCGGTGTTCGCTCTACTTAGGTCGGTGACCGGGGAGCTGATGCCAATGTCCCCGGCCTTGGCTCTATTGAACCTAGGCATCCAAAAAGTGCCTCCCTTACACCGAGCTATCGTTACCCATATCCTCACCGCAGCCAGGTTAACTATTACTGCGGCTTGGAGATCGGAAAATAAACCTCAAGTGTTGGGGGTGATTAATAGAGTTCGTTCCCATTATTCATATGAAAGATTCTTTGCTAATGTTAATGGACAGTGCACGCAATTTGAACAGATGTGGAGTTGTTGGTCATCGAAATACCCGGGATAGGGGCAGCCTTGTCTCTAGGTGTTTTGTTATAATGTAATGCTTATACTTTTGAATGATGACATGTACTTGCATATGAGGTTAAAGTTTTAGACTGTCCAGTTGATAGTCTTATGTATTAAGGATCTATGTTTCTCGACTGTACAAGGGTTGAAATGCTGTCAGAGTTAATTGTAACTACCACATTCAATGCCCACACGCTACGTGGGGGCAGTGGGTGGGCGTCCCGTGGGTTGGCGCCTGGCCCCCGGGGGGGCTGGGGGGGGGGGCCCGCGCTGGATCACAGTGTTGTTCCCGATGGGGGTGATCCGGGGTGGGTTCCCCGTTGGCGCTGCACGGAATTGTTTGGCTGGGGGGCCGACTAGCGGGGGGCCCTATCCCAAGTAATAGGTTGGCGCTGTCTGATGGCTGAATTGGGTATACATTGTTCATTGTGATTGTTGCGGATTTCAACTGGTGTACCTGTATAACGTATTTGTTATTTGTTCTTTTTCTTGAAAATTTAATAAAAAACTATTGAAATGAAATACATCTGTGCTAGTTCATGTACAGATGTCTATTGAAGTCGCCCCCTGAAGTCACCAAAAGTAATGCAGGAACTACTTTTGGAAATTGCTGCGGCACCGCAGTGTTGGCGTCGCACCGATTGGGACAGTGCCATTGCCTGCAATAGGCTGCGATTTGACCTGTCAAATCCTATGTCAAATTGCGCCGATGTGAACGTGGGCTTATTGTCATAGTTTAATTGAACAAGCTGAAGTTACAAGCTGATTGGTTACTATGCATAGGTGCACCAGATTCCGTGTGCATCAGTTTTAGTAGATTTTCCCCATTGTCTTTAGACCTTTACATTCTCTAGAAGAATCTGGCTCCCTCTGAAAAGTTTAAATCTCCCCAAAACAATACACACTCCATGTTTCTTTTACAAACAAACCTTTAAGCCATCATTAAAACAATGGTTTCACAGGCCAATAGAACTCAAAATGGACATTTTAGAGCAGTATAAGAATGAGGTAGAAAGACACCCAGTAAATACTATGAGAGAATTTATCAAAACGGGAGCGGCCAGAATCTGGTGCAGCTGTGCATGGCAACCAATCAGATTCTATCTCCAGCTTGGTCAGTTAGGACCCTTTCACACGAACGATCCGATCAGATCCACCTGTCAGGTTTTTAGGCGAACCTGATCGGATCCTCCATGCATCCCTATAGGGCAGCGGATGACATCTCCGCTGACACCTGCTGCCATCCGTGAAATCCACACAGATGGAAACCCTATTTTCCATCCGTCCAGGGGATTGGATCAGATGGGATCGAATGAGAGTGAACAGGCGATCTGCTCTCATCCGATTCCCCCATAGAGAGCAACGAGGCTCTGACCCCTCCCTCTCTGCACACAGAGCTGAGACGGAGCTGTCACCTGCCTGCTCAGCGGGGATCGGCAGATCGATCCCCCGCTGAGCAGCATGGGGTCCGCTGACGGAGGCGGACCGTGTGAAAGAGCCCTTAAGCTTGGAAAATAAAAGATACATTGACTGGTGCCATGCAAAGCTACTCCAAATTCTGTCCGCTCCAGTTTTGATAAATTCCCCTCTATATATTAAGATTATAATTTCATTATCATGGCTTGCCTTATTGTCAAAGGCAAGGCTGGCTCTAATTTATCTCCCATAAGTAAAAGATAATGTTATGTTCTTACTAGTAGTAAACTGCAAGACAATGTTGTCCCTTGGAGTCACTGCCCTGCTAAAGGAAGCCTTTAAAGTGAACTTCTGTCCTCTTCTGAGAATAAGGTGTGGATTTTCATAATCAGCCGTGTTATGATTACAGGCATTCTCTCGCTTCATAAAGTCCACTTTAAGTGTTCTCAAAGCCATTTCTGTATATGAAAAAAAAAAAAAAAAAAAAAAAGAAATGCTTAGTTTATGATCACAAAAGTCTATATGAAATTGTTCATCTTCTCTGATAAATTTACTGTTCCATGCAACAAATGAAAACATTTTGTGAGCTACTGCTACTACTATTCATTAAAGGGTAACTCCACTTGCGTGGGGAAAAAAATAGCAAATAAAGAAAAAATAATATAGTGCATACAATTGTGATACAAGTCCTATTGTAATTGAATGTTATTAAAAATGTCCTTTCCTTTTCAATCCGCAGCTCTGTAATTTTTTGAAAATATGATGCAATAGGGCTACCTGGAGATATTCTGTACACATAATGTGTACAGGACGCCACCCAGAAACATAATTTCCTGCTTGTGTGATTGGCTCACCAATTCTCCCAGAAGTCTGCACTAAGATACAAGTCAGATTTCAGGCAACCCCGCAACCAAAAATGTAATTTGTGGTGAGATACTTCCAATAGGAAATCACAGCTAAAGGGATGCAGGCCCAGCAGCGTTTCTCTTTAGAGCCCTGCAGGTGCACAGCTGATTGATAATTATGAAACCACTCCCATTAGACTCTCTTTCCCACATGGATACAGATAAACACACAGGGATTTTTTTCAGAATAACAAAAGGTAGAATTCTGCAACAAAGTTTGTTAAAATATACAAATTTTATATATATATATGTAATATACATAGATCATCCAGAGGAATATTCTTTTCTCATTAAAATTCCCCTCATGCAGATTTCCGTGTGATTTCCGGCAGATTAGGCACACAAAGCTCCCTACAGGGGTACTGGTAATGTACTTCCTGAGGCTCGTACTGTGTAACTTCCTGTGTAACTTGTCTGCAGGATGTTTATTGTATCTGGTTTTCTGAGAGTGAGCAGGTGCATTTTATAATCACCAGATAACAAACATAAAGAGTTTAAAAGGATACGTTTATTTATTTATTTTTTTCTAAGTTCCAGCTTCCCTATATACCATATACACTATATTACAAAAAGTATTGGGACGCCTGCCTTTACACGCACATGAACTTTAATGACATCCCAGTATTAGTCCAGTGGGTTCAATATTAATTTGGCCCACCCTTTGCAGCTATAACAGCTTCAACTCTTCTGGGAAGGCTGTCCACAAAGTTTAGAAGTATGTCTATGGGATGACCATTCTTCCAGAAGCACATTTGTGAGGTCAGGCACTGATGTTGAATGAGAAGGCCTGGCTCCCAGTCTCCGCTATAATTCAGGTGTTCTATCAAGTTGAGGTTAAGGACTCTGTGCAGGCCAGTCAAGTTCCTCCAAACTCACTCATCCATGTCTTTATAGACCTTGCTTTGTGTACCGGTCTAAATCATTTGGTGGAGGGGGGATTATGGTATGGGGTTGTTTTTCAGGGCTTAGCCCCTTAGTTCCAGTGAAGAGAACTCTTAAGGCGTCAGCATACCAAGACATTTTGGACAATTTTATGCTCCCAACTTTATGGGAATAGTTTGGGGTTGGCTGTTCCTATTCCAACATGACTGCGCACCAGTGCACAAAGCAAGATCCATAAAGACATGGATGGTTTATTGTAGATCCAAAGACGATTGTACAATCAAATTGTATAGTGTATGGTGAGCTTTACAGAACCCAGGATATACTTCTTTTGTTTTCAATATTGCAACTCATCCACAAAGGCTGTTATCTGATCGCTCAGCTCCTGCACACTCTGCCAAATGAATGATCTATGGCTGTATATTTAATGAGAATGATATTCACTGATTGTATAGGAAAACGTGTACCTGATGAGGTTTGGTGGTGATCTGCTGGAGTAGGAGGGTAGATGATGCAGGAAGTAATAGAGAAGTTTATTTATACAGTCAGCTGGACACAGAGGTAAGGGGTGTGTAAGATAAATAGAAAGCTTTGTTTATTTCTGCAAAAGAAGTACACTAATGGCATAATGGTACATAGAGGAGCTGGAATTTAGGAAGAAAAAAAAGGCTAAAACTTGTAATAGTGAGTCTCATCTCAGGGCTGCACGTTCCTGATTTTGATCATCTGTGCCAAGCCACAATAGAAGCAGGCAGAACTCCTTGGCGAAAAGGCATCTATAGCTAAGTATTCTTGTTACATTTTCTAATATTATTACATTTGTTTCTGTATCTGTCATTACTTAAAGAGGAACTGAAGGCTCCTGCAGAAAATCCATCAGTGTCTTCACCCACTTTGATTTTTCAATCTGCTATCGGGGGCTGTGGCTGCCACCTCCTCGTTACAGCTGGTTCCTTACTGCCCATGCGCTCTGCGCTCTCTGATTGTGCCAGCTGCAGGAGAAGAAGGAGGGGGGGGTGATTTTCCAGCTGAGTTTGCTACAGCCTGTCAAAACCAGGTACCCGCTCCCCCCTTCCCCCAAAAGGAGCCAAATGTGGCAGCGGAGGGGGGAGGTAGACAAGCGGAATTTCGCCATTTGGATGGACATAACCGTGCTAAAACAACAACTTCTCCTTAGATCTATCTAAAGTGCTAATGCGTTGCAGTGTTTCATACTTCTTACATAATAATCATATCTAAAAAACAGTGCAAAAAATTGTAAACAATGACCATATCATAAAGTGCAAGTGCAATAAAATCTGTACAGTGCAATCAAAAATGAATACGTTCATCAAAAAGTGCTATTGCAAAATAAATGCCAAAAAATCTATGCAATATGATCAAAACCAAAGAAGGATGTGAATATATAAAAATATATACAAAAATTTAAAATAATTCATCAATAAACTCATATAAAACCCGTGCAATATCAAATGCAAAAGTTAAAAAATGATTGTAAAAATGATCATTAAAAAAAAAAATATTCAGTCTTCTTTAAAGAACCAAATAAATATAAAAGGTGCAGAAAAATTGCAAAAGAAGGGTCCATCAAATAATACATTTTCTTCTGTGAAAACATGTGCAAAATACCCACCGTATCCCCCAAACTGACTCACCAGGGTATTTCATGTTTAGGCATTTTTGGTGCCAACTTGTTTTGATATTATAACATTATCTGCTAAATATCTGCTATGCTGAAAGTGGGTTCTTAGGGGCCATAGATAATATAAGAATACTGTTATATTAATTGATTATGATTCACTTCTTTTGCACGTATCTGTACTAATATATTTTGATAACGTGATATTAATTTTTCCCTAGTTCTCGTAGTGTTGCTTTAGTTATCAACATGTTCTGATAATAATATTTTTTGTATACATGTATGGAATAATCAGATGACACAAGCTAAATATATTTGATGTCTCTGCATTTCATTTCTATTGATTAACTCTTTTGATTATATGTGAAATACAAAACCGCATATATGTATGGGTAAAATTTAAATAAAAATCTATTGCAAATAAAAAAAAATGTTTTACATTTTTTTTTTAGGCATGCTGTGTGAAATTGAACACATAACAAACAAATAGTGTGGTTTTCTCAAATTTGACTTCAAAAGTGAAAATGCGATTTCAGTATAAGTCACCTGCTCTCTGCCTAAAGGGAGGCAGTGTTCAAGCCCAGTCGCTAATGGGCTGGGTCTGTCTAAACATCATTCCCCTATCAGAAATCAAGTAGAAACAGCCAAGAAATAGTAAGGTAAATTAAGCTAAAAACAATAACGTGTGTACAGTCACCACTGGAAACATAAAATAAACTTTGAGGAGTGATGACAGACTGGTTGTACTAATGCCAATACAGTTCATAATCTGTGTAACAAAAAATTTAGGTTTTAGGGAAAATGGTTACAAAAGTTTAGGATTTCAAAAAACTTTAACATATTTAAATTGTAGCCTTCGTTTAGCATGGTACATACTTAACAAATATTTGAATACACCTGTGTAGCAGTCAACAGTGTTAATTTTGGCAGTAAATTTTGATTTTGTTTTAGTCGTATTTTAGTCATCTGAATTGTTTTAGTTTTAGTCATATTTCATTCAACTAAAATCTCCAGTACATTTTAGTCAACTAAAATCTCATACATTTTAGTCAACTACAAATCAAATGGGTATAGGTTAGTTGTAATGCATTATTTAAATATTTCTCTAGAATTTCCAAACAAATTATATACTCCTGAAGTAAAAATCGAATAATATGTTATTATTTATGGTATTAATGTTTGAACATGCACTACAGACACAGATTTAGCCATTGTGATATATAAAGTCTTTATAATTAAAACCGAGTTTGATAAACATTGAGAAAAAATATAGGAAAAGCCTTTTTTCTTAATTTTTGCTCTTTCAGTAGCTTAGTAGATGCCCCTTACTTATGCTTATGCGGTGGTGCAATACATGTTACAGGCTCTGGATGGAATCGCGTTGCCGATTTAGAAATGGCCAGCAGAGTAGTGTTAATTTTGTTGTCAATTTTTAATTTAGTTTTAGTTATAGTCCTATGACTAAAAGGCCATTTTAGTTTTAGTCATATTTTAGTCTTATGACTAAACTGCCATTTTAGTTTTAGTCGTATTTTAGTCATCTGAATTGTTTTAGTTTTAGCCGTATTTTAGTCAACTAAAATTGTGTTTATTTAATCGACGGAAACAGTTTAGACGACAAAATTAACAAATGCAGTCAAATGCCTTGGTAACCAAATCTTGACAAATGTCAAGCAGAGATCCTGAAATGCACAATGACAAACAATTTGCAAATGTTTGAAACTAAAATGATTATTCCATGTAGTATGAAGACATGTTTTAAGATACTTGAAGTGTACTTGTACTTAATTTTATAGCAGCCTTTCTCAATCCTTTTACCCTGGAGGAACCCTTGAAATAACTTTCAAGTTCCATAGTTCAACCAATAATAAAAAATCTCTCTCTACTGTTGATCCAGAAGCCAAAATATCTCTCTTGAGCATTTACTCAGCAGAGTTAAAAATCTTCCTGATCCCCCAAGGCAAGCAGATATTCACTGGGTCAACAATCTTAGAATACTCATGCTAACCTACAGCTCACAGTACATTAGCTTGACAACTTTTCGATAAAAAGGTTTATATAAAAGAATAAATACCGTAATGTGGTTTATCTAGGGTATTTGACACCCACGGCAGATCAATTTTTAATGCCCCCTGCTCAATACAAAAACTTTTTTTCAGTAATATTCTTGAAAATAAAATGTTATATTGCAATACAGTCAAAAATCAGAGAGAGTAAAAATAGTGGCGTCCTCCAACACTAGTGGTCAGCGTAGTGTCCCCTTACATTGGTGGTTAGTGGAAAAGTTCCCACTTGGTGGTTGGTGTATGTAGGACAGAGGTGGGGAATCTTTTTTCTGCCGAGGGCCAGTTGGGTATTTTTAAAAGCATGCGGGGGCCGTACAAAATTATCAACTTAAAAATGTGCCTGTTATATTTGGTCAAACATTTAATTAACTCATCCCTAATGTGATGGCTGCAGCTACTTCTCTTTGGTGAGGTGTGTGATGTTAGCTGGTATTGAGGATGTTGCTACTGGCAACTGGTTTTCCAGGTTTGCCCCCATAATGCAGAGTGATGAGTGCCCCCATCAATGCAGAGTGATGAGTGCCCCCATCAATGCAGAATGATTAGTGCCCCCATCAATGCATAGTGACTAGCGCCCCCATCCCTGATGTAGCAGATCAATCTGCTCATTGCTTAAAGTGGATGTAAACCCTCACATATACTCAGTTAAGCGAACAGCCTCAGATGATACACAGATGAAAAATCTCCCTAAATAAGTTTTATTTGTATATCTGCTGTCTTCAGCTTTTTTTTCACTGTTTAGAAAGTGAACATTCCAGCAATGGATGTGAAGTCTTGGCATACACTGTGTGACAGCTGATTGGAGGAAAGGCACACCCCTCTACCCCCTCCACATAGGCAGAGGAAGGAAGAAACCTGCAGAGCTTTGCTGTGAATAGACCAGCTCTCTGCTAATCTATCTCTATGCACCCTCCCCGACACTAATTTCCAGCTGCTTTTATCTCCTGTGTTGGAGAACTTGTCAGAAGTTATCATGTTGATAACAGAGGAACAAAGCAGCTGAAAGACTCGGGACTTATGCCTCGTACACACGATCAGATAATCGGAAGGAAAAAATTGTTTTCAAATTGATCGTATGATAATCTGATCATTAGTACACAGCTTTCGACAGTCAATCATGACAGTTCGTCCAACAATGTCCGAAGGGACAATCACGAAAACTTTTCGTACGATAGCCTAGCGAATGGCAATCGTTTAATCAGTACATCGCTAAAAATCGATAGACAAAGACCACGCTTGATGCTAATGCCTCATACACACGATCAGATAATAACACGTATATGATATCACTTCCAATACGTAGCTACGCAAACAGGAAGCTTTTCCAGAATCATACGAAAAAAATCATATGTTTAGTACGCATTGTTGAATTCGATATTAGTATCATGCAACAAAATGGAAATGATAAGTCATCTGATTATCTGATCTTGTGTACAAGGCATTAGGGCTTTGGAGAGAGATAAGTAAACACTACAGATATATGTGCCCAGGTCGAATTTCATAAATGGGGTTTACATCCACTTTAAGGAACTCTAGCAATGTCAGGAGGGACCCTAGGATTGAGTAAGGATGCTCTACAGAATGCAAAGAATACCCTCAAATATGACTTGAAAGCCAAAGATGCCTTTATTTGTGTAAACTTTGCATATTTATTTAAGGGCTTTTGGTATCGTGCAGGTATTAAAAAGTCTTGTCATATATTATGTAATTTCTGTCTATTTTACTTGCACGTCTAAACATATACAAGGTAAAGCTTGTATCTTGGCTGAACTTCATTATGTGATCTAGGAAAATTATACAAATATATGTGCAGGCTATTGGTTTTTATGTCAGAACTACAGTGGATATCCTCTATATAACCCAACTTTGTTGCAGAAGAAAAGGTTTAACAGCCTGACGACTCTCCTATAATACAAACAAAAGTTTGAGAGCTGATAATGTGCAGCCAAATTTGGTAAAATTGGGAATCCTGAGATTGCCTGCAATTAATTCAGTATGACAGCCAGGAAACTAGCAGCCAGTCTGTATTTCATTTAGTGCATGAACATGTTTAGTCTTTTAAAATTCCTCATACACCTTGATGCTTATTTACCATTGTAAAGAGTACACTGTAAAGTAATTGTAAATAGATTTATGTTGAGCACTCACCGTCAGCAATTGGATGCCCTTCTTTCCTGTGGAAGTCACCAAGAAATCTGGCTAGCGTACGAATGCTCCAGCCTATTTGTATTACATCTTGGGATCTGTCGTCATCCTGACTTCACCAATGAGGCAATATTTATCTAACGTTAGCAAAGTCAAGGAAGCAAATAGAAAATCAAGTATAATAAAAGATCAAGAAGCAATAAATCATGTTAAAAAGAATCTGTCAGGATAATAATATGTGTTCTAGAGAATTCCTAAATAATGATGGGCCTATCCTTCTGTATACAAATGCAGATGAAGCATTGTTAGGCAAAGTACTGTGATTTCTGAGAGATGTACAAATTATTTGGCATGCATGCGCTTAACATTAAAAAATATATTCAATGCTAGGTCCACTTTGTTTATAAGAAAAAATTGCTGTGCTAATGTGTTGATTATTCGCAGAGCCTTAACAAATTTTCACCATAATTTGCCTAATATAATTGTTTCCCAGTATCACCATCTCCATCTAGTGGCCATAATACAGTATTTTTCTGAAATACCTACATTAGGAAAATACCACACAGCATATTGGACAAACTACAGCGAAGATTCATGTTGGCTGTGGGAATGATAAAGTGTCATATATCAAAAAGTGCCACGCAGCACTATATAAAATGTAAGCACTACAAGATGTAAAAAATAAAGCAGTGTAAAAATGTGTCTACATTTCAACTAAACATGTCCATAGTAAAGGTTCTTCAATCAATAATCAAGTGTCCATTATTACTCTTTTCCTCTTGTGCCATGTACACGTATCAATGTCTGCCACGTGTTGTGAATCCCTGAATCTTCTACCTTTTATAGTGCAAAACTCATCACCAACATCCAATACTCTCACCTTGTCACCTGACCCAATTTAAATTAGGTTTCATGCACTTTCCCCTTTAACAGGGTGTTAAATGCCAGGTATAGGGTTCCCCTTTGCTCAATCCAGATGTCCTTCAATCCACCTCCATCCAAAGCAATCCTTCAGTTGCTATGGTTAGGAAGCGCAAAAAGAATAGTATATGTAGTGCTCTTTTAAATGTAGCCAAAATGATAAAAACTCAACTTAAAAAGTGCACACAATCTGGTGAAACAACAGTATACATGCATGTGAATGGAAAATGTCTCACGTAAGAGGGCAGCGCATTCACTTCCTGTGTGCAGCATGATGTCATAGGCTCCTCCCAACGCGTTGCGTAACAGAGTCAGGTGACTTCCTCAGGGGAATCTGACACTCGTACAGCAACTTTTTATAAATTTACTCCTAAGTGTTACATATATATGTGTTGGATACTGTACTTTGTTATATGTGAGACACAAAAAACAGGGAGGGCAATTCAGTTTTATATGTATGTGTAACCAAAACATTATTTTTTTTGTTTTGGATAGAGTAGGGAAGGGTTAAAACCCCTTTAAATGTATTTATTTATTGCTGTGTGTCCTGCTAGGGAGATTTCCCCTTATGTCCAGTCTTGGAGATGCTCCAGGAAGTGCAAAGAAATCTCCCCAAAAGTGAGAGGAATTTTCGTTAACACCAGAACATTTCCCCTAACCTCTTTTGACAGCTCCAAAATCTGAGATTTTGCCATAAATTCTCTCTTGGTAATTTTGGTCACCAGGACAAATAAAAAGGGTAAATCTTCCCACAGGAGACACAGACAGACGGGTCTAAAGCTTCCCCTTTCCATCCAAAACTAAAAAACCCAATATATGCTACAGCAGGTGCCTACTTTATGAACCTCTGTCCCTCTTATGGGGTAAAATGACCCTCAGGTAAACTTTAAAATAATAGGGTTGACATTGCTAAACAAAATAATACTGTATGCCTTTATCTTTTTTTTTTTTTTCTTAGAATGAGAAATGTGCCGTTATGCCATTCAGTGGATGACACTAAAGAATTTTGTGTCTGTGCCCAGCACTCCATTAAATCATGTCATTGTCAGCAAAGCTTACACAAGCAAACATGAAAAGTTCCTATTTCATCAAGTAGCAGAGATTTCTGTCCCAATCGCTGAGAACTGTCAGGCAGTGCTTAGCAAATCTATTGCCTCACAAGAGGCGTATTCACAAAGAAATGCCAGTATTCAGAGAGGACTCTACAAGTTCTTTCTAAATGGCATTGTTGACAAACTAGAGTATAAACCAGAGACAAATTCCAGTTCTGAGATTTTATTGTACACAATTCTAATTGTTCTTTTTCAACAGAATGGATTCACCATGAGGTTAAAGCCAGGACAATGTCCTTTGGTACCCAAGGTAAAGATTGCAAAGTGTACCCCCACCTCCTCCTTCCCTTGAGATGAGACAGATGGGGAGGGGACTGTTGTAAAGTTGTTTAACCAGTGTAGTCGTAGTAAGCATGGTAAAATAGTGCCTGGTGTCCAAAAATAATATGATAGCAAAAATGTGTTCTTCCTGGTAACTAAGGTAGGCTTAATATCAAAAGTGCACATTTTATTCTACAATTTGTGTACTTAAAACTTTTGTTACCCCAACACTTTATACTCCTGATATGTGCCTGTTGTACCATGTACTTGTATGATAAAGTATCCTGTTCTCTTTGCATTGGTTCTCTTATGTGAAATCCCTGGTGTTCCTGCCAGTCCATCTGCTTTTCTAGTAATAACTGACCGCATTAAGCAGGGGAGCACACTGTGGTCAGTTCTCTAGCTATACTAGGAACTCAGATGGCATTTATTTTTCAAATATAAACTTTATTAAAGCACGAAGAGGGTACAATCATACAAAAAGGCAAAACATACCACATTAGCAGAAGTAGAATAGCAGATTTCCGCATAAGACCTACCAAACTGCGTGTAATCGACCCATACGTCGTACCGTTTTGTTTTTTTTGGAAAGAGGAGGGCAGGGAGGCAGGATGCCGACCCTACAAGGCATTGAAGAAAAGAAGAGAAGGAAAGAAGGAAAGGAAAAGAAAGAGAAAAGAAGGCAAGGAAGTAGTTCACGGAATAGCTTATCCGGCTGGACTCCTAAGGTCTAATGTGAGTGCTATATTCCAAGCATGGCCATGCCCTCTGCCAATAAGATAAACAGGTTCCATAGATCCCATGTCCTGAAAGATTGTTCCCTCTTGTTTTGGGCCGTAAGTACCAGGTCCTCCATCTTATTTATCTCTTCTCCTTTCCGTAGCCATAGCCCTACGGTCGGGGGCAAAGGGTTTTTTCCAAAGGAGGTGTATACGTGATTTTGCAGCATTCTGTCAGATGGTATTTATTATTAGGTTGTCCATTTATATATATTATATGATTGGCAACAGCGATATATTTATTCATTATTCACGCACAATTTACTGGCAACCCTATAGTTAAATACCTCCTTTGTTCATTGGAGGATTAATCCAACCATTATTGGTGTCCTAGTGGGAGGATTAAACTGGATTGGCTTTTCATTCAGACTATGGTCTATATAATGAAGGAACTGACGTATCCAATCACATGACCCCTGATGACGTCAGACGCATGCTGACGAAATGCGTTGGGAACGGGGATACGCACTTACGTCCCTTCCGGTGTGTGAAGTGCAGGTAGAACGCAGAACGGCGTCCCCTGCTCGGAAACGGCTCCTACTCAGCTGAACTTTGGAATTTAAAAATTGTAAGTCACTATTGAATTTGAATAAAGTGTTTTTTAATATACTACACCATAAGAGGCATTCTTATCTCCCCTATATGCCCTATCCGGATATCTCTACTATACAATTGCTGGTTCTGACGTATGGTATTTAAAGTGGATATCCCATCCATTGGGACAGCACACTCATTTTTGATCTAGAGTGTTGATCTACAGCTGTTTTTGACTACCTGTAATGGGGGTTAATTTCATCTGGTAAGTTGAATGTGCATGTGGATGTCGGTGGAGGAGACGATTATTCCACGAACATTGATGGCTGGTTGTTTGTCATTCACTAAAGAGACTATTCAATCACTTTATATGGGGCTTTTTTGAGCACTTTTTTCACATTGCGCGTTTAATTTTTTATCATATTTTTTTCATATGAGCGCAGTCTACCCTTTTTCCTTTATATACTAGGAACTCAACCTGCTCTGAGTTGAATGATCAGATTTGTCCTGACACAGCCTTTCACTGGGAAGCCCAGTGTGCTGCTTCTCTTCCCCCCAGCACTTATGCAGCTGAGAACAGAGGGAATGTGATCACATAAAAAAAGGGAAACAAAGGTATGTATAGGATTTTTTTATATCTATACAAACATATTTTGCATTTAATTTCTATTTTAAACTGAATGGGTTGTTTTACAAGGTGATCATTTACAATCACTATAAATTATATTTCTGGTTTAATAATTTGATTTGCATACAAGCACTTCTTAAAGTATAACATAAGGCAAAACTTTTTTTTTTAATTTTGGATAGAGTGGAAGTGGATTAGAACACCCATTAGGTTTTCATTATTGTCTGTGCCCTCCATTGAGGAGATTCACCCTCTCTATTTGTCCTGTTTACTATTATCATTGAAAGTAAAAAAAAATCGCAAATTTTGTGTTGTCCCCAGAAAAGTAATAGCGGAGAAATCTTCCCATGGGGACACTAGTTCTGGTGACCTGGGGGTGCCTAAAATATTCCCTTATTTGCAAAGATTTCCTCTTCCTGTTCGGCTATGGGCCAGAAAGGAAAGGGAAATCTCTGCAATAGGAAACAGATAGCGAAAGAAAAAAAAATCTGACAGGGGTGATAATCCTCCCTTGCTCCATCTAAAATGAAAAAAAAAACAAAAAACTTTTGTCTATAGTTCTACTTTAAGTTATTAAGTAACTTAAGAAGCTCTCACTTCTTTGGGACCTTCATTTATGCAGGAGCCACAGTCAGTATGGAGACATGGAGGAGGACTAGAGTGTCAAGAAAGTGTGTCTACCATTGTAAACTTTGGGCTTTACTGTCAGGTCTTCTTCTTCAATAGTCCTCCTAATACACAAAGTAGATTAGGTGTCAAGCCTACAGTGCAGTCCTGCAGCAAACTTGACAGCTGGGACCCTGGGAGCACTGAGAAAAGAAGCGGCTCCGGTGCCAGCTGTGCCAACACAGCTTGGCTCACCAGGGGTCTTTTTTTCCCATGTACTAGCCTACTTGATGATGTGTTATGGGGTAGGTTTTATGCAAATACTGCTTAGATGTATTATGTTTTATTTATACACATAGAGGCTAAATTAAAGTGTTTCCTGTTCAATTACTGATTCTTATTGTATATTTTTTGCAATTGCTTAAGAACAATTAGAGGGCAGCCAAATTATGTGATTGCTTTTTTTATGGTTGGACCTTGGCTGGCAATGATGAAAAAATCCAGAAAGTATATATCATCTCACTGGAAACTTTGCCTACTCTATGCTTAGAGACCAACTGCTTGACATAACTCTACAAAAGAAGGGATTTCATCATGAATAATAAACAACCCCTTTAAATTATATCTAAAGACAAAACTTTTATTGAGTTTTAGAGTAGAGAATGATTAAAACCTTTAAAAGGTTCTTTTGCTTTCTGAGTCCCATTGTGAACTTTTCCTTTCGTTCCCTGTCCTGGGACACAACAGGACGTGACAGGCAATCGCTAGATAGTGGTGGAATCCTTTTTTTTAAGCTGACCATACACTAGTAAAATTTCATACGAAAATGTTTGTGTTTGGATTATTTGTTTGGTTTTGTAATGATTAGGTCAAATCAACATTAATTTTCAATTGTTGTGATGAAATTGTTGTGAAAAGAAATTAGAAAGAGCACAATGAAAAATTTCTTGAATAATGGAAATCCTAAGGCTCCGTTCACATGAAGGCGTTTTGGGGCATTTTTGGGGAGTTTTTCTGCTCTAGGATCAGCTCTCAAAACGCCCAACAAGACAAATCCTATTCATTTCAATGGCCCCTGTTCACATCTGAGCGTTTTGACGCTGTGAGCAAAACGCCCAACGCTGAAAAAAGTACATGAGCTTCTTTTTGGGCAGATTACAGGCGTTTTCCATTGGTCTCTATTCAATCTAAAAACGCCTGCACAAAAAATACCTGTAAAAACGCCTGTAAAACGCGGTAAAAAACGTGTGAAAACGCTACGCTCAGGTGTGAATGTAGCCTAACTGTGAATGTGGTTTTTGTTTGGGAAAAATTGTAAAACACATCATACATTGTAATGAAATCTGTTTGATATTTTTGGGATTTCATCGGAAGAGCAGGTCTGGGTGAAATTTTAGGGGCTTTCAAGTGAAAATAGTTGATTTAATGATGGCTGGAAAGAACATTCTAAAAATGTTCTGATGTAAATTTTTGAATAATTGTTAGTACAAAATGGAACAGGAAGATGGAAGAACATGGAAGATCTTTATTTTATTCTGATCCAGTAACATATTAAAATTGGGATTTCTCTTCACATTTCACTTTTTGTCTTCGTCAAAATGGACACGAATAAACTAATAGCGATGATAAATCTTCCCATCAGAATCATTGGTAACAATACAAACCTGATAAGGATTCTAACCAGTCTATGCAAAACTAAAAAAGTTTTGGCTTTAGATATACCCAAAGGGGGTTTTCTAGAAAAACAAAACTGATCTCATACGGGAAAGCCTGAGAGATTCTGTAGCATGCGCAGGATCAATGCTGGATCTCTTTAAACTGCAATCATGTTATGTATGCATCTTATTGAAGTGGTTCTAAAGACAAAGTGGAGTTCCACCCTAAAATTTGACTTCGGTCCATCTTCTTGCTCCGGGTCACCTGAAAAACAAATGGATAATCGCAATTTCTTATTTTTATCTTTCCAGGAAGTCGTCACTTCCTGGCTTGCAATGATTCCTGGGAGCTGAACATATCGCTCCCAGGAATCAATGCTCCTGCACCGGCCCCGACGTCAGTTCCGGTGCAGGCGCGTCATAGTTTGCTAAACAGCTTCTGGGCACGCCCAGAAGCTGTGCAGGGATGGCGCTGCAGCCCCGTAAGTGACGGCGGGGCCGGTGCAGTGCATCGTGGGACCGAAGAGGACACAGAAGAGGATCGCGCTGGCTTTAGCTGCCCACACCTGAGATGGCAGCGCTGGACAATACATTTTCAAGGTAAGTATTTCTTCTAAAAGGTAAGAGCAGCCCAGGACAGTTCAGAGGCTATCCATTGTGGAATGCACTAGCCCTGACTGTCCCAGGGGTATTTTTTTTGTTTTAGGTGAAACTCCGCTTTAAGGTTTTTACCTATATGCCCTCTATGCATTAAGGCACATGTGTCAAAAACAAGGCCCGGGGGCTGAATCCGGTCTGCCAGGCCATTTCATGTGGCCCTCGCATCTTTCCTGCAGCTGCGGCACCCCCCTCATTTCTGCCCCTCCTTGTCACAGCAGTTGGCGGCAAAGAGGAGGACAGAACTCCTCTGTAAGATCCTGTGCTTCTCTGTGCAGCTGCAGCACCCTTCTCTGCTTCCCTTGGTCATAGCATTCAGCTGACTCCAGTCCTCCTTTGACTCTTCTCCAGACTCTGCAATTTCAGTTTTCCAGCTCAAACCCTCAGCTTCCTTCTGGAAGCAGCACAAGGGAAGGGGGGTCCACTCTGATAAAAGGGAGGGTGGGGGTCCCTTGACTTCTGATGGTGGTGGGGGGGGGGCGTCTGACATCTAAAGTAAGGGGGGTGGGCCGTTCTGGACATCTAGTCTTACAGATACAACCGACCCTTTGAGGGCGACCAGAATGCCGATGCGGCCCACGATGAAACTGAGTTTGACACCCCTACGTTAAGGTATAAAACCTTCTGTGCCAGAGCATCCCCAGCCCCCCTTATACTTAACTGAGCCCAATTTCGATCCAGCACTGGGCACAAGAGCAATGGCTCTCTCCATGCTCTCTCTCTCCTCACTAGGCAGATTGCTAGCAGTGGGAGCTGTTGCTGCTTTCAGTCAAGTTCTGTGACAAGGGAGCAGGGCTGAGCAGCACAGTCTGTGTCTACAGACACAGGCAGCATTGCACGAAATTGAGACCCCAAGAATACTCCCAAAGGAAGCGGCTTCCTATGGTGGGCACTCACTGAAGAGGAGGAGTCAGGAGTGCCGCTGGGGACCCCAGAAGAAGAGGATCAGGGCTGGTCTGTGCAAAACCATTGCACAGAGCAGGTAAATATGCTATGTTTATAATTTTCTTTAAAACAAATAAAGCTTTACAATCACTTTAACAATCACACTAAAAGTAAGAGTAAAGAAACTGGATATTTTGTTCAGCCTTATAGAAAGGGAAAAGTGAAGTGATGTCGTGGGAGGGGCCGATTACAGTTAGGGTGGTAATTCTATGCATACTTTGCTTAGAATCATTTTTTAAATAATATAAAAATCAATATTTAGTGACTAATTTAAACTCACCTTTACACCGCCCTTTCCAGTTTGCACAACAATCGTGCTTGCTTTTGGTGTGGCTTGTATGCTTCTTACCATTTCTATTGCCATTACATTCTGGTTAGATGTCTCAGCCATTTATTATTTATATTCATCTGAAACTTGGCCCTTGAATAGCAAAAGTAAATATAGGGGGATATGACAAAAGTCAACAAGTTGTATGCATCTCTCCCAAAGCAATTATTTTACTTTGCTTTTATATAATTGTTTTACATTTACTCTGAGTTTCAGCTTCACTTGCTACTTAAAGTTTTTCTTGTATTTAAGCCTGTGTACATACAGTAGGTATATTATTTTACTCTAATGTTTATATATAATACTACCTCTTTGACATGCTAGTGGCATTCCTGCAAACTACGTACAGTATCTCACAAGTGAGTACACCCCTCACATTTTTGTAAATATTTTATTATATCTTTTCATATGACAACACTGAAGAAATGGCACTTTGCTACACTAAAGTAGTGAGTGTACAGTTTGTATAACAGTGTAAATTTGCTGTTCCCTCAAAATAACTCAACACACAGCCATTAATGTCTAAACTACTGGCAACAAAAGTGAGTACACCCCTAAGTGTAAATGTCCAAATTGAGCCCATTTAGCCATTTGGGCCCAAATTCGGTGTGAATGGGGAGCATTAAGGGAGTGTTAAATTTGATGTTATTGCTCTCACTCTCTCATACTGGTCACTGGAAGTTTAACATGGCACCTCATGGCAAAGAACTCTCTGAGGATCTGAAAAAAAGAATTGTTGTTCTACTTAAAGATGGCCTAGGCTATCTATGTTTTTTGGAAAAAGAAGAAAGCAAATAAAATGTTATTTTATTTTTCAAAGTTTCTATTTTATGCTGCTCTTTCTAGGAGTAGGACACTAGGCAGGAAAGGGTTAACAAAGCCTAACTTCGCCTATGGGGCAGTCCCGGGTGGTATACGACCACTTCCTGCTCTAGGATCTCAGTTTTGTAACAAGCAGTGTCAGAAGAATACATAACCCAACTCCACAGAGGGGGTGGGTGCTGTGTCCGTCAATGAACATCAGAGAAAAGGATTTTACGGTAAGACAAAAATCCAGTTTTCTCTTTCATTCATTGACGGACACAGCTTCATATCTTCATTTAAAAGATGGGATGTCCCAAAGCAGTATTAGCATGAGGGGTGGGGTAAAAAAACAAAGCAATAAACAAAATTCCAAAAAAAGGGGCTAAATTTAGTCAACCAGGTAAACCAGGAGCTCAACCAGGAACAACTGGAACTCACCCTACCAGAAAAAACACCCTCAAGAGACAGAAGTCTCTGCACAGCGGCATGGAAATCTTTGTAGCCAAAGGCAGCATCTGCAGATGCAAAAATATCTACCTTGTAGAACTTGTTGAATGTGTGATCAGACACCCATGTGGCCGCTTTGCAAACCTGAACCACTGACACCCGATGAAGGAAGGCCCAGGAGGCACTAAGTGCCCTCGTGGAATGCGCCTTAACAGGGAAAGGAGCAACCTGACCCTAATGGAATAGGCCTGCACCACCGTTTGCCTGATACATCTGGAAATGGTCGCAGCAGATGCAGCCTGCCCCTTACGAGGACCATCTGAAAGAATAAACAAGGAATCCAATTTCTGAATAGGCTGAGTCGCCATCAAGTACACCCTGATGGCCCGGACCACATCCAAAGAATGTAAAGCAACCTCTTTTGGGTGCTTTGGCTTAGGACATAACAAAGACAACACAATGGACTCATTCAAGTGGAAACCCGAAACGACCTTAGGAAGGAATGACTGACAGGAACGAAGCACTACTTTGTCCCCGTTAACCACCAGGTAAGGCGACCTACAGGACAACACAGCCAGCTCCGAGACCCTGCGTGCAGAAGTGATAGCCACCAAGAAAGCCACTTTCTGTGACATGGTAAGTAGAAGAATTTCACAAGTATTCTCAAAAGGCGGTCTTTGAAGAACTGACATTACCAGGTTAAAATCCCACGGAGGCACTAAGAACCGCACCAGAGAGGCCAAATGGCAAACTCCCTGTAGGAAGGAGTGAACCAAGGAATTTGTTGCCAACGGTCTTTGGACAAAAATTGCCAAAGCAGAAATCTGGCCCTTAATGGTGCCCAGAGCCAAACGCTGATCCAAACCTTTTTGTAAAAACTCCAGCAGATGTGATACCGAAAAGGAGCGGGAAGAAACCCCGAGACTAACACCAAGTAATATACGATTTCCAAACTCGATGGTAAATCTTCCAAGAAGTAGATTTTCTAGCTTTTAACAGAGTAGGAATCACCAATTCCAACAAACCCCTATATTTCAGCACCTGGCTTTCAATAGCCAGGCCGTTAAAACCAGTGACCGTAAAGCAGGATGGAAGACCGGTACTTGAGACAGAAGATCTTCTCTGAGAGGAAGCCGCCAAAGGACATCGGCTACCAGTTTTACCAGGCCCATGTACCAGGACTGGCGAGGCCAGTCTGGGGCCACCAGAATCACTGGAATCCCTTCTGCCTCGATTCTGCACAGACGTCTTGGCAGAAGTTCTATTGGAGGGAAGGCGTAAATCAGACGATACCGGCCTCAAGGGGCCACCAGAGTGTTTGCAGCATCTGTCAGAGGATCCCGAGACCTTGCAACAAATCTCGAAACCTTTCGGTTGTGACGAGAGGCCAACAGGTCCACATCGGGGGTCCCCCACCGAAGACACAGTTGCTGAAAAACGTCCGTGTGAAGGGTCCATTCAACCGGGCACAATGCCTGACGACTGAGGTAGTCCGCCTGACAATTTTCCACCCCTGGAATGTGCACAGCGGAGAGCGCTGGAACAAGGTGTTCTGCCCACCTTATAATACCGGACACTTTTTTGGCAGCTAGGGCACTTTTGGTGCCCCCTTGTTGATTGATATATGCCACAGCCGTGGCGTTGTCAGATTGAATCCTTACCGGACACCCCTGCAGACAATCCGTCCACTGGGACAGGCAAAGCCTGATCGCCCAAATTTCCAGGACCAAAACCCCTGGGCTGATTCCATGCCCAGGACCCCTCCCCACCCGGACAGGCTGGCCTCCGTGGTTACCACTGTCCAGAACAGTGGGAGGAAGGATTTCCCTTGTCAAAGTCCCGGGGAACGGAGCCACCAAAGTAGAGACCCTCTAGCACCCCGACTCAACAGGATTGAATCGTCCAGAGATTGAATCCTTGTCCTATTTGGTTAGAATCTCCTTTTGCAAAAGTCTGGTAGGGAACTGAGCAAATGGGACGGTCTGGAAGGTGGAGACCATAAGGCCCAGCACCTGCATACAAGTTCTGAGAGAAGACAGACGATTGGATAATAGGAGACGAAATAGCATGCTGCAATTTCAAGAGTTTTGTTTCTCGGAGAAACACCCGGGCTGAGGTTGAGTCCAGAGTCAGCCCAGGAAGTCCAACTTGGTGGACGGGATCAAGGCTGACTTGTGAAAATTCAGAGTCCAGCCAAACTCCTGCAGAGTTCTCACCATGATGTCTAGATCCTCCTTCAGGACAGAAGATGATTCCATCCTCAGAAGAAGATCGTCCAGGTACCCCAGTAACGAAATCCCCCACTGTCTGAGTAAGGCTAACACTGAAGCCAACACTTTTGTGAACACCTGAGGAGTTCAGGCGAGACCAAAGGGTAACGCCACAAATTGATAGTGGTCCTCGTCTATGGCAAAGCGAAGAAAATGCTGATGCCCGATGTAGATCGGGATATGAAGGTAGGCGTCCTTGATGTCGATGGAGGCTAGAAAGTCCCCTTGATGAAGGGAAGCCAAAACTGTGTGAATAGATTCCATTCTGAATTTTTGAACCCGCACAAAGTGGTTGAGGGCCTTGAGATCCAGGATTGGACGAACCTTCCCCTCCTTCTTGGGTACCGTGAAGAGGTTTGAATAAAACCCCTGAAAATGTTCCAACTCTGGAATTGGGACTATTACCCCCTGTGAGAACAAATCCTGTACCGCACCCAGAAGGCCTTGAAGCCGATCCGCGGACAGAAACAAATTGGATGGGAAGAACCTTGCCGGGGGCAAGGATTGAAGCTGGTTCTTGTAACCGGACTGAATCAACTTGAATACCCATTTGTCTTGGATGAATGACGTCCATGGGTCCAGAAAGAAACAAAGACATCCCCCCACCCCTAGTAAGGGTGAGGGCGTCCCTTCAGGTGGAGGAGGGCTTATCCGCAAGGCCAGAGGAGCCCGCCTTGGACTTACCACCCTAGGGTTTCTTGGAACCCCCTGTGAAGGGGCGAGAGGATTTGGAACCCTTGTCCTGTGACCCCGTGAGATGAATGGGTCGCTTGTGAGCTGAAAAAAACAGAACCACATTTGCGTCGAGGCTTTCTGTTCTTAGTAACCTGCGGAAGCAAAGTGCTCTTGCCTCCCGTGACACTCTTTATGATCTCTTCCATGGAGGCTCCGAACAGGCGGTCCCCTACAAAGGGAAGATCCGTCAGTACCTTTTTGGAGGCCTGTTCCGCAGACAATATTTCAACCAGATCATGCTGCGTAAAGTCCCTGCTGTCACCGACACCCTGCAGGCTAACGGAGCTGCATCCAAGAAGGCATTATTATTATTATTCAGGATTTATATAGCGCCAGCAGTTTACAGGCATCACAAATATATAGCAACCCCTGAATTACCTGAACCGCCAGGTCCACCATTTTGTGAGGGTGCTGACCCTCTTTTAAAAGCCTCGCCCCCTCTCTGTCAAGGTCTGAGAGCAAGGTTATAGCAAACACCGGTCTTAGGATTGAACCCGCCACAGTAAAAAGATAGCGGACCAAGGATTCAGCTTTCCTATTTGCAGGATCCTTAAAGGATGGAGTGTCCTCCACTGGTAATATCATGATTTTATTCAACCTAGAAACCTGAGAGTCCACCACCGGTGGCACCGTCAGTTTCTTTAAAAGGGGATCTTCAAAAGGATATCTCCTGGCGAAATGTTTAGAGATCCCAGCCATGCATTTCGGGGACCCCCACTGACTAGCGACAATCTTGTCAAGATAGGCAGGGAAGGGAAAAACTTTAGTCACTCTGGATGGCCTGCGGGTGCCAAATTGCACCGGAGCAGCTGACGCAGCATCCGCTGAGTCCTCCATTTTTAAAGTTTCACGCACTGACACAATCAGTGCCTCTACAAGCGCTTTTTCTTTTGCAGAGGTGGTGGAAGGGGAATCATCCTCTCTATCCGAGCACTTGAAGTGCGTGGACGCGGACCCCATGGGGTGACTTGCGTCCGCAGGGGCCAAATCAGCCTCAGAGTCTGAGGAGGCAGAGGAGACAGGTGAAGGCGGAGCTCTTTCCAGCTCTTTTCTGTAGGATCATGTCCACTTTAGATACTAACGACTAACAACAACCCCAGCAGCACTGATACCCGTGGGACTACAAGTCCCAGTACCACTGCAATGAAAGAACAGGCCAGGAGATATAGGCCAGGACTCACCACCGTGTCTCAGCAGAGCAGGGAGGAGCTGCAAATGAGCGCCAAGCCTGCAGCATGCTCAACGCGGCTACAAGAAAATGGCCGCCGCTCTCAATAGAAGAACTACCCAAAACATGGCCGCCGACTCCGGGAAAATGGTGCTGAACGGCCGCACATGCGACCACAAGAAAATGGCGGTGCCACCAGCAGCGTGCGGACACCATGAGGTTTGCACACAATCAGGGGGGCTTCGTAGGGACCCCCCACAGTACCCCAAGGTAGACATCGGACCGCACAGCAACCCGGAGCGGCCAGGGAGTGCCTATATATTTCCACCCAGGCCCAAGTCACCTCACTGAGGTGACAGAACATGCACTTTTAAAGTCACCCCCCACAGAAGTAGGGGAGGGAAGCCTATACAGGGGGAACACCGCTAGTGGGGGGGGGGAAGCAATATGGGTGGGAAGGACCCTGGTCGGGGCCCCGAGTTTACCCCAAATTTTCCAAGGGAGAGAGGGAAGCTACTCACCATACCATTGGAACCAGGCGAGGGTCACTCCGGACAGATCAACTCCCCATCTCAGAACGGGGAGTGCTGTGGCGCAGAGGAACGCTGCGACTCCGGCCACAACCAGGTTATGTACCTCTTAGCAAGGTGTCCCACTCGCAGGCCAGTCCCTCCCTTGGGACTATGTCGCGGCCGACCTAGCGTGGAGCTGAGGCCTGCACACGCTCGCTGGCCAAACTGGGATGACCATAAGGATCTAGGATATCCAGTGTGTCACCCAGTCCGGCAGTTTAATGTAGTTCTCACAGGAAAAGCTTGATTGAAGGAAAAGGGACAGCAAAAGGAAAATGGTTCAGTTTAAAAGGAAAAAAATGCTAGGAGCAGAGATCCCAGCAAGGAGCTAGGTCCTTACTCCTGACTAGACAGAAAAAAAACTGAGATCCTAGAGCAGGAAGTGGGAGTATACCACCTGGGACTGCCCCATAGGCGTAGTTAAGCTCTGTTAGCCTTTGTAAACCCTTTTCTGCCTAGGAATAGCAGCATTACCCTTCTGTCAAATGAAGATATCATAGTTGCCAACATTTGAAAAATATTTCCAGGGACACTTTGCAGCACAGCTATCAATTACTTACCACACCCACTTCCCCGTAGCTCCGCCCACTCCACATAATTAATTAATTCATCTCTGCCTACTTATCAGATTATAGGGTCTACTCAATAAAGAGAGAATTACAGGAAATTGAAAAGGGAATTTTAAACTTGAGGCTAAAGTAGCAAAGTTGGAATAATTCTCCCATTAATTCTCCCATTAAGCTGCACTACTTCTGCCTAAAGTTTAAAATTCTCATCACAATTCCCTGCAATTCTAAAGTGTCAAATGTGCTCAGGTGTGACCATACAAAAAATGTAAATGTATATAAAGTTCAAAGTGTAAATAAGTACATTAAGTAAGTGCAAAGTGTAAATAGGTACATTGCCGGGACAATGTAAATTACCCGGGACAGGCTCCTATTTGCCGGGACTGTCCCGGCAAAAACGGGACAGTTGGCAAGTAGGAGATATGAAGCTGTGTCTGTCATTGAACGAAAGAGAAATTACCTTTTTAGATGTTTTATTTGGAGTAGGCCTCTGGGCAGACTGTAAGCTACTCTGAACAGTTTCACGGTTATTTTGTTCCCACTGACAAAGAGGAACCTTGAGCTTTCCCTCATTAACCACTTGCCGACCGCCCAACATGATATACTGCGGGGCGGCGGCTGTCCTGTGCGAAATCACGTACAGGTACGTAAATTCGGTCTTCCGGGTCTGGGGCGTGCGGCCAGCGACCAGCTCCTGCTGTGATTGGACAAAGCGGGAGCAAATCAGCAGGTCCGGCGGACCTGATGTCCGCCGGGACCCACTGATTGTTCACAAGAGAGGCAGAACTACGGGCTGCCTATGTAAACAAGGCAGATTGCCATTCTGCTAGTAGGGAAGACAGAGATCCTGTGTATCTGCTAAGCAGGAACACGGATCTCTGCCTTCTCACAGCCAAAGAACCCTCGACACAGTTAGAAAGCACTCTCTAGGAGTACTTTTAACCCTTTGATCGCCCCTGATGTTAACCTTTTCCCTGCCAATGCTATTAGTACAGTGACCGTGCATTTTTTATAGCACTGATCACTGTATTTGTGTCACTGGTCCTCAAAAAGTGTAACTGTCAGATTTGTTCATCACAATGGCTGAAAGAAAAAATATATATATTTTTTTTTCAAAAATGTTGGTCTTTTTTTGTTTATAGCGCAAAAAATTAAAACTGCAGAGGTGATCAAATAGCACCAAAATAAAGCTCTATTTGTGGGGAAAAAAAGGACATACATTTTATTTGGGTGAAGCATCGCATGGCCATGCAACTGTCAGTTAAAGTAACGCAGTGCCGCTTCGCAAAAAAATGGTCATGAAGGGGGGTAAACCTTCTGGGGCTGATGTGGTTAAAGGAGACCTTCACCCATGAAAATTAATTTATTTCTTCAGCTTCCTCGCCCCTTTAGCAAAAATCTGAGAGACTCATCCTATAAACCTGGCAGAGGTCTGCAGTGTGTCTGCTCATGAGTGGGATATAAAGTACATCCAAGATGGCAAGGCTGAAGCAGAGGAGGAAGAACATCTTTGGGGTGAAAGGAGGACAACACTGGACTCCATGGGCAAATATGTTTTTTTTTTTTAATTTACATACAGGAACAACTTACCTGTTTCCACTGGCGGCAAGTATATATGTGGTAGCTAGGTGAGTGGGCTTTAATGCAGAATAACACATATACTTTCATAGGGATTGACATTCTGGCACGCTCATTGCACACAGTGACTACGCTGTCAATGACAGCTCTTAATCATTGTTTATGATCAGGAGGTTCCAATTGTGTCAATTACAGCAGTCAAAAAATTGGAAAGCCCGCCCTTCCATACCAGTATTCAGATCCTCTTAAAAGAATGGGGGATGGTGGCAACAGCAAGGGGTGATTGGGTCTAGAAATACAATTTTAGGTAGCTCAGGTGAAGTTCCTATTTAACATACAACGTAAGAAGACCATCTTCTAGATTGTTAACCTTTTGTTAGAACAGACAGTGTACAAGTCTAGTTTACAACTGGTAATGAAATCTGCCAGCATAAGGCAGACAGCAGTGCTGGGACAAGATCATCTAGAGCCCAGGCTAAACCTGCCAAATGGCGCACCCACCCCCCTCTCAAGATGTATGATTATGTGTCAGCAAACCCCCCCCCCCCCAAAAAAAAATAAAAATAAAAGAAAATCCTCCTGGCACAAATCTTTGCCCCCCCCCGTCCCAAATCCTCTCCCAATATGCCCCCAGCACAACCCCTTCCCCTTCAAAAATAAACTTCCCCCTCCAAGCACAAATCCTCTTCCCCCAACTCCAAATCCTCCCCTTTTAACACAAATACCCCCCCAATCGTTCCTACTACCCCCATCATATTAACTTTTCTAGCACAAATTCCCCAAATCCCTTCTACTAGCACAAATTCTCTTCCCCCATCCCCCCTCCCAACACAAATCTACCCCACATCACCACTCCTAGCACACCTCCCCAAATTTCCCCTCCAAAAACAATTCTTACCCCCTACCACATCTCCCCCCCCTCCCCAAATTCTCCCTCCCAACACAAATTCCCTCCCCCCAATCTGCACTTGGTGCCCCCTACTTCAAGCGATACCACAGTGCCCAGGGCAGCCGTCCCTTCTGCTCACCCCTTGTCCCAGCCCTGGCAGACAGGGTTAGTTATGGTAATCATTAATTCCCTAGTCCTCCCATATACATTTCAGGGGAAGTAGCCAGAGTTATCCCAATTTGGCTGCAAAAGTGGAAATACACCAGCAGAGAACAGGGTTAAACACATGGATTGGTGCCAGAAAAAAAGATGTAATATTTCCCTGTAACTTCATATCAAGCTGGGAAAATGATACACTGTTCAAATGTTTATAAAAACATAGGCATGAAAGGTGTTAGCTGGGTCAGTGCGCTTTGTGAAGTACACCTTTACCGCATGTCAAACACACTATCCCTGCCAAATGTCACATGTGATTTATGGATCTTACACATGGCTGTACATTAAGGGAAAAGTAAAGTAAAATAAGGTCAAATACCCCATTGTTAAGACACCTGGGAGCCACAGCTGCAGAGTAATTTTGCCCATTGACATGCAGTACAGAAAACTGTGTGGGGCTATATGTGCATAACTGTTGGCACTTGCCTTTACATGTGTGCGGGTATATTTTTTAAAATGTAAAATTGTAAGCTGCAGGCTGACAGCTACATGCGTGTAGCTGCTCATGGCATTTTCCGAAGAGCAGGTCAATGGGCAAAATTGTGGCTCCTGGACACCACAACAGGTGCATTTGGTTGGTTGTATGCCCTAATGTATGGCCATCTGCAAAAAAATAAAAAAAATTATATATATATATATATACACACACTGTATATAGTACTAAACATTAAACCACAGATAGAAGTGTAAGTGTTATAATTACTAGATGTCAGGCCATACGAATATTAAGAGGAAAAAAAGTGAGCTTCTACAGTACAACACACCAGTCATGACATTTTTTACATCCCCCCATGAAAATGCTAGTAGTCTGACTGTCATTATGACTGTCTTGCTTCATTACCGTAAAACAAATTGCACTTGTCATTTTGACCCCCTGGCCTAAACTACCCACTGTCCCCTTCCCCAGATACATACATACCTAGTTTCAGTGGGTGTGTTTGTTTTCATCCCTAGCCAAACATCTTGCTGTCCATGAATGACCAGTAGCTTCCCATAGACTTCCATTGAATGGCCTCCTGAGATTCTCTAGCATTGAGACAGGGCCCTCTAGACGATCATGGTGACCTTATGCTTAGGTTCGGCCAACTACTCAGGTGCAGCCAAAACAGAGATTTAAAGTTTGGGATGCTAACAACCTCTAGAGATGGTGGCTCGAGAATCCAAGTAAAGGCCTGTACATACGATGAAAAGGTTGGATGAACTATTGTTTTTTTTTTTTTTTTTTGAAAGCTAGTCTCATATTAAAAATGAAGAGGTTACTAAGCTTATGAAAATTCTTGTACGACAGAATACAACTTTGGAAGTGATGTAATGTAGTGTATTGTATTAAAATACATAGTTACATACACACGGTTAGGCTGGGCAAAAAAAGTCCATCTAGTTCAACCAATAAAAAGGAAAAAAAAAAGAAAAAAAATTATACACACACACACATATGTATATATATATATATATATATATATATATATATATATATATATACATATACACACACACACACACACACACACACACACACATACATACACTGCTCAAAAAAATTAAAGGAACACTTTGGAAACACATCAGATTTCAATGGGGAAAAATATCATGCTGGCTATCTATACTGATATGGACTGGGTAATGTGTTAGAAATGAAAAGATGCCACATCGTTTGATAGAAATTAAAATTATCAACCTACAGAGGGCTGAATTTAAAGGCACCCCCGAAAATCAAAGTGAAAAAAATGATGCAGCAGGCTAGTCTATTTTGCTGAAATTTCATTGCAACTCAAAATAGTGCTCAGAATTTTGTATGGCCCCCACATGCTTGCATGCATGCCTGACAAGGTCGGGGCATGCTCCTAATGTGACAACAGATGGTGTCCTGGCGTATTTCCTCCCCGATCTGGACCAGGGCATCACTGAGCTCCAGAACAGACCGAGATGCAACCTGGCGGCATCGGAGGGACCAAAGCATAATGTCCCAGAGGTGTTCTATTGAATTTAGGTCAGGTGAGCGTGGGGGTCATTCAAAGGTATCAATTCCTTCATTCTCCAAGAACTGGTTGCATACTCTCGCCTAGTGAGGCCGGGCATTGTTGTGCACCAGGAGGAACCCAGGATCCACTGCATAAGTGTAGGGTCTGACACAGTGGCGTAGCGTGGGGGGTGCAGGGGGGGCCGGCCGCACCGGGCGCAACATCTGGGGGGGGGGGGGCGCATCCGCCCTGCAGTGTCATGTCACTCTGTCATAGGCTGGCCGCCGCCGCCCGCTGAGTCTGCTCTCTGCAGTGCCCCTGGCTCACTCTCACTGCTGGCTGGCTTCGGCTTGGCCGCTCGGCTCCCGAATCCGATCCAGCCAGCGTCGCCCACTGTGGAGTGGTGGGGGGGGGACAGGCCAGGCATGCGGTCGGTGCAGAGAGCCGAGGGACTGTCTGGGGGAGGGACTAACCCGTGCAGCGGCCGCCCAGCGCAGCGCGGGAGAGAACCACCAGGCACCAGCAGAAGAAGCCGGTGCGGCGAGGAGCTCACAGGAGTCACAGGACTGGAGTCAGCAATTTCAGCAAAGAAGGCAGGTGAGAGGCCAGAGAGCCTGGTGACAGTGGTGCTGCAGGAGGAAAACCTAGCCTGTGGTCGGGACACAGGTGAAAAAAAGGTAGGAGTACTACTGGCTGTACTAGTGACTGTCTGACTGACTATTGAGTGAGATCTATTTTAAGGGGATCTATTATATGGGGAACCAAGCCTGCTGTAAGGGGGGAGATCTAAATGGGGGATGGGACCTCACCTCAACCTGGCCTGCTGTAAGGGGGATCTATATGGGGGACCTGATAGGTCCCCCATATAGATCCCCCCTTACAGCGGGCCAGGGTGAGGTTAGGTCTGGGGTCCCCCATATAGAGCCCCCCCTTACAGCAGGCCAGGGTCTGGACCTCACCTCACCCTGGCCTGCTGTATGGGGGGGATCTATATGGAGGACCTCACCTCACCCTGGCCTGCTGTAAGAGGGGAGATCTATATAGGGGATGGGACCTAACCTCACCCTGGCCTGCTGTAAGGGGGGATCTATATGGGGGACCTGGCATCTATAAGGGGGACCTAACCCTGGCCTGCTGTAAGGAGGGATCTATATGGGGGACCAGGTCCCCCATATAGATCCCCCCTTACAGCAGGCCAGGGTGAGGTAAGGTCCCGTCCCCCATATAGATCTCCCCCCTTACAGCAGGCCAGGGTGAGGTGAGGTCCCCCATATAGATCCCCCTTACAGCAGGCCAGGGTGAGGTGAGGTCCAGTCCCCCATATAGATCTCCCCCCTTACAGCAGGCCAGGGTGAGGTCCGAGGTCCCCCATATAGATCCCCCCTTACAGCAGGCCAGGGTGAGGTGAGGTCCCCCATATAGATCCCCCCTTAAAGCAGGCCAGGGTGAGGAGAGGTCCCGTCCCCCATATAGATCTCCCTACATAGTTACATAGTTAGTGAGGTTGAAAAAAGACATCAGTCCATACAGTTCAACCTATGATGTATGTGTGTGTTTGCTTTAAACCGTACATTGTATACCCCTGTATGTTGTGGTCTTTAAGGTGTCCATCTAATAGTTTTTTGAAACTATCAATGCTCCCTGCTGATACGACTGCTTGTGGAAGAGAATTCCACATCCTTACCGCTCTTACAGTGAAGAACCCCTGGCAGCAGGCCAGGGTGAGGTGAGGTCCGGGGTCCCCCATATAGATCCCCCTGACCCTGGCCTACTGTAAAGGGGGTGATCTATATGGGGGACCTCACCTCACCCTGGCCTGCTGTAAAGGAGGATCTATGGGGGACCTGCCCAGGCCTGCTCTAAAGGGGATCTATAGGGACCCTGCTCTAAAGGGGATCTATGCCATAGATCCCCCCTTTAGAGCAGGATCCCCATAGATCCCCTTTAAAGCAGGCCAGGGCCCCCATAGATCCCCTTTAGAGCAGGCCAGGGTCCCCATAGATCCCCTTTTAGAGCAGGGTCCCCATAGATTCCCCACTTTAGAGAAATGTCCCTATAGATTATATGGGGACCATTCTCTAAAGGGGGATCTATGGGGACCCTGCTCTAAAAGGTGATCTATGGGGACCGTGGCCTGCTCTAAAGTGCTTAGGGGGTAAGGGTTTCTTTAACTAATCTAGTGGAACAGACTCAAGTGCTAAAATCCCGCAGGTTAGGGGGCGCAAATTACTTGCCTTGCCCCAGGTGCTGACAACCCACGCTACGCCACTGGTCTGACAATGAGTTCAAGGATTTAATACCGATACGGTCATGAAGTCTGTTTCTAATTGGTCAGAGTCATTCACACCAGTGGCCTGCTAGAGGAACCACCTTATCACTGTGAACCATTAAGTAAGGTGAACAACAGAGTAACGCCGCCAATTCCGACACCCTGCGCGCAGAGGTGAAAGCCACCAAAATGGCCACCTTTTGGGACAGCGAAAGCAGGGGAATGTCCCTAAGATTCTTAAAAGGAGACTTGTGGAGGACTGAGAGCACTAAATTGGAAGTCCCAAGGAGGCAACAGAGACCACACTGGAAGGGTCAAGTGCCTAACTCACTGAAGTACACACCAAGGAGTATGTGGCCAAAGGCCGTTGAAAGAAGACCTCTAAGGCCGACACCTGACCCTTGAGAGTACTCAAGGCCAGTTTCTGTTCAACCCCCCCATAGAAGTAAGGTCAAGATCCAAGCCACCAAAAAAAGAGCGAGGATGAACCCCAAGAGACTCACAACATGCAATGTACGTCCTCCACGTCCGATTATAGATCTTACTAGAAGTAGATTTCCTAGCTTTTATTAGCGTTGGAATCACCGACTCAGACACACCTCTATCCAACAACACCTGGCGTTCAACAGCCAAGTGGTCAAAGCCAGCGACTAATGCAGGATGGAAGTTTGGTCCTTGGGACAGCAGATCCTCCCTGAGAGGAAGCTTCCAAGGAAGGTCTGCGACCAGCCACACCAGATCGGCATACCAAGATGGGCGAGGCCAGTCTGGGGCCACGAAGATGACTGGAATCCCTTCTGCCTCGATCCTGCATAGAAGTCATGGCAGACGCTTGAGAGGAGGGGAGGTTTAAATCAGACGATACTGACCCCACTGGGCACCCAGCGCATCTGTGGCGTCCGCCAGAGGATCCCGTGACCGAGCCACAAACCTCTACACCTTTCTTTTGAGCCGGGATGCCAACAGATCCACCTCGGAGGTGCCCCAATGGAGACACAACTGATGAAACTCCTCTGGATGAAGGGACCAATCCCCTTGGTCCAACGCCTGTCAACTGAGGTAATCCTATATTAAAAAAGAATAGCGCGCAAATGCAAAAGAAATTACTACCAAATCTGAAGAGAGTCCATAAATAAAAATGGGGGTTTGGTCCCACCATATGGCCATATCGTGCTCAAGCCCACTACTGCGTCAAAGTACCCCATTATCAGTGGGTCCTACACTATCCATGAAAAAGAGATGAATCCAGCCCTTCTAACCCTTGGAGACAACACTCCTTGCTGGGAAAAATGTGCAAATGCACTACAGGGGACTCCTCCTATATCCATTTGATGGTGGACACTGATTGAGTACAGGTGTATGTGGGGGGTGGGGAGGGCTGCTCAACCTCGATAGTCTGGTCAGACCGAATACATAATAAACAGGCAAAAAATTTGGGGGAGCATACCCATGTATTTCCAAAGCTGCTGCAGCTATGAACCAAAAGACATGTATATTAAAAAAGAATAGCGCGCAAATGCAAAAGAAATTACTACCAAATCTGAAGAGAGTCCATAAATAAAAATGGGGGTTTGGTCCCACCATATGGCCATATCGTGCTCAAGCCCACTACTGCGTCAAAGTACCCCATTATCAGTGGGTCCTACACTATCCATGAAAAAGAGATGAATCCAGCCCTTCTAACCCTTGGAGACAACACTCCTTGCTGGGAAAAATGTGCAAATGCACTACAGGGGACTCCTCCTATATCCATTTGATGGTGGACACTGATTGAGTACAGGTGTATGTGGGGGGTGGGGAGGGCTGCTCAACCTCAAACCTCTTCTTTTTTAATATACATGTCTTTTGGTTCATAGCTGCAGCAGCTTTGGAAATACATGGGTATGCTCCCCCAAATTTTTTGCCTGTTTATAACTGAGGTAATCCGCCTGCCAGTTTTCCACCCTGGGAATGTGTACAGCAGAGAGGGCTGGAACGAAGCGTTCTGCCCACCTCAGAAGGCGGACTATCTCCAGAGCTGCCAGGACACTTCTTATACCCCTCCCCCCTAGTAATTGACATAAGCCACGGCCATGGCATTGTCTGATTGAATGCGCACTGGACATCCCTGAAGATGATCCATTCAATGTTCCAGACAATGTCTGATCACTTGGAGTACCGAGATATTGATCGGTAGTCTGGACTCTTCCAATGTCCAGACCCCCTGAGCAGAAATTTTGCAGAGGACATCTCCACAGCTGGACAGGCTGGCATCCGTGGAATGCCACCATATCAGGGACTGTTTCGTTCCCCGGCTCAGCCGGATCTGATTGTCCAGAGACTTTGGATTCTTGTCCAATTTGGCCAGAATCTCGCTTGCAGGGACCTCGTATGGAACTGTGCAAACAGAACCGCCTCGAAGGTAGACACATCAGGCTCAGCACTCGCAAGTCCGGAGGGATTACCATCTGCTGGACAGCAGGAGACGAAATACAGCCTGCAGTTTCTGGAGTTTGTGCAGAGGAAGGAGCACTCTGGCTAAGGCCGAGTCCAGAGTCAGACCCAGATAGTCCAACTTTGTGGACGGAATCAGAGCAGCCTTCTGAAAATTTAGAATCCAGCCAAACACCCTCAAACTCGTATGGTGATTTCCAGGTTTTCCACCAGAGCAGAAATAAACTCTGCTCGCAGAAGGAGGTCGTCCGAGAAGCCCAGTACCGCAATCCCCCATTGGCGTAACAATGCAAGCCCTGGGGCCAGCACTTTCGTGAAGACTCGAGGAGTAGAAGCAAGACCAAAGGGTAACGCCACAAACTGATAATGCTCCTCTCCATTGGCAAAGCGGAGAAAAAGCTGGAGACCGACACATATTGGAATGTGAAGGTAAGCGTCCTTGATGTCAACGGAGGCAAGAAAAATCCCCAATGCAGGGAAGCCACCACTGTGCGACGGACTCCATTCTGAACTTCTGCACCCACACAAAGCAGTTTAGTGACTTGAGGTCCAGAATTGGATGCACCTTGCCTTCCTTCCAGGGGACTAAACAGGTTTGTGTAAAAACCCCTGAAAACGTTACAAAGTCAGAACTGGGATCATCACCCTTTAAAGTAAAAGCTCTTACAACGCCCCAAAAAGAGCTTGTAAGCGGACTGGGGACAGTCACACGTTGGAAGGAAGAACCTTACCGGAGGGTAAGAACGAACCTCGATCTTGTAGCCGGACCTAATGGCCTCATGGACCTACCTGACTTGTACCAGGGGAGTCCACGGGTCCGGGAACCAGTGAAGACGTCCCCCCCACCCCAAATACGGGAGAGAGCGCACCTCATGCTGTAGGGGCCTTGTCCACGGGTCTGGAGAAGCCCGCACTTGACTTGCCAGACCAAGTTCGCTTGGATCCACCAGAGAAGGCCCCGAAGGGCTCCGATTCCATCAGTAGACCCGGAGGGACGAAAAAATTCTTATGATCCGAGAAGGAGGGCCCACTTCTACGACGAGGGTCCTTGCCCTTAGTAGCCTGCAGAAGAAAGGTACTCTTCCCCCCCTCCAGTGAGACCTTTAATGATGTCATCCAGGGTAGCACCAAACAGGCGATCTTGAAAGGGAAGATCAGTCAAGGACTTTTTAGAAGTCTGGTCTGCAGACCAGCATTTGAGCCAAAAGACACACCGAAACAGAGAGCCGAGCCACTAGGGGAGCGGCATCCAAAGAGACATCACCGATAAACTGCAGCCCCTGAACCAGCAGGTCCGCCAGCTCAGCGAAGGCAGGGGAGAGCTACTCCCCCTCCAGGTCACGGCGAAAAAGCCTAGCCCATTCGGTCAGAGTCTGCAACACCAGGGCAATGGTGAATATCGGCCTCAGTACCGAACCAGCCAGGGTGTACATATTGCGGGCCACAGCCTCTGCCTTCCTGTCAGCCGGGTCCTTAAAGGCCGGGAACTCTTCAACCGAATTCATGGTTTCAGTGTTCAATCTGGAAACTGGAGGGTCCACCACCGGTGCAACAGTTCATTTCTTAAGAAGGGACCCCTCATAGGGGTATCGCCTAGCAAAATCGCTTAGGGACCTCAAGGGGATGCTTTGGTTGTCCACACTATTTAGTGACAATTCTGTCAAAATAGGAGGGGAAAGGGAACACCTTTTCCTTTTCTGCTCTGGATGGCTTGTGAATGCCAAAATGAAACCTGCGCTTCAGCTGCATCCTCCATCTTTAAGGTCTCATGCACAGCTACAAGCAGTGTGTCCACCAGCTCCTTTCTAACGCGGTTGTAGAAGTGGAGGAATCCTCCTCACCATCTGAGGATTCAGGGCGCAAAGGATCTGATGAGACAGATGAGGCAGGAGGAGGAGGCGGGGGGCACTTTTTGCCAGCCTGTTGCCCAAAAGCCATGGATGGATGGGAACCGGAGGGCCCCGCAGCCTCAGAGAGGGGTCAGGTGGGGAGATGTTCTCCAAAGACTTCATGAGTCACCAGGGGGACCCCATAAAATAGTGTAAAACACTGCTAAGGGACAACCCCCACCACTCTGGCAGCCCACCCGGTTGCCAGCCACTGAGCACCAATCGATCCTCAGTAGAAGGGAGAAGACCCCACCAGACACCCTACCCAGCAGAAACCAAGCACCGCAGCTACCAGGAGAATCTGCACTGCACGAACGGCGATCAGGAAATGAAAAGATCCAGGAGTCAGCACCAGGGGATGAGGAGGGGTTCCCACCACTGAAATTGCCGCCAAGAGGGCTCCACTGTTATGGCCCCCACTATTTTCAATGGCAAACCTCTGAAAAATGGCCGCCAGACTACACAAACATGGCCACTGTGCATTAAGCACACAAGCTACAAGAAAATGGCAGGACTACGAGGGACTCAGGAGGGATCCCTAGGCCTCAGAAAAAGGCACAGACAGGAAGAGGGGGCACTGGCAGGAGCCCCCACCAGGTACAGCCCCCCCCCACAGCCGATTGCCCGGTCACCGGCGGCACACCCCCCTGTCCCCATGGACAGCACAGCACCCTGCCGCCACCCTAGGTGGTGAACCAGGTCACCCCACAGCCCCAGCATCAGTGAAGGAGGGGGGATGTATGGGGGGTGAGATTGCCCACAGGGACCACCAGACCGATGAGGGGGGTGCCTAATGGGAAGGAGGGGAACCCAGGGGTCTGACCGTCCCATGGAGGGTCCCACGTTCACCCCAAAACCCTCCGGGGGGGGGGAGAGGGGGGAAAGTTACTTACTATACCAGGAACCAGGTGGGCACCGCGCTGTAGACAGAACCTCCTCTCCATCAAAATGAGGGTCTGTCGGCCAGGAGGAACTCTGTGACTTGGGCTGAGACCCGGTCTTATGCGACCTTGCAAGGTGTTTACCTCACAGGCCAGCCCACGTCCGGTCCGGTGGGGCTATGTTGCGGCCGACCTCGCGTGGAGCTGAGGACTGCACGCGATCACTGGCCAGACTGGGGTGACCACTGGATCTAGATTATCCAGCCTGTCGCCCATTCCGGCAGTTGATTGCAGAACTCACAGGAAAAAATCCAGGAGAAAAAATTCTATCTAAAAAGAAAAATTTGCCAGGACCTACAGCAGAGAGAGGGAGTATACCCCCTGGGACTGCCCATAGGCATAGCCAGACTTTTTCTGCCTAGTGTCCTACTCCTGTAGGGGGCAATATAACCCAATGGTTAAGAGGATCAGGTGCTGTGTCCGTCAATGAACAAAAGAGAAAGATGAGTAGGAGGAAAAAAAGGTCGGTGGCCTCCACCTGTAAAACCATTCCCGTTTTGGCGGTCATCTAGTTGCCTATCTAGCGCACCTGTTAATTTAATTAAAACCAAAGCAGCTGAACAATCCCCTCTGCTACTTAATTGAGCAGATCAATATCCCAGGAGTTTAATTGACTTGATGGAATACTCTGATTATTTACAAAGTGTTCCTTTAACTTTTTTGATATAGATATATAGATATATATATATATATATATATATATATATATATATATACATACATACATACATACATACATATATATATATATATATATATACACATATACACACACACACATATATACATACACACACAATATAAAGTAAGAAAAATGTGAACAACTGCGCTAGACCAACGAGAAAAAAAAAAAAAAAATTGTGAAGCAGCAACTTCAAGTGTGACCGACACCTTAAAAAACAATATATAGATAAGTTTAGCGCAACTTATCTATATATAATATATATACACAATATAAAGTATTCTTTTGTTTCCAAGCATGTGTAGTCTTGTTCTTTAGATTTTTTTCAGACGAAAACTGTACTGATCAAACGAAAATCATACAATCTCGTATCATATGAGAAAAATGTTTGCGTTTGTCCCTTTGGATAATTTTTTCAGACGAACTGTCATGATTGGCTCTCGAAAGCGGTGTATTAACAATCAGATTATAGTACGTTCTCTACAAAAGCGGTATTTTTCATCCGATTTTATGATCGCGGTTACTAGGCTTTAGAGTGCATGTAAACCCTCACATATACCCAGTGAAGTGAATAGCCTCAGATGATACTCAGAGATTAAACAAATCCTCCTACATAAGTTTTACTTGTATGTCTGCTGTCCATCCCACTCTACACTGTTTGGAAAATGCAGATCCTGTTAAAAATCTTTCTTCCTCTTTCAGCAGCACATGGGGTGGGTGGGGATACTGGACTTACACTGTGTGAGAGCTGATTGGACGAAAGGGACACATCCCCCCTCTACATAGGCAGAGGAGTGAAGGAACATGCAGAGCTGTAGTCTGAATTGAGAAGCTCCCTGCTAATCTTCCTCTAAGCTTCCTCAATTACACAAATATTTTGCTACTGTTATCTCATGTGTCGGAGAGCTTGTAAGAAGTGACTCATGCTAATAACAGAGAAACAAAGCCCCCGAGAGGAAATTACACTTAGTGCTTTGGAGAGAGATAAGTACACACTACAGATATAAGTGCTTACTTCAACTTACATGAATGTGGTTTACAACCACCTTCTGTGTGCAGCAGCCCCCCTCATACTTACCTGAGGTCCATCAAGATCCAGAGAGACTCGGCTGTCCAATACTCCCTTCCTCATTGGCTGAGACAGCAGCGCGGTGCCAGGAGCAGTTAGCCATAAGGTGCTGGTATATGAAATTGCACATTATGGCAGACTTCCCAAGCAAGCTATCCACTCCCATGTTGCCTCCTTCTCCTGGTCTTCCTTTTGGGTTTCAAACCCTTTGCCGCTTTGTTAGCTGCATCACAATGCTGTCACTTTTGAGCGTGCACAATGAAGTCACATCACTATTGCACAAAGCAATGCCATAAATTTACACAGAGATGTGCATACCTACCTGTCAGGGCTTTTAAGATTTAATCTTAAAGCAATTGTAAAGTCTTGTCTTTTTTCTATAAAATTAACAAACATGTCATACTTACCTCTGTGTAGTGGTTTTGCCCAGAGCAGCCTGGATTCTCCTCTTCCAGGTTCCCTCTTCTGTGATCCTGATCCCTCCCTCCTGTTCAGTGCCCCTACAGCAAGCAGCTTGCTATGGGGGCATCCAAGCTGAGTCACAGCTACCTGTGTCCATTCAGACACGGAGCCCTGCTCTGACCCCGCCTCCTCTCTCTCCTGATCAGCTAGTTGACTTTGACAGCAGCGGCAGGCAATAGCGCCGCTGCTGTGTCTCAGCCAATCAGGAGTGTGAATCTCAGACGGCTAAGACACTCGTAGACATCGGTGGACAGA
This sequence comes from Pelophylax lessonae, assembly GCF_965119305.1. NCBI lineage: Eukaryota > Metazoa > Chordata > Amphibia > Anura > Ranidae > Pelophylax > Pelophylax lessonae. The sequence goes on along the minus strand of NC_138772.1, from coordinate 182,933,859 downwards.
GATGTAAAAGAAGGTAATATGTATATGGTAAAATGACCAGGGCATATGCAGTAAGCAATATGTATCATACAAATGGTAATTTAATAATAGTGTTCCTTTAGCATTTCAAAAAATGATACCAACGCCCTTATGACAATATATAGCACTGGCCGACCAAAGAATTGTTAAAAGAAATGTATTGTGTTGAAAAGTGCAGCACTTACCCCCAAAGGAGCTGCTGTTTTCTCAGGTCCCCTGCTCCTGTGCCCACGATTCTGAAGTAGCACCAAACACTGACACACCTTACCAGATGGGGAATATTTATTGCAGAATCATATGTAGTACCCCGAAGGCCAAGTAAATACGAATAATAAGAATGGCACAATAGCAACAAATATACTGCAAATGGATGAACAGAAGTAAGAAATATACTGTGAAAAACAAATAGGCATAGAGAGCAACCCCTCCTAAACCCTATACTGGAACAATCCTAGAACGTGCCATACATACATTATACAATTTTCCTGTTCAATTTCCTTTAAGTTTAGCTTCAACTATATAGTGCAAGGGCCTGCCTGATCGCATAAAAATTGAAAGTGTTTAGGTTTGACCTCATATTACATGGTTTTGGTAAATCTAAAGGAAAATTGTACAAGAGAATCGTATAATGTATGATTTACTGATTGTATGAGACTTACGCCACCATGACAATTCAGAAGTCTGTAATACACCCCCCTCTCTTCTGCTGGCTAGCAATTGGGACCCAGCTCTTATGATGAAGTGCTCAGAATAATGTCCCTTCAAGCACTGATAAAGTCTCTGGCTCTGTAATACTTGTAGGCAACACTGTTTCTCTTTAGGAGAGTCAAAATGTAGTGGGGTTTGGCCAGTGGCCTCTCAACTCCTGTGACAGCAGGTGATCTCCCTCTTTTAGCAGCACAACCGGTCAGTGTCTTTCTCCTCAGTCAGGCAGCGGGCTTCGTCAGCATTCGTGGTGCTTTCCAGTATTCCAGTCTGCCACTGCACCCCTCTCCCTCTCAGGTGGGTTGGCAAGTTATCTGCTGGCAGCCTGATGCACAGTACATCCCTTTGAATGCTCTCCACACCCCTTCTCCTCTCTGTGTGGGAACAACAACTGCTTCTCCTTTGAGCCCCAGTGCCCCTTGGGATCTGTAGTTTTTTTCCTTCCAGCCTACCAAACCAGCACAGTCTGTGTGGAGCTACACCTCCCACAATCCTCCATTTCTCCCAGTGTTCCTAGCAGTTTGCATCCTCTGTGTATTCCTTTTGAGAAGAGTACAGGCTTAACACCGGCTGCCCAGAGTTCCACAATAGCAGTCTCCTGTCGCAGGTGTGCCAGTGAATAGTCTTCTCTCTTTGATCAGACATAGGTCCATGTAGCTGCTCCTCTCCTGCCGGGCTGCAGACAGGGCTACATAAGTATGAGATTGTTATTTGTTAAAATAATTAATATTTTTGATTTGATAATATAAATGAAAAAACAAAGTTAATAAATCTTTAAAGAAACATCAGTCTTTATTTTTATTTACTGTCAGTATAGAACAAAGCAGTGCAGAGATGTGTTCAATATGGAACAAATAAAGTCACGGTCTCCTCCATGCCGCTGTTGGTTCATCTCTTTGGTCTCACCGTGAAGCTTGGCCAAGATGAGGTTTTATGAATTTCATGCAGTGCATTAAAGTGAATCTGTGCCCTTATGCAACAGGATATCTTACAGTGTATGTCAAACAAAAAGATTATTTTCTATCTTTGGATAGAGTGGATAGAGTGGAAAATATTAGAATTCTTAACTGCTATTTTTTCATCCATTTATCCATGCCTCCATGCTTTATTTAATGAGAACTCACTTTGAAAAACAACCCCCTAAAATTTCTGGCTTTGGTCATTTAGAGCAAGGGCAGAGGATTCATTTATTTATTTTCTGGAAACCATCTGCCCTCAGCTCAGGCATGTAAAAAAAGGATATGCTGAGAAACGCCCCCCCCCCCCCACCCACCCACCTAGGCCTTTAAAAAAAAAAAAGTAACTGAAGAAATTAAAACAGGTAAATTATATACTTTCGTATCTGTTTACTAATGCTAGAAGAAGAAGAATTAAAAATAATCAATGATGATTGAGAGAGTGAAGTTCCACCTTAAGCTTTGAAGAAAGAGGGAGATATTTGAACTCCTGAAACACATTGGCTGTTCTGTGTCATCTCTTTGTGTCGGCACTCTCATTGGACTGAAAGCATATGAATCTTCAAAATGTTACCCCCTGATTATGGGATACCCTGCTTTTGTTAAAAGCAGCCTTACCAGGGCCTGTGTCTTATCTGAATCTTATTGATCCACTGAAATTTCTTATCTAGTTCTTCATTTTTACTTGTACCAGAGATAAAAATCTGACAGGGGTTCTGGCCTCCCCTACTTAAAAAAAATATTTTTCTATCTATGCTGCAGTTGCAGATTTTTCTTGTGTAGCAGCAAGAGAATATAATTCTCTCTAACAGAGCCCTGGATAGCAGTAAAAACTTGACAGGGGTTCCAATCCTCCCCCACTCTATTCAAATCTAGGGAAAAATGTGGGAATGTAGGGAAAAAAAAACCTGTGTAAACTCAGGACTCTCGCCCCACTGCTGTAACAGCTCTTTCTGCCTGATTGGTTTATCACCAAGCATTGGTGCTATCACATGAGCAGAAGGGGAAAGGATTACTACCCAAAGCCATAAGTATTGGGTATTTGTGTTTGCACCTGGTGAAAAAAAAAATGATTGGTAGGTAGGCATAAGGCGTGTTTGAACCCACTTGAGTTATCCCTCCAGGAACCTGTAGCTATACAGAGCCAATGGTAAGTGGCCAAGATATTCCCTGCCCTGCAGCCACACATATACACATCCCTTGGCCCTGCAGAGTGACAGCTTTCTAGCAGGGTAGCTCAGGTGGATTCAGACTATGATCCAAACACACCTGAGCTCATACCTTATGGCAAAGAAGCAAAGGAAAGCTGAAAATGTGCAGCTGGGGAAGGTTGCTCTGCATAGGAAAAACACAGTTAAACCTTAAGGCTAAGTTTAAACTTGCATCTAACCCGCCATGTCTCTGAAAAGTGATCCACAACATGACATCTGTTTGCCCCATAAATGCTGCACCAAGAACCACAACCGCATGCACTGCTTTTGGTTGTGAGATGTTTGTGGTACATCCCCATTCACTTGCATGGGTTGCGTTCAGTGGCTGTGACCGGAGAAATAATGTTTGCTGTGGGTGAGAAGCAAAGTATTGCAACTGCTTCATGTGAACACCAACGTCCACTGCTTTTACAGCTTAAAGAAGAGCTCCACCGAAAAGGGGAAGCTCCGCTTCTTCACACCCTCCCTCCTTCACTGACACATTTGGCACTGAGGGGGAGCGGATACCTGGTTTTGCCATGAATACATAGACCTATCTGGTTTATTATGCCTACTGTCTGGCATGATACAAAATGTTGTGGGGAGAAAGATTTGCCCATAGGGAGTGTTTGAGATGATTTCCTGGCAATAAATGGGAAATATTCCCAATTAAGGGAAAAGTCCCCAAAGGGAGTTTGGTACAAGGGTCTCTTCTGCCTCCTCTAAGATAATGGTAAGTAACTAGATCCTTAATAAATCGTTTTTTACATGCGTTTTTTAACGCCCCTCTGTCACAAGTCTAATGGTTTGTGTTGCTGTAACTGCATACAGTATGTATCTCTCCTAAAATGTACAGGTAACAGGACATGGAAACCAAGTTCCCCAGATAAAAATACACAAATACACAAAGCACCCATGTAAACCAAACAGAGACCTCTTCTAACTCTTCTTTTTTGCAGGCTCTTCTGGTTGTGGTAAAGATGTGTGCAGTAAAATCAGTCCACAGAGAGTGATCGAAATTCCAACCCACCAGAGAACAGCACGGGACTCTCCAAACAGCACTTTCCCAAGAAAAGCCTAAAAAAGAGGTGTATTTTAGAGAAGAGCACTAGATTCCCTCCGTGAAGGGAAAACATGTTAAAAAAAGATGTTTCTTTGTAAATTAAAAAGAACTAGTAATGTTTACAAGATAAATATGTATATCATATGCAAACTGGTAAAAATACAATGTAGAAATAAAATGGGAACTGTGCATGAGAACGTTGACTCACCTTACACCGAGACAAATTTATCCTGCCCCCGAAAGGTACACGGACTCCAACTAAAGCATTTTTTTTCCCAGAATTTTTATTAGTTTTTAGACATTTCTTTTACAATACCAACAATCATACAAACCAATCTCTCAGTTACAATTAAATGTCAATATAATTATAAGTCTCCATTCACACTAGTACGACTTGTCAGGCGACTTGGTCAGCCCGACAAGTCACGCACCGTCGCGTCCCATAGTGTAGTACAGGAACGGTTCTAATAGGAGCGACACAAGTCGCTCCTACTTAGAAAAAGGGTCCTGTACTACTTCGGGGTGACCTCGGAGCGACTTGCATAGACATTCATTTTATGAAGTCCGTGCAAGTCGTGCCGAAGTCGCGGTGCACGCGACTTCACAGGTCGCTTTCGAAGTCGTGCCGCTTCAGTGTGAACCGACACTAAGCCTTCCAAAGAGAAAGTCCAAAATCAATAAACACCACAACAAAACAAAAACACACACTCAGTGCCTTGCCTTCTAAATCACACATATATTTCATACAGGCAAACATATAATAAGTGGCTGATCATCATTAATACCTATGTAGCCTCCAATATAGAACACACCAGCCATTCTCCCCCTCTTTGAAGACAATAATCTATTCAGAAATAATGAAGTCGGAGCTAAATCCGGGGTAACAAGCCAACTATTCCAACTATTTCAAATTTGTTTGTGCAGTTTCTGTGATGGTAGATTAGCTTTTCTTTAGATATAGTATGATCTATTTGTGTTTTCATTTCCTTCAGGGTGGGGGGGAATAGGGGAATCACTATTTTTGGGCAATTCATTTGTGGGCTTCAAATAACACTCACACAAACAAATGGTTACTGCCCACACCTGTAACTGGTCTCTGCAACAAGGAGCATTGGAAGGGCAACGCATGTAACAAGACCAAAAGTATTCCAAGCTCTCCTTACCGACCAGTCTGTTGGACAGGTCAATTCGGTTGGTCGCAGACTGGTCGGTAAGGAGAACTTGGAATACTTTTTGTCTTGTTATTTCAAATAACACTTGAGTGATAGGGACATATGTATTTTCTGGTAAAGTAGCCTCATCCAACATGTTCAATAAACATATCCCTGGATCTTCTGCTAAGGTAACCTGAAAAAAATATCTTATAATAGTCAGAACCTCAGGTATCTGTGAAGTTTTTGGCATCTTCACATCATGTGGATCAAAGTGACAGGGCCACTGTTACATTTAGGACAAAAGGGGTTCTCTCTACAATGCCAAGGGAACAGTTTTTCTGGAGTGTGGTATGTTCGATGCAGAAAAGATAACTGTGTGAGTTTGTGGGTTGGGGATAAGCTAACCTGTGAGAGTGCAGACAACACCCTCTCCCACTAGTGCTCTGTTACGGGGCCCATATCTTTGGACTCCTGTTCTTTAGCCAGAACAACCACCAATGTTTGAAACTTAGCGTTAAGGGTGGAATAAAATTGTAAAATAAGACCTAAGTACCACCACTCTGAAATATAGACACAATAGTGGACCTGCTATATTGCAATGTATGTGCATGAGTTTGAGACTGGATGGCATATCTTAGCTTGAGGTACTAAAAAAACCTCTGACATGATAGATCAAATTCCCCACACAGTTGATTAAATAATTTAAGAGAGGGGTTTTCATACAATTGTACCATATACCGTATCCCTTTGTTATACCACAATTCAAACCCCTTCAACTTTTTAAACTCCCCAAATTCCCTAATTTACTATATGGGAGTGTAATCAGTGAAACCTTGCATACCTGTAATTTTCTTTGTTATTTGCCATACTTTATATAATAACTTTCCTGTGAATATAGGGACTGCTGCACCAAAAAAAAAAAAAATCCCTGGAATACTGGGATCCAAAATAATTGTGAAAAATGGATAGTGCACTGTCTAAAAATTAAATTCAAAACGTATGTGTTATATACGCATCAACACACATATATCCTAACCACTTAACCACTTAAGCCCCATTCACACTCCAGCGTTTTGTAGCTTGAAGCTCCAAAACGCTGGAGGAGAGAGATGGTTCACATCTCCACTCCAAGTCACCTGAAACTCAAAAAAGTTTTGGTGTGTTTTTATTCCCATAGAAATAAATGGAAATGCATAATTTGCGTGATTTTCTGCTCAAATAAAAAAAATTGTACAAAATAAAATAGTACTAATATATTTAAAATAAATACAGATATAACAAAAACCATCATAAATAATAAATAATATGTGATAATACATAAATAATAATTAACCCCTAACCTTAAAAAAAATTATAAAAACATTACTGAAAAGGAGAAGGGGTGTTGGGCGGGAATACAACATATCCACCGGGTAGGGACCAAAAACCAGGTGAAATTCCCAAGACGAAAAAATTGACTTTAAAGGGCTGGTATAGCAATTGGTGAGCAACACAAAGATAAAAAGTTATATAATTTTATTAAGAATTGTTAAAAGATACAAAGAAAACATAACAAAAGTCACATGTGGTAACTAGCAGCATATAACAAACATGGACATAACAGAGTAATGTGTTGATAACTCATCCATGTTAAAACATTGAAGGGTATTTCTATAGATGGTTCGACGCGTTTCGCCGGAACAATATACTCGGCTTCTTCAGGAACCATGTACTAGCGGCTATAAAGCCTCTATTTTAGACATGTACAAAGAAAAAAGAGGGGGGGGGGGAGAAAAAAACAATCATAAGCAACCTTTACATTATGCCAATTAAATGGACATATATAATACATAGTGTGTATACTTAGATTCCAGTTTGAATTAAATCAAAATAAGTGTACACAAAATTATCAACTTGCTCACCTGGTTCACACTTGGGGTTAGCATGGATAGGATCCGAGACTGCCAGAGTCATTCAGTATAAGCCAGGATACAAAGAACCCCCTCCTACTGATCCTTGATAAATATCTTATCTTCTCTTCTCCCCTCTTTCTTTCTTGGGGCTTCCTTTGGTCCCCCCGTTCCCCTCTTTTCCTTTATTTTATTTTCTTGCTTTGTTTACCACATTTCTCTGTCTTCTGGTTGTCATTTGACTTTATCCAAATTAGAGGCCATCTCACTGCTTTCTTATAAGCTTTATGTTTGGCAATCACATTAATGAGATATGTTTCTTATAGCTAGCTCCTTTATGGAGCTCTATGTATATGAATTACGTTTATTGTTGTTTATATAATGTATGTTATACCTCTATAGGGACCTTTGAATGATCTTATCCTCAACTGTCATACATTACTACTTTTTCTTTCCAGGACCTGAGAAGTGCCAGTACGCTCGGTCTGAGCCGGCATATATCCGGATCCCCCTCCTTCCTACAGGTGGATTTGGGCGCAAAGCGGAGGAAGGACGTCCTTTGCAGACATCCAGTCCTCTCCCAGCATTGGGATTCAGCTGCGCCATACCGGAGGCTGTATTACTACTCTCAGCCACACCGGAAATGGCGCACTTGCACAGCGCCTGCGCCGAAAGTGACGTTAGGACGCCTCTGGCGTCACACGTCGCCTCTGGCGTCACACTTCCGGTGGGACCTCTTCCTGCTTATAAGGGAGGAGGCAAACACACCGATGGCAGCGGTAACTGGCACCGCAGGCACCGGCGTCCGGACCTCTATGTGATAACGTTTCCTCAGTAAGGTAAGCCCTTGACACGAATGGAATCCCTTTCTTTTTGGGCTCATATGATTGACCCCCAAACAAACTATGTTTGTGTCTGGTTGGTTCAAATTCCCATTTTTTCTTTTTCATTTTTTTGTGTCTCCCCCTCCCCCCTTTTTTCATTCAAATACTGTAGAGCTACATTGGGCTTGTCACCACAAATTCCCGCCTTTACCATCAGTTGGATACGGTGTACCCCTGTGCAATCATGTATGGGTTACACGTTGGCAATGATTAATGGATGTAATTATACATTGAGGAATTCGGGAAGAGGTCCGGTCCACCTTACCTCGCAAGAGGTTTTTTCTGGTCCCTTATCAAGGATCAGTAGGAGGGGGTTCTTTGTATCCTGGCTTATACTGAATGACTCTGGCAGTCTCGGATCCTATCCATGCTAACCCCAAGTTTGAACCAGGTGAGCAAGTTGATAATTTTGTGTACACTTATTTTGATTTAATTCAAACTGGAATCTAAGTATACACACTATGTATTATTTATGTCCATTTAATTGGCATAATGTAAAGGTTGCTTATGATTGTTTTTTTCTCCCCCCCCCCCTCTTTTTTCTTTGTACATGTCTAAAATAGAGGCTTTATAGCCGCTAGTACATGGTTCCTGAAGAAGCCGAGTATATTGTTCCGGCGAAACGTGTCGAACCATCTATAGAAATACCCTTCAATGTTTTAACATGGATGAGTTATCAACACATTACTCTGTTATGTCCATGTTTGTTATATGCTGCTAGTTACCACATGTGACTTTTGTTATGTTTTCTTTGTATCTTTTAACAATTCTTAATAAAATTATATAACTTTTTATCTTTGTGTTGCTCACCAATTGCTATACCAGCCCTTTAAAGTCCATTTTTTCGTCTTGGGAATTTCACCTGGCTTTTGGTCCCTACCCGGTGGATATGTTGTATTCCCGCCCAACACCCCTTCTCCTTTTCATTCATTATCAGGATGTGGGGTTGGTATAGTAGGTCTTTGATTTGACTGTATTTTACTTTTATCTATAAATACATTATGTATTATTATTTTTTATTAATAATAATAGTAAACACCCAACCCCCAAAAAATAAATTAATATTACTATATTAATGATAATAATGTATTTACTTAATAATAGCTAAACACCCTAGCACAAATTATTATTTTATTTTTTTAAGGATTAGAGGTTTAGGTTAGGGGTTCATTATTTATTTATTACTTAGTACTCATTTATTGAATATATTTATAATTATTTATGAATATTTTTATTTGTGTATTTATTACATTTATTCATTTATAATTATTATTACTATTGTTATTATTTAGTAGTAGTATCACCCTAACAAAAAAAAAATAATAATATATAACCTTAACCCCTAATCCTAACCCCAACTCCTAATCTTAACCTAACTTTAAGACCCCGTTCACACTGGGGGCGACCTGTCAGGCGACCTGGTCGCCTGACAGGTTGCCGTGGGTCGCCTGCCCATAGATTAGCACAGGACTGTTCTAATAGGAGCAACACAAGTCGCTCCGACTTGGAAAAAGGTTCCTGTGCTACTTTGGGGCGACCTGGAGCGACCTGCATAGACTTCAATGATATGAAATCCGTGCATGAAGCTCCGAGGTCGCGGTGCGCAGGTCGCTCCGGCAAGTAGCGTCGCCCCTATGTGAACGGGGTCTAACTCTAACCCCTTACCCTAATGAAAAATAATAATAATAATAAATGAATAAGAATAATAATAAAGAAAAAAAAAGCTAATGGAAAAGCTAAGAAAGCTGAAATGCCTAGCAACAAATGATGCAACAGATGATAGTTTTCTCTACAAATACGTTGTAGAGAAAATGCACAAGTCGCGCATAAAAACGCTAAAAGACACTACGCTCAGGTGTGAATGCAGCCTTAAAAGTGTAGCTGCTGACTTTTAATAAACACACACTCACCTATCCCATGATTCAGTGATGCGGCTGGCGGGAGCCTCTACTCTCTCCCTCTTCTCCCGTCGGCGCTGGCATCACTAGTGTGGGAACCTGGCTATGACAGCTTGCAGCTTCACAGTCAGGTGCACGCTGTGAGTCCTGAGTGGACGGACAATCTTCTGGGACCTGTATGTCCCATAGGATTGCAGGGAGGGAAGGGGAGAGGAGAAGGCAGCCCGAACGGAAGTGGGAGCGGGTACCTGTCAAATTTAGGTACCCGCTCCCCCCCCAAAAAAAATGACATGCTAAATGTGGCATGTCAGGGGGTCAGGAGGCCTTAAAGTGGAAATTCCACTTTTGGGTGGAACTCCGCTTAAGGCCTCTTTCACACTTGTGCGACTTCAAAGTCGCGCGATTTACCGCGATTTTGACTGGGCTTGAACGTCTTTGGCCTCAAAATTGTGCCAAAGTAGTGCAGGGACCCCCAAACATTGTATATATTTTTTTTAGCGAAGACTCTGGAGAATAAAATGGCGGTTGTTGCAATATTTTATTTCACGCGGTATTTGCGCAGCGGTCTTTCAAAAGAAATGTATTTATTTATTTACACTTTACTGAAATTAAAAAATGTTAGGAGTTAAAATCAAGAAAGAACTCATAGTTTTCTTGATTTTAACTCCTAACATCTATGAACTGAGAGCCTGTTTTTACTCTAAAATCCCAGTGGGACATCCATAAGGAGCGGCATTTAATCCATCTGGATATATGATGGGATGATGAAGTGTATGATGTGCCCAAGATCCTGTGTGGATCTAAACCTCTGGTAAGCAGCCATTCATTTCATTTAGGACACAGTGGTGGAGCACTGGAACTTTCAGTTGGTTTTGCATGAAGACACTGTGTAACACCAAGGATATGGATGGACACACTGAGTGGGCAATTTACTCACTTATCTATGAAGATTTTTCTATCTAAAAAAGTTTTTTTGAAATCACATTTGTTTTATTTTACTTTAAGCAGTCTTAAGTTCATTAGTCACTTTATAGGGGGGTGAAATGATCAGCGCAAATTTATGTGATTCCCAACAATCTGAAAGGTGTTGCTGCACCAATACAATTAAATAGCTGATTGTGCCAATATGTACATGTGTAGAATTTAAAAAAGTGCTAATGTGCCAATGAATGATTATACACGTGATGAAAAGCAAATAGTGTTTTTAAAAGGAAAAGTGCAAGTGCAGTATTGCAAAAACTCAATTATCCTAAAAAGTGCAAGTGCAGTGTGTTCAGTAAATAAATAGCTGAATGAGAATCAATCAATCAATATCCTGAGAGAAAGAATGTGCAATAATCACTAAAAAAATGTCTTAGATCAAACTACATAAAATAAATAAATAAAACAATACTCCCATGGCTTCCACTACCATTTCTATGCTGATGACACCCAAATCTACCTCTCTACCCCTCAGCTCACCCCATCAGTCTCCTCCCGCATTACTGATCTACTAACAGACATATCAGTCTGGATGTCTCACCACTTCCTCAAACTGAATCTATCTAAAACCGAGCTCATAATATTTCCTACTCCACGTGCCCCTTCCCCGGAATTCTCTGTCAAGATCAATGGAACAACTATTAGTCCTTCCACACATGCCAGGGTGCTAGGGGTAACCCTGAACTCTGCACTGTCCTTTCAGGCTCACATCCAATCCCTGTCCAAATTAGGCCGCCTTAACCTCCGCAACCTCCGTATTCCGCTAGAATACGGCCCTTTTTAACCAATGACACCACCAAGCTTTTAATTCACGCCTTGGTTATCTCTCACCTCGACTATTGCAACTCCCTCCTCATTGGATTACCTTTACATAGATTATCCCCCCTTCAATCCATAATGAATGCTGCTGCAAGACTTATCCACCTTACCAACCGTTCAGTGTCCTCCACCCCTCTCTGCCAATCCCTTCACTGGCTTCCACTCACCCAACGAATAAAATTCAAAGTGCTAACAATAGTTTACAAAGCCATCCACAACTCTGCCCCCAGCTACATCACTAACCTGATCTCAAAATATCAACCAAGCTGCTCTGTTCGGTCCTCCCAAGACCTCCTGCTCTCTAGCTCCCTTGTCACCTCTTCCCATGCACGCCTCCAGGATTTCCCCAGAGCTTCTCCCATTCTTTGGAACTCTCTACCCCAATCTGTCTGACTGTCCCCTAATTTATCCATCTTTAGACGATCCCTGAAAACCCTTCTCTTTAAAGAAGCCTACCCGGCTACTAACTAATAAAACTGTTTCACTTGCTCCATCAGCTCATCCCCCACAGCGATTGCCTTTTGTATCAATTGACCCTCCCTTTTAGATTGTAAGCTTTAACGAGCAGGGCCCTTTGATTCCTTTTGTTCCAAATTGTAGTGTAACTGTAATGTCTGCCTTCATTTTGTTAAGCGCTGCGCAAACTGTTGGCGCTATATAAATCCTGTATAATAACAATAATACTCAATAAAAAGTCAATCAATGAATAGTCCATAAAGAAAAAGTCACAAGTGAAAAAAGTGCAATTGGTGCCAGGATCAAAAAAAAAAAAATATTCTCAGCGTTCACACGTGAAGGAATCACACCATCTGTGCTCCACAGTTTCCACCAAATCTGACTCACCAGATACAGAGCTGACCAAATTATAGACCAGCAATCACGCTTATCAATTATTGCCCAGCATGATGGTTATGGCTTCTAATCCTTCATGAGCTTGTTATCCTCCAGATAGTACAGGATGAGAGTAGTGAATGGCAGGAAAAAGAATAACCAGAATAATGCAATTCCGTATAAATTTACATTCTTTATTAAAACAATATAAGGTAACACTCACATATTTCTGTGTCAACCTGACACTAAGAATCTCTGCCTTAAAATTCCTACGCTCCGGCTGTGTAGATCCATGCCGAGAGCGTGGAGTAAAGTTCATGCAGTGTTTCTTCGGCATTCTAGCCCCGCCCTACTAGTTTCGTCATTCAACGTCTACCGCTCCGGGAAGACGTTGAATGACGAAACTAGTAAGGCGGGGCTAGGACGCCGAAGAAACACCGCACGGACTACACTCCACGCTCACGGCTTGGATCTACACAGCTGCAGCGTAGGAATTTTAAGGCAGAGTATAGTATGTGAACGGAGCCTTAGTGTTGCATGTGCAATATTATCATTGAACTGTATATTTGAAAGGTTGATCCTTTTGTTTTTTTAAGATATATGTGTGTTGATGCACATATATATATATATATATATATATATATATATATATATATATATATATATATATATATATATATATATATATATATATATATATACACAGTTGGTACGGAAAGTATTCAGACCCCCTTAAATTTTTCACTCTTTGTTATATTGCAGCCATTTGCTAAAATCATTTAAGTTCATTCTTCTTCCTCATGAATGTACACATAGCACCCCATACTGACAGAAAAACACAGAATTGTTGACATTGTTGCAGATTTATTAAAAAAGAAAAACTGAAATATCACATGGTCCTAAGTATTCAGATCCTTTGCTGTGACACTCATATATTTAACTCAGGTGCTTTCTATTTCTTCTGATCATCCTTGAGATGGTTCTACACCTTCATTTGAGTCCAGCTGTGTTTGATTACACTGATTGGACTTGATTAGGAAAGCCACACACCTGTCTATATAAGACCTTCCAGATCACAATGCATGTCAGAGCAAATGAGAATCATGAGGTCAAAGGAACTGCCTGAAGAGCTCAGAGACAGAATTATGGCAAGGCACAGATCTGGCAAAGGTTACAAAAAGATTTCTGCTGCACTGCTGCACAGTGGCCTCCATAATCCTCAAATGGAAGACGTTTGGGACGACCAGAACCCTTCCTAGAGCTGGCCGTCCGGCCAAACTGAGCTATCGGGGGAGAAGAGTCTTGGTGAGAGAGGTAAAGAAGAACCCAAAGATCACTGTGGCTGCACTCCAGAGATGCAGTCAGGAGATGGGAGAAAGTTGTAGAAAGTCAACCATCACTGCAGCCCTCCACCAGTCGGGGCTTTATGGCAGAGTGGCCCGACGGAAGCCTCTCCTCAGTGTAAGACACATGAAAGCCCGCATGGAGTTTGCTAAAAAAACACCTGAAGGACTCCAAGATGGTGATAAATAAGATTCTCTGGTCTGATGAGACCAAAATAGAACTTTTTGGCCTTAATTCTAAGCGGTATGTGTGGAGAAAACCAGGCACTGCTCATCACCTGTCCAATACAGTCCCAACAGTGAAGCATGGTGGTGGCAGCATCATGCTGTGGGGGTGTTTTTCTGCTGCAGGGACAGGACGACTGGTTGCAATCGAGGGAAAGATGAATGCGGCCAAGTACAGGGATATCCTGGACAAAAACCTTCTCCAGAGTGCTCTGGACCTCAGACTGGGCCGAAGGTTTACCTTCCAACAAGACAATGACCCTAAGCACACAGCTAAAATAACGAAGGAGTGGCTTCACAACAACTCCGTGACTGTTTTTGAATGGCCCAGCCAGAGCCCTGACTTAAACCCAATTGAGCATCTCTGGAGAGACCTAAAAATGGCTGTCCACCAACGTTTACTATCCAACCTGACAGAACTGGAGAGGCTCTGCAAGGAGGAATGGCAGAGGATCCCCAAATCCAGGTGTGAAAGACTTGTTGCATCTTTCCCAAAAAGACTCCTGGCTGTATTATATCAAAAGGGGGCTTCTACTAAATACTGAGCAAAGGGTCTGAATACTTAGGACCATGTGATATTTCAGTTTTTCTTTTTTAATAAATCTGCAACAATGTCAACAATTCTGTGTTTTTCTGTCAGTATGGGGTGCTATGTGTACATTCATGAGGAAGAAGAATGAACCAAATGATTTTAGCAAATGGCTGCAATATAACAAAGAGTGAAAAATTTAAGGGGGTCTGAATACTTTCCGTACCCACTGTATATATATATATATATATATATATATATATATATATATATATATATATATATATATATGACACAAAAGTTTTGAATTTCATTTTAAGACAGCGCACTATTTTTCACTATCAATTTTATTAAACCAACTAGATGTAACCAATACGGAGCATTTTTAATATAAATTTGGCAAAGGTTACAAAACTGTCAGGTTCTTACTGCTGTCTGTGTCATCACCACCGGTGAGATTTCCCTTTACTTTATGTACTGGTGACACGAGGTCAGAAAGACAGAAAGTGATGGGTTATAAAACATTTTATTTGTATCAATGATTTTATTGTTGTCACAGCAATTCCCTGCTTTTTTTTACTTCTTGTTCTAATGTGACAGGAATGGGAAATAAAGGGAATTCTCTTCTACTGAAGCTGGTCTTCTGAATTTGGCTTTAAGTCTAGATTTACAACGTGCGGACTCTAATTATGAATAGATTACAAGTTGGTGAACATGAATGTGTGTATTAATGCCACTTCACACCAATGGGAAGAGGGGTGTTTATTGCTGCCACTGCACCTCAATGGGCACAGGGGTATTGATTATTGCCACTGCACTTCAGTGGGGAGAGGCGTGTTTATTAGTTTCATTGCACACCACCGGGGAGAGGGATGTTTAATAATGCCATTGCACTTCAATGGGTAAAAGGGGTGCTTTTAAATTCCACTGCACTTCAATGGGGAGAGGAGTGCTTATTAATGTCACTGGACACCAATGGGGACTGGAGAGTTTATTATTGGCACCATGCTTTAGAGGGGAGAGGAGTGCACTTCAATGGGACCTTAGGGGTGTACATCAATGGGGAAAGGGGGGTGTTTATAAATTTTACTGCACACCAATGGGGAGCGGAGTGTTTAATAATGGCACAAGTAGAAGGACATAAAATCTTTCCCCTAGTTTGTAGACGCGATAACTTTTGTGCAAACCAATCAATATACTCTTTTTGGGATTGTATTTATCAAAAATATGTAGCAGAGTACATATCGGTCTAAAATGAAGAAACAATTTGATTTTTTAATTTTTTTTATTGGGAATGTTATATAGCAGAAAGTGAAAAATATTGTTGTTTTTTTTTTTTCAGAATGGTCACTCTTTTTTTTGTTTAGAGGGTAAAAAAAAAAAAAAAAAAAAAAAAAAAAACGCAGAGGTGATCAAATATCACCAAAAGAAAGCTCTATTTATGGGAAAGAAGGACATAATTTGGGTACAGCCTTGTACGACCATGCAATTGTCAGTTAAAGTAACGCAGCGCTGAATTGTAAAAAAATGGCCAGGTCATTAAGGGGGAAAATATTCCGGTCAAGAAGTGGTTAATGCCACTGCACACCACTGGGGAGAGGGGTGTTAATAAATTCCACAGCACATCAATAAGGAGGGGGATGTTTAATGCGGCCACTACACACCAATAAGAAGTGAGAGTGTTTTTTGTTAGCACTACACATCAATGTTGGGAAGGGAGGTGTTTTTTTTTGGTGCCACCGCACACCTAGGGGGAGAGGGATGTTTTTTTTTTTGCGGTCACTTCACAGCAAGAGGAACTGGGAGGTGTTTACTGCAGTCACTGCAAAAAAAGGAAGGGGGGTATTTATAACTGCCACTGCACACTGATGGCGAGGGGGTATTTATTTCTGCCTCTACTCACCAATGAGCTGGGGGGGGGGGTGGGGGGCGTTATTGCTAGCACTGCACACCAATGAGAAGGGTGGTATTTATTACTGTCACTGCACACCAATGGGGAGGGGGGTATTTGTTGCAGTCACCACACACCTATGGGGAGGGGAATGTTTACTGTGGCCACTGCACACCAATCGAAAGTGAGGGTGTGTATTGCTAGCACTAAACATGGATGGGGGTGGTATTTATTGCTGCCGCTGCCACCACACACCTATGGGGGGGGGGGGGGGACTTTTTTGCAGTCACTTCACACCAATAGGAAATGGGAGGTGTTTACTGCAGTCACTGCAAACCTCTAGAAATAGAAAGGGGGGGGGGATTTATTGCTGCCACTGCACATTGACGCTAAGGGCGTATTTTTTTCTGCCTCTTCACTCTAATGAGAAGGGGGGAATGTTTATTGCTAGCACTGCACACCAATGGGAAGGGTGGGTATTTATTACTTTCACGGCACCCCAATGGGAAGGGTGGGTATTTATTACTGTCACGGCACACCAATAGGAAAGGGTGGGTATTTATTACTGTCACGGCACACCAATGGGAAGTGGGGGTATTTGTTGCAGTCATTGCACACCAATGGCTGGTTTGAGAGGGGATACAGTGGAAGAACGCCGCAGACAGCCCCCTACGATACCATTTTCTTAAAGGGGTTATCTCTGTTATTTACATGTCTTGTTCTGGTTTTATTACAAAATGTAGGTCTATCATCTGATACTTTTGAATTGGAAATTTTAAAAAATGGTTGATTAGCTGCGGCTCTTCAATCAACTTTTGTATACAAATATGGTCCTTGGGACTTTTAAGTTATGCTGGCCATACACTATGCCTCAAAATCGTTCAAACTCATTTTCGAAAAATGAACACTCAGTCATTGCATGATAGTGCCATCATGCAATGACTGATAAATTGTTCAATGGACATAAATAAATCAGTTTTTTGTTCGTTTATTCACATATGCCTAGTGCAAACAGTTTGATCGAGAAACATTAACCTTTGAATGTATCATTCATTCGGCAGAAAATGTCCAAACTTGTCCTTCGTTTTTTGTTTGGCTCAAAAACATCACAACCGATTACCGATTTGAGCCCATTAACTGGTTGAAAAATGTACAAACTGTCCAAATGACTGAATATCAGACAAGTTTTCGTATAGTGTATGGCCATCATTAGACACCACAGGTCTAGGTGGCGTTTCTTTTCAAACTTGAAATATCTTGGGCGCAGGACATTATAATCCAACTTTTTGCACCCCAAGTGGCAGAGCTATTTTTATTACATGTACTTGTAAGACATGTAGCATGTATTTTCTACTCTCACCTAAGCTAGACTTTTCACCTAAGACTATACGGGGTATAATGGGGGGGGGGGGGGGGGTCTGGAACTCTGCAAGCATTCATCTGATAATTTTAATACCAATAAGATGAGAAAGGATGTATAACTGTTATCTATTTAACTACTCACAGATGAAATAAAATTTGAAGCAGTTGTTGTTACAGTTGCAGCTGCTGAAGAGGAGGAGAATCTTAATGCTTTAGCAAAGAATGTCCACATAGCAGCGTTGCACAGAAACACAAGTCCTATACAGCAAAGGCGAAGCAGTAGGTGGATCTGAAATGACAAAGAGATTGTTTGGTATTCCTTGTTTAAGTCTTTCATCCGCAAAGTCTGCAGGTACAAACTGGATATGTAAGTTTTGGAAGTAAGAAATTATAAACAAAAATAGGATTTTTGTACTCACCATAAGGCTCCATGCACACAGGGCGTCATAAAAACGAGCTCCAAAGCTGTTTCTTGACGCCGGGAAAAAGCAGCTGTAAAAACGTGCTTTCAGTAGCTTTTTCCATTTGCGTTATTGCACGTTTGGCCGCAGTAGCTGTTAGCAGCGTTTTTTCTGCCTCCATTCAAAATCAATGGTTCCCTATGGGAGCCTATTGATTTGAATGGAAGTCGCACCGCAGGTCGGATCAGGGTGATCCAACTTGCGGCGCGCCTTGCGCTGTGAGAATCTTGAGGGGGAACTCCACGCCAAAATGGGGAAAAAGAACGGCGTGGGGTTCCCCCCCAGGATCCAAACCAGGCCCTTCGGGTCTGGTATGGAATTTGAGGGTAGCCCCACGCTGAAAAAACAGCGTGGGGTCCCCCCCAAAATCCATACCAGACCCATATCCGAGCATGCAGCCCGGCAGGCCAGGAAAGGGGAGGGGACGAGCGAGCGGCCCCACCCCCCCCTGGACCATACCAGGCCACACGCCCTCAACATGGGGGGGGTGTGGGTGCTTTGGGGCAGGGGGGGCTCTGCACCCCCCACCTCAAAGCACCTTGCCCCCATGTTGATGAGGACAAGGGCCTCATCCTCACAACCCTGGCCGGTGGTTGTGGGGGTCTGCGGGCAGGGGGGCTCATCGGAATCTGGAAGCCCCCTTTAACAAGGGGGCCCCCCATATCCCGGACCCCCTCCCTATGTGAATGGGTATGGGGTACACTGTACCCCTACCCATTCACCCCATAAAAGGCAGTGTGTGTAAATAATGACAGGAGACGTTTTGGAAAGTTTATTAAAAATCTTCATCCCGTCTTCTCCCTCTCCGGTCTTCTGCTCTTTTGCTGTCCTCTCCTTGTCTTCTCCTCTCCGGTCTTCTGCTCTTTTACTGTCCGCTCTTCTTGTCTTGTCTTCTCCTCTCCGGTCTTCTGCTCTTTTGCTGTCGGCTCTTCTTCTTCCTCCGGTCCTCCTCGGACGACGTCTCCGGCGATTATGCTGGTCTCTGCAGCTTATTATATAGCCATTAGGGGCGTGGCCACCAGATGACGTCACCGGGAGACCGACCCCCTTGTGTCACATATGACGTCATCTGTGACATAAGGGGGCGGGGTCTCCAGATGACGTCATCTGGCGGCCACGCCCCTAATGGCTATATAATAACCTGCAGAGACCGGCATAATCGCCGGAGACGTCGTCGTCGGAGGACCGGAGGAAGAAGAAGAGCCGACAGCAAAAGAGCAGAAGACCGGAGAGGAGAAGAAAAGACAAGACAAGAAGAGCGGACAGCAAAAGAGCAGAAGACTGGAGAGTAGAAGACAAGAAGAGAGAACAGCAAAAGAGCAGAAGACCGGAGAGGGAGAAGACGGGATGAAGATTTTTAATAAACTTTCCAAAACGTCTCCTGACGTTATTTACACACACTGCCTTTTATGAGGTGAATGGATAGGGGTACAGTGTACCCCATACCCATTCACATAGGGAGGGGGTCCGGGATCTGGGGGGCCCCATTGTTAAAGGGGGCTTCCAGATTCCGATGAGCCTCCTGCCCGCAGACCCCCACAACCACCGGCCAGGGTTGTGGGGATGAGGCCCTTGTCCTCATCAACATGGGGGCAAGGTGCTTTGAGGTGCCCCCCCTGCCCCAAAGCACCCACACCCCCCCATGTTGAGGGCATGTGGCCTGGTATGATCCAGGGGGGGTGGGACTGCTCGCTCGTCCCCTCCCCTTTCCTGGCATGCCGGGCTGCATGCTTGGATAAGGGTCTGGTATGGATTTTGTGGGGGACCCCACGCCGTTTTTTCAGCGTGGGGCTACCCTCAAATTCCATACCAGACCCGAAGGGCCTGGTTTGGAACCTGGGGGGGGAACCCCACGCCGTTTTTTCTCCATTTTGGCATGGAGTTCCCCCTCAAGATTCTCACAGCGCAAGTCGCGCCGCAAGTCGGATCATCTTGATCCGACCTGCGGTGTGACCTCCATTCAAATCAAGAGGCTCCCATAGGGAACCATTGATTTTGAATGAAAGAAAAAAAAACGTATAACTTGGCTTAACGCTCGTTAAGCAACGTTATTCAGCCTTTAGCAGCATCAGACGTTTTTACAGCTTGACGCTGCAGCTCCAGAACGCACAGTTTCTGGGTTTTTTTTTGGAGCTGTAAAACGCCTATGCCACTTGGAGCTCCTAAAAGCTCTATGTGTGCATGAGGCCATAGAATAACATGGATGGGCGTTCTGCAGCTGCAAAAAAAAAACGTCTGACGCTGCTAACAGCAGCTCCAAAAACGTCCAGTGTGCATGAGGCCTAAAGCTCTTTTCTTGGGAGTCCACTGAGGGACACATGAAGTCCTAAACCAATAGGTTATACTACTGTCTAGTGATGGACTGGACACCAAATATTAAAAAATAAAAAACGTAGGCCAGCCCAAGGTATAACCTTCCCAAACCAGCATGCCTCAGTTCTTAAGGAAAGCAGTACCATGAGCAAGATCATAAGCCCAGAAGGGTGAGACCTGTGTTCTCCAATGGACTCTAAGAAAAGGATTTTACAATGAGCACAAAATCCCATTTTTCTTTTTCTTATACATTCACGTTAAAGCCCCGTACACACGCACAGATTGTTGGCCGTAAATTGTTGGCCAACGTCCGATCTGCCGATTGTTGGCTTGTTAGTATGATGCTTCTGACAACCAACTGCAAATTTTCGGCCGAAAAAAATCTGGTGTGCATGTTATAAAATTTTTGTTGGCCAACAAAGAACGGCCGATTGTTCCTCAGTCAGTACAGATTTCGGCAGACAAAAATCAGATGAGCAAGACTGGGCATGCTCAGAGAAGAAAAAACACACTGAAAGTCAACCAGAACATGACATCACTTCTGAAGTTGGTTTTTGTTGGCCAACAAAAGTCCAGTGCAAGTCTAGAGCACATTTCAACCAACAAACAACACTGGACAAAAGTTGGCCGATCAGTTGGCCAACAATCTGTGCGTGTGTACGGGGCTTTAGTCTTAAATCTTCAAGACATACAAAAACAGCCCAACTGAGGGGTGGGAAACACAGGAAACAATCATTAACAGGTCCAATGTAAAATAAAGAACAGGACTTCCGCAATTTGAAGAGCTGCCTGAAGGTCCTTTCAACTAAAGCTGGCATCAGATAAGGCCGCGACATTCACCTAGTAGGACTTAACGAAGGTGTGAGCAGAAGACCAGGTGGCAGCTGTGCAAATCTGGGAAATAGTAGCCTGATGCTGAAAAGCCTAAAGCCTGGTACACACAATGAGATTATTGGACCATTAATCGCCTATTTTTGATGCCCATATGGAAAATGAAGAGATTACTAAGATTCCAAAAATTCTTGTACGACAGAATTCAACTTTGGAAGCGATGTAATGTGTTGAATTGTTTTGTAATGTATTCTTTCATTTATGAGCATAAATGGTTTGCTCTTATGATTTTTTTCAATGAAAACTGTACTAATGAAACGAAAATTGGACATCGTGTTCACATACTGTACGATAAAATGTTCTAGCCTGCACCTTCAGGTTTTTTCATCCAAAAAGGCTTTGTTTCTGGTAAGAGGTGATATTATTTCTTTGGTGGAGCACTTTGTGGTGATCACCTGAAGCAGAGAATTTTTTAAGAGGCGCACGAGTGGAGCATTATTACATATTTTTCTTGTTACTTCGTTGGGACTGATTTTTTCTTTTGCCTGAATTTCAAGATTTACGGGACTATTGATTTATTCACTATAATTTTTCAATTTTTGTTCCATTGAATCACTTATTATGTATTTTTGTTTATGAATTATGTAAGGCACCGTATACTGTATGCACTTTATGAGACATGAAAGTTCCTTGATAACTTCTCTTGTGTTTTAACAGCTTAACACAGGAGTGAAAGTGTGAATGAGACCTAAAAGTCTGGCGTTTAGATCTACAAAGTGTGTTTTTTTTTTAATATAAACTGCATATCATTTTCTGCTTTGTTCTACATGTATAAACATGATTTAATACTGCTTTTAGTATTCTATATGCAGTTTTCTGTACCTGTTCTAATTCTGTATGGTATAGGTTCAGGACAAGGGGGAGTGTAAATACAGAATTTAAAACAAAAAAAGTAATATATTGCAACTTACTAATCATTAGATGTATTGGCTGCAATTGTTTTATTTTTTAGTCTTTTCTCCTTGTTTTTACTTGCTGATCTGCTTGGTAACACAACTCTTGTATTACAGTGCCCCCACTCTGGATAGAGGAGCAACAGAGACACCTTTGGACAGTAGTAGGGCTGAACGATAGTCGATGTGATATCGACTATCGTGCTGCGGGCGTGGGCGATGGTCACATCGCCGAAGATATAATAGTAAGGCATAGGCATTAGGCAGGGAGAAGTCGGGACTCGGGAGGACTCACAGTGGTTGTAGCAGAACAGAGCCCGACATCCGTCCCACACGTTCAAGTCTGCCTGCAGCTTGCCTAGTTCTCCTGACTGAGCGGTGAGCAGCGTGCCGTGAGCAGCTGCACAGCGAACCAATCACGCGTGCCTGCACACCTGATTGGTTCGCTGTGCCGCTACTCACGACGTGATTGGTTCGCTGTGCCGCGCTCAATGCTCGGTCAAGAGAACTAGCTGCGGGGCAGACTGAACATGTGGGATGGATGTCAGGCTGTGTTCTACCTTAGGTAAGTCTCTCTGCATTGAAGGGGACACGGCACGCTGGTCACTACATTGATGGGGGGGCACGCTGGACACTACATTGATGGGGGGGCACGCTGGTCACTACATTGATGGGGGGGCACGCTGGTCACTACATTGATGGGGGGACACGCTGGTCACTACATTGATGGGGGGCACGCTGGTCATGGTCACTACATTGATGGTGGGCACGCTGGTCACTACATTGATGGGGGACACACTGGTCACTACATTGATGGGGGGCACGCTGGTCATTGCATTGATGGGGGGCACGCTGGTCACTGCATTGATGGGGGGCACGCTGTAGTAACTCTGCACTACTAAAAATGCACGACGAAGAGGATCCGCCACAAAAAAAATATTGCAAAATGGCACAGTGGTGTAGTGGTTAGCACTTTCACCTAGCAGCAAGAGGGTCACTGGTTCAAATCCCAACCACGACACTACCTGCCTGGAGTTTGCATGTTCTCCCTGTGCCTGCGTCGGTTTCCTCCGGTACTCCGGTTTCCTCCCACACTCCAAAGACATGCTGGTAGGTGAATTGGATCCTGTGTAAAAAAAAAAAAAAATTGGCCCTACTATGTATGTATGAATGTGAGTTAGGGAACTTAGATTGTAAGCTCCTTGAGGGCAGGGACAGATGTAAATGTGCAATGTAAATGTAAAGCGCTGCGTAAATTGACAGCGCTATATAAGTACCTGAAATAAATAAAAATAAATAAATAAATATATATCGTTGGGAAAAAAATATCGCAATGTGATTTTTTTTCAATATCGTGCAGCCCTAGACAGTAGCATTGGCAATCTGGGGGGAAGGAGAGTGTTTGTATGTACTGGCCCCTTTGTTTAACCACTTGCCGCCCGCCTGCCGTCAAATGACGCCGGGGCGGAGCGGTGTGGTATTTGTTCTGGGAGGACATCATGGCGGCACCCAGTAAAGCTGTGATCCTGGGACACGGCACGACCCCAATCTCAGCAAAGAGCCAGGGCTCTTTACGCATGTAATCGGCTGTGTGCAATCACAGCCGATCCCATATAAACAAGGAAGTGCCGTTTATCGGCTCTCCTCATCTCACACTGACAGAGTGTGAGAAAAGGAGAGCCGATCAGTGGCATCTCCTCACAGGGGAGACATGTAAAGGTAATCAGGGCACTGATCATCAGTGCCCTGATTACAATGCAGCCCTGATTACAATGAAGCCCCAAAATTGCCCATCAGTGACACCAGTCTGTGCCCATCAGTGACACAAGTCTGTGCCCATCAGTGAGGGTAATCTGTGATCAGTTATGCCGATCAGTACTGCCTTTCAGTGCCCATTAGTGCTGCCCATCAATGGCACCTATCATTGCCACCTACCAGTGCCCATGAGTGCTGAATATGATTGCCACCTATCAGTAATGCATATTAGTGCCTCCTCATCAGTGCTACCCCATTGGTACAGCCTCATCAGTGCACATCAGTGAAGGAGAACAATTATTTATTTATTCTGAAAAACGTTTCCTTTTTTCAAAATTTTTGGTCTTTTTTCGCTTTTTTTATCAAAAAAATTAAAAACCCAGTGGTAACTAAATACCACAAAAAGAAAGCTCTATTTGTGTGAAGAAAATGATAAAAAAATTTGACTGGGTACAGTGTTGTATGACCGCTCAATTGTCACTCAAATTGCAACAGTGCTGAAAGCTAAAAATTGGCCTGGGCAGAAAGGGGTGAAAGTACCTGGTATCAAAGTAGTTAGGAATAAAGACTTCTTGCTATATAAAGTGAAGGTTTATTTACCACACGTGGGAGAACAAAAAAGCAAGCTGTCATTCTGAGGATTTTTTATTCTTAAAGTGATTGTAAAGTTTCATGTTTTTTTTTTTTTTTTAAGTAACAAACATGTTATACTTACCTCCTCTGTGCTGTTGGTTTTGCACAGAGCAGCCCGGATCCTCCTCTTCTCGGGTCCCTATTCGCTGCTCCTAGCCCCTTCCTCCTGTTGAGTGCCACCACAGCAAGCAGCTTGCTATGGGAGCACCCGAGCCAAGCTACAGCTCAGTGTGTTCATTCAGACAAGGAGCTGCCGTTCGGCCCGCCCCCCCTCTCTCATGACTGCGAGAGCCAATGGGGCTGTGGCTGTATCTCAGCCAATCAGGAGGGGGAGTCCTAGGATGGCCGAGGGACTCGTGGACATCGCTGGACAGAGAGGGGGCACAGGTAAGTATTAGGGGGGCTGCTACACACAGAAGGCTTTTTATCCTAATGCATAAAATGCACTAAGATAAAAAACCTTCCTGACTTTACAACTCCTTTAAATCTGGTAAGATGCTCTTGAACAATCTTTATGCATTTAATTATGTTTAGGAATGATGATTGTATCTTGTGAAGGCTTTTGGATTATGGTATTTTTTCATGTTTTATTTGTTTGAAAACTATTTACGTTATAGAAGTTCAAAGAAACTCAAATGGCGGAGGGTATAATTGCCATCATCCCTCCTTAGTATTTGTAAGCGATCTCCTCTTTGAATAGTATTTTATGGGCAATTAAACAACCTATATAATAAAAATATAGTTTATTTTTCCATTTTAAAAATGCACATTGCTATTTCCTTCACTCACGTGTTGGGAGAAGACAGACATACCTCTCTCTGAGAGTTCTTCTACACTATTGTGGGAATTCACATTGAGGAATGGATCTTTTTTCCTTTTACCAATAAGCTGACAATGTGCAGGCACCTTCATTTGGGGAGTCAAAACCTTTTTGGATTAATACCCAGCGGTCCCGTATGGCATGAACATTATTGTGCAGTGAGAATATGGTGACTCTATGAGGCTCTGGGAGCATTTTGGCCAAGATAGTGGTTATGATATCCCTGAAGAAGATGTTATTCGTATTTATTCGAAACGTGTTAGATACCCCCACCCACTTGGAACCATCTCTGGTTGCTATCTAATAATGATGGAACCAAGCTTTAAGTAGTTGGGAAAACACTATTTTCATGCTCATTTTATGTATCTTACTATATCATTATTTGTCACTCCATACACAATGAGTTTCATGGAATGTTTTACAGCTTTATATATATATATATATATATATATATATATATATAAAAAAAGAAAATTTCCGCGCTAGTGTAACAACAAAGTGAGTGACTATGAATGAAATACAAGCAGCTGGCACAAAATCAACTAACAGTGATCCATAAATACAATATATCCAAAAAGTGCAGCGCTAGAAATAAGTGAAAAATTATAAATAATAATAGAACTCCAAAATCATAAAAGAGAAAGGGTAGTGTCCAAATTAATGAATACAGTCCCAAAAACTAGTGCAAATAGTATAAATCCACATGCAGGATATTCAAAGAAAACTCTTTCCGGTGACACCAAGGAAAAGTGTGAAGGGGACACCTCTGTGCACGGGTATGGCAAGCAGCTTACCAGAACTCCGTGGCTACTCAATTCAATGAGACAGCCTCTCCCAGCTAGTAGTTAAACCAGTGTGGTCAGTAGATGTAAAACTCAGGCACTTCAGAACTTCGTGGCTACTCTCAATAGGACAGCCTCTCCCGGCGAGTTGTTATACCGATATGGCTAATAGATGTCAGGCTTGGGCGCTTCTCAATTACTCCATCAAGCATAAATGAATATGTAGAAAGAAATAGAGGCCCATAGCGTAATCCCGTAATGTATAGGCAATATTTATTTAAAAAAACTAGTTACAAATTGAAGATATATAACAGGCATGAAAATTGGGCTGATCATGGATGAAATCGCGGCGTCCCGCAAGTCTCCAAAACAGCGGGGAACAATCAAAACAGCCGGCTCCGTAAGGGGGCATGTGGACGTTGCGTCTCTGTGTGGACGTTGCGTCTGGAGCCGCCAACGTTTCGTCATCAAAAGACGTCGTCTGGGCCTGGGTCCCCTTCTCACACTTTTCCTTGGTGTCACCGGAAAGAGTTTTCTTTGAATATCCTGCATGTGGATTTATACTATTTGCACTAGTTTTTGGGACTGTATTCATTAATTTGGACACTACCCTTTCTCTTTTATGATTTTGGAGTTCTATTATTATTTATAATTTTTCACTTATTTCTAGCGCTGCACTTTTTGGATATATATATATTTTTTTTTAAATGGAAAAATAAACAATATTTTTATCATATACGGTTGTTTAATAGCCCATAAAATCCCATTCAAAGAGGAGATTGCTTACAACATCTATTTACGTTATCGTATCAATACATTGTTGTTATATATCTAATTGGATATATTTTGTATATATATTTACTCTTTCCTTTTTTGACTTATCCGTCTAGGTGTAGTAAAATACTGTATATGCCCTAAGGAAACCTAATAAATGGTGAAATATGTCGGGATTGCTACACTGTGACAATTTACTGTAACAAATTCACTTGATGGATATTAAACATGAATTTGTTCCATTTTTTTTAATGTTTATATTGTCTTTACATGTTTTTTAAATTAAATATATGAATACAATGATTGCATTTTAATATGTTTTGATTGGAGTTACTGGCACCTAAAAAATTCCAGTTCTTATTTGAGAGCAATTCCCAGTATCTTGTGCTCTCCCACAGCGGTAAAACACTGGTTAACCCTTTGATCGCCCCTGATGTTAACCCCTTCCCAGCCATGTCATTAGTACAGTAACAGTGCATATTTTTTTAGCACTGATCACTGTATTAGTGTCACTAGTTCCCAAAAATGTGTCACTATCGTGTCTTATTTGTCTGCCGCAATATCGCAGCCCCGCTATAAGTTGCTGATAGCTGCCATTACTAGTAAAAAAAAAATCCATAACATTATCCTATAGTTTGTAGGCGTCATAACTTTTGCACAAACCAAATCAATATACGCTTTTTGGGATTTTTTTTTACCAAAAAATTGTAGCAGAATACATTTTGGCCTAAATTCATGAAGAAATTTGATTTTTTACATTTTTTTATGGGTGTGTTTTATAGCAGAACGTGAAAAATATTGTTTTATTTTTTCACAATTGTCGGTCTTTTTTTGTTTATAGCGCAAAAAAATGGGATTTTTTACTTACAATAAAATAAATTTCTCTGATGTTCATTGATGGACACAGCTCCTGATTCTTCTTAACCATTGGGTTATCCTGCCCCCTACAGGAGTAGGACATTACGCAGAAAAAAGCTTGACTATGCCTATGGGCAGTGCCAGGGGGGTATACACCCACACTCAGTTATAGACACTCAGTTTTGTTACAAGCAGTGTCAGAAGAAAGCCAACTCCACAGAGGGGTGGGTGCTTCGTCCATCAATGAACATCAGAGAAATAGATTTTACGGTAAGTCAAAAATCTAATTTTCTCTTTTGTTCATTGACAGACACAGCTCCTGATTCTTCTTAACCATTGGGACATCCCAAAGCAGTGTTAAACATGAGGGGAAAACATCAGGAACAAATTCCCAAGGCTAACCATAGCCAACCAGGTAACATGGAGCTCAACCATAAACAACTGGAGCTCACCTGAAAAACAATACACCCTCAAAGAGGACCAGGTTCTCTAAACAGCAGCCAGCAAAACCTTGTGGCCAAAAGAAGCATCCGCAGATGTGAACACAACCACTTTACAAAAAGCTTTGTAAAAGTGTGCACCGACGACCAGGTGGTCACCTTGCAAACCTGCGTGACTGACGCTTGAAGACGGAAAGTCCAGGAGACACTAAGCACCCTAGTAGAGTGCGCCTTGAAAGAGAAAGGAGGAACCTGACCCCTGATGCAATAGGCCTGAACCACAGTCTGATCCATCTGGAAATGATCGCAGAAGAAGGATATCCAATAGGATACCCCCAGTTACTCTACATGATTTGGGTATATGCATCCACCTAGGACTACATCTAACAGTATTTGGGGAATACCACTTCTCAACAAACACTCCAGTACCTGTGAAACAATTGTACAAGCGATGCATTGGAATGTGCATGAAATACATTTTTTATGTTTTTAAATGGTATTTATTTATTATGTATATAAATATAAATTAAATTCAATAAAATATTTTTGATTTGTAAATGTTAATTTATTATTTGCCCCAAAAATCCAACCTTTAGTGGAGAACAAACTTCCCTATTAGGGTTTCTTTTTATTTATGGACCCTCTGTTTTGTGACACGTTGTCAAGGTAAGCGGAAAGAGGAGCACCCTCGCTGCTTTGGAGGGCCTGCAGGTGCCAAAAGGAACCCCGTGCCTCCAACGCGGCATCAGCCGCAACCTCTATTTTTAAAGTTTTATGCACTGACACAAACAGTGCATCCACCAGCGCCTATTTACGTGCGGCTAGAGGAGCAGAGGAATCATCTTCACTATCTGAGCACTCAGGGTGCGTGGACGCAAACCCAGTAGGGTCGCTATATACTGAGTTCACCCCGAAAACATAACAATCAGGGGAGGCCACTGACTGCGATCCCGCAAGGGGACGCTGGCCAAGGGTTCACAAATGGACCACCTATTGGACCCAGCAAAAAAACAAGGGGGTTGCCCTCCATAAAGAACATAATAGGACATAGCCTTCTTAAAAGGGGGTTGCCCACCGTGACGCGGACGCACAGGCAGGGAACCCTTGCTAAATCAAGGCAGGTGCCCCACACAATAATAGCGGCAAGACGGCCATTAAAAATGAAACGCCCCTACAGTGCCACTTGGTCCAAGGGAGGTGCCAAGCTGACCATATGGTCCAGCAGGCCGCAAGCCGCGGCCTAAATCTTTGTGGGGGCCCAGCCGCAATTGCATGGATCCTTAGCCCGGCAGAAGCCCAAAGCAAAGGTGGGGGTTTCAGTTACATGCACTGTGGCTGCCCCCCAATGGCAGCGTCCGACTCGGCCGCATGGTCCAGTAGGCTGCAGACTGAGGCCTAGAAGGCCGCAAGCCGCGGTCTAAATTTCTGAGGGTGCCCAGCCGCAGAGACGCGAGCCCGAGCGGAGCCGACCACCCAGGGGCAGCAGAGGGGAAGGTGGATGCCCAAACGAGAGGCAGTGGCTTTAGCCAAGCTCACAGGTGCCGCCGCACGTAGTTTCCGAGTAGTAGGCCGCAAAGCTGCGACCTAAATTTTTGGCCAGATCCGGCCGTGTGAGGCCCGTGGATGCTAAACTATCCGCCCCCCAAGCCCAACAACTGACGCAAGGAGCCCAGGGAACACCCCTGCCCTAGTCACCAGCCCCCAGGGTGGCAGGAAACTCTGCTCAACCTCCCGTTGCGCACTAGGAAAACCCAGTCAGCAGCAACTCCAACCAGCCCTCCTTAAGAGTATGTGGCAACAGCCAGCTCATTACCTCACCCAGGGTGGAAGACCCAAAGTGACCAACATTTTAGAAGGGCTGAGGGGGGAAGGAAGAGGAACCTGGGGTCTGACCATCCCAGGGAGAGGCCCACGTCCAAAACCCTCCAGGGGGAGTGGGGGGGGACAGCTACTTGCCACACCAGGAACAGGGTGGCACCTCTCCAAACAGGACACCGCTCCATCGTAAGGTGGGTGCTGTTGGCCAGGAGAAAACACTGCAAATCAGGCTGAAGCTAGTTTGTATGCGCCCTCACGAGACGTTAATCTCGCAAGCCAGACCCCGTTCAGTGGGCTAAGTCGCGGCTGACCTAGCGCAGAGCTTGGGTCTGCACGTGCTCGCTGGCTGGACTAGGGGGACCCTAAAGATCTAAATTATCTAGTTCATCGCCCAGTCCGGCACTTGATTGTAGTTCTCACAGGAACAATATAAAAATAAAATAAAAAAAAGAGGAAGAGGAAAAAAAAAATGCCATTTAAAATGAAAAAATTGCTAGGACCGAAGATCCCAGCAAGGAACTAGGTCCTTACTCTTGACTAGGCAGAAAAAAACTGAGCGTGTATAGCTGAGAGTGGGTGTATACCTCCTGGGACTGCCCATAGACGTAGTCAAGCTTACTACTGCCTAGTGTCCTACTCCTGTAGAGGGCAGTATAACCCAATGGTTAAGACGAATCATGAGCTGTGTCCGTCAATGAACCAAAGAGAAATAAAAACCACAGAGGTAATTAAACACCACCAAAAGAAAGCTCCATTTGTGGGAAAAAAAAGAAGAAATTTTATTTGGGTACGACCGCATAATTGTTAACAACTTCAATACTGTGCACTTTCACCCCTTCCTGCCCAGGCCAATTTTCAGCTTTCAGCGCGGTCACACTTTGAATGAGAATTGCACGGTCATGCTACACTGTACCCATGTGAAATTTTTATCATTTTTTTCACATAAATAGAGCTTTCTTTTGGTGGTATTTAATCACCGCTGGGTTTTTTTGTTTCTTACTAAAAAAAAAAAAAGAAAAAAAAAAAGAAAATTTTGAAAAAAAAAAAAGTTGTTCTTATTTTCTGTCAGTAAATTTTGAAGTTAAGTAATTTTTCTCCTTCACTGATGTGTGCTGATGAGGTGGCACTGATGGGCACTGATGAGACAGCACTTATGGGCACTGATGAGGTACTAATATGATGCACTGATGAGCATTGATAGGTGGCACTGACGGACACAGATAGGCAGCACAGATGAGCAGGCACTGACTGGCAGCACTATGGGCACTGATGGTGGGCACTGTTTTTTAACTTTTCTGTAATCAGGGTACTTATGATCAGTGCTCTAATTACCTGTCCTAGACTCCCCTTTAAGGAGTGTGAGGCGAGGAGAGCCGATAAACAGCACTTCCTCATTTACATGTGACCGGCTGTGACTGGACACAGCTGATCACATGGGTAAAGAGCCACGTCATTGGCTCTTTTCCAAGATCGGGGTTGCGCCATGTCCTAGCAACACGGCGCGGCCACGATCACCGCACTGCGTGCCTCCGCGGGCACGCGAGAGAGGCCGTATGATGTCATCCTAGAACGAGAGCTGCACCGCTCTGCCGTCATCTGACGGTGGGCGTGCGGTAAGTGGTTAAAGTAACGCAGTGCTGTATTGCAAAAAATGGCCTGGTCATAAATGGAGGGGTAAATCTTCCAGAGGTCAAGTGGTTAAATAATCTTTATGCCTAAAATGGTTTTTTAAACATATGCATAAAAAAAAAAAAAAAAAAACTATACAAAAACAGCTGTTGTGGTGAAAGGGTTAAATCAGATTGTATAATGTATGACTAGCCTAAGAATGAAAACCATAACTGTTATAAACATTTACAGACAACACAGGGACCAATTGCCACAAAATATGAGGTCTTTCATTGGATTCTTATCTCATCCAATCAAAGTGTAGATCGTGTTTTTTACTTTGCCATCACTGTGTGGCTAATAGGGGTGAATGCTGCACAGATATATAGGTTATTCATCATATATGTTCTTCCTCATTGTGGAATACTTATGAAGTGGCAATGATCAGTGGAATTGTGGTGCAGCACCATGCATATCAAGACACAATGTTTGAGAAATACACTCCATCAATTCATCATCACATATTATAGGATTCATATATATTATTTCATTAAAGACCATAACTAGAGTAGCTGGGTATAGTAACCAATCAGCTTCTAGCTTCAGCTTGTTCATATAAGCTTTGAAAATGAAAGCTAGAAGCTGATTGGTTGCTCCAGTATTGATAACTCCCCCTCTGGTTCTATTATTATAGGGAGACATGAAACGTGAACATTACAGCAGAAAGTGGCAGTAGGGGTTAGCTGATGTGTCAGTGTTCCCTCCTTACCCAATCACAGAGCTCAGCCCGCTCCCCGGTGTACGCCCCGCACACCTCTCTCAGGTAGTCCGCTCCGAACGCTAGTTTGGCAGAGCATGCTGACAGCGCCCCTAGGAGGCCGGCCACCGCGCTGCATCCCCAACTAGACCACATGGAGTTGCACAGACCATCGGCCAACTTCAGCTTCCTGAAACACAGGTGGAGGGGAGGGGACATCACAGTCATGTGACCGCCGGAGCCATGTGATCTGCTGGATCTAAATTATTGTGTTATGGGAGAGAGACTCTGTAATATAGTGCATGCCGTGTGTGATTCTTCATTCTTTTCATACGTGTCTGTTCTCCCCTTCCATCCCAATTCCCGATCCCGTATCCTTACATTATCATGTGTTCTATTCTAAACCTCCTTCCTACTCAGCTGTCTAATCCCTTCACCAACCACTTTCTATTTATATGCCTAACCCCTCCCCCTTCATCTAATGTGCCCAATGTCCACTCCCCCTTCATCTCATGTGCCCAATGTCCACTCCCCCTTCATCTCATGTGCCCAATGTCCACTCCCCCTTCATCTCATGTGCCTCATGTCCCCTCCCCCTTCATCTCATGTGCCTCATGTCCCCTCCCCCTTCATCTCATGTGCCTTATGTCCCCTCCCCCTTCATCTCATGTGGCCTATGTCCCCTCCCCCTTCATCTCATGTGGCCAATGTCTTCACCCCTTCATCTCATGTACCTTATGTCCCCTCCCCCTTCATCTCATGTGCCTTATGTCCCCTCCTCCTTCATCTCATGTGCCCTATGTCCCCTCCCCCTTCATCTCATGTGCCTTATGTCCCCTCCCCCTTCATCTCATGTGCCTTATGTCCCCTCCCCCTTCATCTCATGTGGCCTATGTCCCCTCCCCCTTCATCTCATGCGCCTTATGTCCCCTCCCCCTTCATCTCATGTCCCCTCCTCCTTCATCTCATGTGCCTTATGTCCCCTCCCCCTTCATCTCATGTCTCCTCCTCCTTCATCTCATGTCCCCTCCCCCTTCATCTCATGTGCCCAATGTCCACTCCCCCTTCATCTCATGTGCCCAATGTCCCCTCCCCCTTCATCTCATGTGCCCTATGTCCCCTCCCCCTTCATCTCATGTGCCTTAGGTCCCCTCCCCCTTCATCTCATGTGCCCTATGTCCCCTCCCCCTTCATCTCATGTGCCCTATGTCCCCTCCCCCTTCATCTCATGTGCCTTATGTCCCCTCCCCCTTCATCTCATGTGTCTTATGTCCCCTCCTCCTTCATGTCATGTGCCCTATGTCCCCTCCCCCTTCATCTCATGTGCCTTATGTCCCCTCCCCCTTCATCTCATGTTCCCTATGTCCCCTCCCCCTTCATCTCATGTGCCTCATGTCCCCTCCCCCTTCATCTCATGTGCCTCATGTCCCCTCCCCCTTCATCTCATGTGCCTCATGTCCCCTCCCCCTTCATCTCATGTGCCTCATGTCCCCTCCCCCTTCATCTCATGTGCCTCACGTCCCCTCCCCCTTCATCTCATGTGCCTTACGTCCCCTCCCCCTTCATCTCATGTGCCTTATGTCCCCTCCCCCTTCATCTCATGTGCCTTATGTCCACTCCCCCTTCATCTCATGTGCTCAATGCCCCCTCCTTCTCATGTACCCAATGGGCCCTCTCCCTTCATCTCATGTGCTCATTGCCCCCCCTTCATCTCATGTGCCCAAAGTCCCCTCCCCCTTCATCTCATGTGCCCAATGTCCCCTCCCCCTTCATCTCATGTGCTCAATTCCCCCTCCCCCTTCTTCTCATGTACCCAATGGCCCCTCTCCCTTCATCTCATGTGCCCAATGTCCCCTCCCCCCTTCATCTCATGTGCTCAATGCCCCCTCAATCTCATATGCCCAATGTCCCCTCCCCCCTTCATCTCATGTGCCCGATGTCCCCTCCCCCTTCATCTCATGTGCCCAATGTCCCCTCCCCCCTTCATCTCATGTGCTCATTGCCCCCCCCCCCTTCATCTCATGTGCCCAATGTCCCCTCCCTCCTTCATCTCATGTGCTCAATGCCAGCTCCATCTCATATGCCCAATGTCCCCTCCCCCCTTCATCTCATGTGCCTGATGTCCCCTCCCCCTTCATCTCATGTGCCCAATGTCCCCTCCCCCTTCATCTCATGTGCCCAATGTCCCCTCCCCCCTTTCATCTCATGCCCAAAGTCCCCTCCCCCCTTCATCTAATGTGCTCAATTCCCCCTCCCCCTTCATCTCATGTGCCCAATGTCCCCTCCCCTTCATCTCATGTGCTTAATGCCCCCGCCCCCCTTCATCTCATGTACCCAATGTCCCCTCCCCCTTTCATCTCGTGCCCAAAGTCCCCTCCCCCTTCATGTCATGTGCTCAATGCCTCCTCCCCCTTCATCTCATGTGCCCATTGTCCCCTCCCCCTCCATCTCATGTGCTCAATGCCCCCTCCTTCTCATGTGCCCAATGGCCCCTCCCCCTTAATCTCATGTGCTCACTGCCCCCCCTTCATCTCATGTGCCCGATGTCCCCTCCCCCTTCATCTCATGTGCTCAGTGTCCCCTCCCCCCTTCATCTCATGTGCCCAATATCTCCTCCCCCTTCATCTCATGTGCTCAATGCCCCCTTCATCTCATGTGCCCAGTGTCCCCTCCCCCTTCATCTCATGTGCCCAATGTCCCCTCCCCCCTTCATCTCATGTGCCCAATGTCCCCTCCCTTACCTTCATGTCATGTGCCCAATGTCCCCTCACCCCTTCACCTCATGTGCTCTATGTCCCCTCCCCCCTCATTTCATCTCATGCCCAATGTCCCCTCCCCCTTCATTTTATGTGCCCAATGCCCCCTCCCCTTTAAACAGCCAGATAAGGATTAAACGGGCATTGTAAATGATGGTATATGTCTTGTATTTTCACAATTCAAAGGTTGGTATTTATTGTCACCCTCTACCTTCTGTATGTGTATTATTGGGATGCTGCTGCGTGACTGTAGGTTTCTGCAGATCAGTATGTGTAAGCCAGATAATTAATAGGTACAGTGGGAGCAGTCTGGTATGGTCAGTACAGAAATATATAACAGATGATAGACCAGCGCCATTAAACCCACAGTGTGAGGGGAGAATTATAAAAACGAATGTAAACAATAGATATAAAAACAGATATAGAGAATCAAAAAATAAAATGGCTGCAAATTGCATTCAACAATAAAAAAAATGGCTGCAAATTGCATTCAGTGTTGTGTCCATTGGGGATTAAGGTCCCCAATCTAAAGATCCACAACTTTTCATAAAAAGATGGTGTTAAAACCACCTGGCTGGGAGATTCAGGACACATAAGCCTTTTGGGTTACCTTGAGGAAATTTGGCAAAGTGAACACATCTTTTTTTTTTTTTTTTCCTTTATATATGTTCACCAATTCTGATTTTAAGTTGTCTCTTGGTCTTGCCCATATAGAACTTATTACATGGGCACTGTAGCATATAGATTAGATGGGTTGTAGAGCAATTCATAAGTTGGCAGATCATAAAGTTCTTTCCTCTATGAGAATTGGTGAATGCATCTGCTTATTCAGTGTATTTACATATCTGACATTGTCCACAAGCATGCATTCCACACATTGGTGTAAATTCAGTGAGACAATTTTTTTTTGTTGATGTTCTTTGATACTCTGAATGAACCAAAGTATTATTGGTTCATTCAGAGTATCATGAGTTTATAGTTGAAATATTGGAATTTGTTACATCATCATTTTTTTTTTCCCACTGACACAGACAGCGGGACTCAGCCCCAGGCTCCCGTGTCACTGGATTTGATTGACAGCAGAGGGAGCCAATAGCTTCTGCTTTGGAAGGAACGAGGGACAGGGGCGAAGAACCATCTTATCCCTGTGAATCACCAGGTAAGGTGAACAGGATAATGGCGCCAGTTGAGATACCCTGTGCGCAGAGGTGATGGCCACCTTCTGGGACAGCGAAAGCAGGGGAATCTCCCGAAGTTTCTAAAAGGAAAGCACCTAAGGCGACAACGGACCCCGCACTGGAGGAACCAATGTCGGACACCCTGAAAAAAAAAAAAAAGGTATACACCAGGGAGTGGGTGGCCAAAGGTTGTTGGAAGAAGACCACCAACGCTGACACCTAGCCCTTGATGGTACTCAAGGCCAAATTTCTGTTCAATCCCCCATTGAAGCAAGGACAAAATCCGAGCCACCGAGAAGGAGCGAGGATTAACCCCAAGAGACTCACACCACGCAATGTATGTCTTCCATGTACCATGGTAGATCTTCCTAGAAGAAAATCTCCTAGCTTTCAACAGGATAGGAATTACCGACTCAGATAAACCCCTATCCTTCAGCACCTGGCATTCAACAGTCAAGCTGTCAAAGCCAGCGACTGTAAAACGGGATGGAAAATCTGTCCTAGGGACATCAGATCCTCCCCGAGAGGAAGCTTCCAAGGAACGTCAGCGACCAGATCGGCGTACCAAGCCCGGCGAGGCCAGTCCTGAGCCACTAAGATGACCGGAATCCCTTCTGCCTCGATCCTGCAGAGAAGTCTTGGCAGAAGCTTGAGAGAAGGCGTAAATCAGACGATACTGACCCTACGGGGCCACCAGTGCATCTGTGGGGTCCGCCTGAGGATCCCTTTTGTCTGAGCCACAAACCTCTGCACCTTTCTGTTGAGCAGTTGTGAAACACATCCGGATGAAGGGACCACTCACCTTGGTCTAAAGCCTGCCAGCTGAGGTAATCCGCCTGCCAGTTTTCCACCCCGGGAGCAGGGAGGGCTGGAATGACCGTTGTGCCCACCTTCGAATGCCAACCACCTCCAGAGTTGCCAGGACACTTCTTGTGCCCCCTTGGTGATTGACATAAGCCATGGCTTTGTCCAAATGAATGTGCATTGGAAAACCCTGAAGACGATCCGTCCAATGGTCCAGACAGTCTGATCGCCTGGAGTTCCAAGACATTAATCGGTAGTCTGTACGCAAGCGTCCAGATCCCCTTAGCAGAATGCTTGCCAAGGAGGGCTCCCCAGCCGGACAGGCTGG
The DNA here is from genome assembly GCF_965119305.1 of Pelophylax lessonae. Lineage (NCBI taxonomy): Eukaryota > Metazoa > Chordata > Amphibia > Anura > Ranidae > Pelophylax > Pelophylax lessonae. Next base: position 182,896,252 of record NC_138772.1, on the reverse strand, counting down.
CATATGTGGTCACCACTGTCCAATACAAGGGGAGGAAGGATTCGCTCAGACGAAGCGCCAGAGAACGAAGCCACCATATCAGGGACTCCTTCGTTCCCCCGACTCAGCCGGATCCGATTGTCCAGAGATTGCAGAGTCTTGTCCCATTTAGACAGAATCCAGAGGGATGACCATCTGCTGGGCAGCGGGAGACGAACTGCAGCCTGCAATATCTGGAGTTTGTCCAGAGTAAGGAGAACTCTGGCTAAGGCCAAGTCCAAAGTCAGGCCCAGATAGTCCAGCTTCGTGGACAGAACCAGAGCAAACTTCTGAAAATTCAGAATCAAGCCGAACTCCCACAGAGTTCGCATTGTGATCTCCAGGTTTTCCACCAGAGCAGGAGACTCCGCTTACAGAAAGAGGTCGTCCAAGTAGCCCAGTACCGCAATCCCCCGTTGGCATACCAAGGCTAACACTTTTGTGAAGACTCAAGGAGGCGAAACCAAAGGGTAACGCAACAAATGGATAATGCTCCTCTCCCACAGCAAAGCGGAGAAAACTCTGATGACTGACATATTGGAATGTGAAGGTAGGCATCTTTGATGTCGATGGAGGCAAGGAAATCCCCCTGACGCAGGGGTGCCACCATCATTCGAATGGACTCCATTCTTAACTTCTGCAACCTGCACAAAGCAGTTTAGCTTGAGGTCCAGGATTGGATGCACTTTGCCTTCCTTCCTGGGAACTGTGAACCGGTTTGAGTAAAACCCCTGAAAATGTTCTGGAGTCGGAACCGGGACAATCACCCCTTGAAGTAACAGGTCTTTTACCACTTCACAAGTTGGAAGGAAAGAACCTTGCCTGGGGGACAGAAGTGAAACTCGATCGTGTAGCTGGACAGAATGAATTTGTGGACCCACTTGTCTTGCACCAGAGCTTTTGGATGAGAAAAGGGAGAAAGAACCCCCCTTATGGGACTTTATCCTATTGGTTAATAATAACCCAATAAATTATATTTAGTACAAAAAGTAAAATTTATAATATATTTATGGTTACAAAAAAGACAAAAAAAGTGTAAAAAACATACAAATAGGGGTGGCTAGCCCTAAAAAGACTCCATCATAGTTGTCATTATGTGTACAGACATTAATGCATATATAGAATGTATATGAACATTTTACTCATAATACAACATGCCAGCTGCACACCCAACGCATTTCTGGATTTTGATTCCTTCTTCGGGGAGTATGGGTAGTATAATCAAAGACAACACTTATGATGCAAAGAGTCACAAAATAACCAACATGTTATAAAACCAACATTTTGCTATATCCATCCCAGTGGATCGAAAGGAACAGTGGTCATGAACGTGCATGCAGATGTCACAGGCCCTGGAGCCCAACAAGACCTGGCAGAGCGCCCCAGTGACAGCAACGCGCAGCAAGAGAAGGAGCTCAATAAAAAGGTAAAGGCTCACAAAGCACACGGCTGCAATCCAGGGCTCCAAAGGAGGCCCAGAAAGGCTTCGAGCCCTTGTCAGTTGACCCTGAGGGATGAAAAAATATATGAGCCGAGAAGAATGGGCCACGTCTACGACGAGGTTCCTTGCCCTTAATAGCCTGCCGAAGAAAAGTACTCTTGCCCCTTGTGAGACCTTTAATGATGTCAACCAGGGTAGCTCCAAACAGGTGATCTCCTTGAATAGGAAGATCAGTGAAGGCCTTTTTAGAAGTCTGGTCCGCAGACCAACACTTGAGCCAAAAGACACGCCAAAGGACCACTGTCAAAACAGAGAGCCGAGGCACTAGGGGAGCCGCATCCATAGAGGCGTCACAGATAAACTGCAGCCCCTGGACCAGCAGCTCAGCAAAGGCAGGGGGAGCTGTTCTCCCTCCAGGCCACTGCGTAAAAGCTTAGCCCACTCGGTCAGAGTTTGCAACACCAGGGCAATGGTGAATACCGGCCTCAGTGCCAAACCAGCCAGAGTGTACATACTGTAGGCCACAGCCTCCGCCTTCCTGTCAGCAAGAGCCTTAAAGGCCAGGGACTCTAACCGGAATCATGGTTGCCTTGTTGAATCTGGAAACCAGGGGATCCACCACTGGTGAAACAGTCCACTTCTTAATAACGGACTTCTCATAGGGGTAACGCCTAGTAAATCGCTTAGGGACTCCAAGGGAACGCTTTGGTTGTCTCCACTCTTTAGCGACAATTCTGTCAAAATAGGCTGGGAAAGGAAAATGGGATTTTTGACTTACCTTAAAATCCATTTCTCTGATCTTCATTGATGGACACAGTTCCTGATTCTTCTTAACAATTGGGTTATACTGCCCCCTACAGAAGTAGGACACTAGGCGGGAAAAAGCTCGACTATGCCTATGGGCAGTCCCAGGGGGTATGCACCCACTCTCAGCTATAGGCACTCAGTTTTGTTACAAGCAGTGTCAGAAGAAAGCCAACTCCACAGAGGGGCGGGTGCTGTGTCCATCAATGAATATCAGAGAAATGGATTTTATGGTAAGTCAAAAATCCCATTTTCTCTTTCGTTCATTGATGGACACAGCTCCTGATTCTTCTTAACCATTGGGACGTCCCAAAGCAGTGTTAAACATGAGGGGTGGGAAAAACATCAGAAAAAAAATTCCTAAGGCTAACCATAGCCAATCAGGTAACAGAGCGCTACCATAAACAACTGGAGCTCACCTGAAAAACAATACACCCTCAAAGTGGACCAGGTCCTTTAAACAGCAGCCTGAAAAACCTTGAGGGTTAAAAAAGCATCCGCAGATGCCAACACATCCACTTTATAAAAACTTTGTAAAAGTGTGCATTGACGACCAGGTGGCTGCCTTGCAAACCTGCGTCACTGACGCATGATGACGGAAAGCCCAGGAGGTACTAGGCGCCCTAATAGAGTGGGCCTTGACAGGGACAGGAGGAACCTGACACTTTATGGAATAGGCCTGAACCACTGTCTGTCTGATCCATCTGGAAATGGTCGCAGAAGAAGCGGACAACCCTTTGTGAGGTCCGTCCGTGAGCACAATAGTCCGATTTCCTAAAAGAATCCATAGCTGCCAGGTACACCCCAATTGCCCGGACCACATCCAAGGAATGCAAGGCAATTTCCTTCGGATGTTTAGGCCTGGGACACAGGGAAGGCAACACAATGTCTTCAGTCAAATTAAAGTCAGAGACCACCTTAGGAAGGAATGACGGTCAGGGGCGAAAAAACCACCTTATCCTTGTGAATCACCATATGGTGAACAACAGAATAACGCTGCCAGTTCCGAAACCTGCGCAAAAACGGTGAAAGTCACCAAAAAAAAAAAAAAAAAGGCAACCTTCTGGGACAGCGAAAGTAGGAAAAGCTCGCGAATATTTTCAAAGGGAGGCTTCTGCAGAGCTGAAAGCACCAAATTAAAATTCCAGGGCGGCAACGGAGGAACCAATGTCGGACACCCTGAAGAAAGGTACGCATCGGGGAGTGTGTGGCCAAAGGTCGTTGGAAGAAGACCGCAAAGGCAGACACCTGGCCCTTGATGGTATTCAATGCCAATTACTGTTCAACCCCCCCAATGAAGGAAGGTTAAGATCCGATCCACTGAGAAGGAGCGAGGATGAACCCCAAGAGACTCACACCATGCAATGTACGTCTTCCACGTACAACGGTAGATCTTCCTAGAAGTAGATTTCCTAGCTTTCAACAGCGTAGAAATCACACTCAGAAAAACCTCTATCCTTTAGCACCTGTCGTTCAACAGCCAAGCCGTCAAAGCCAGCGACTGTAAAGCAGGATGGAAGAATGGTCCTTGAGACAGCAGATCCTCCCTGAGAGTAAAACCCCAAGAAGCATCGGCGACCAGCCGTACCAGATCGGCATACCAAGACTGGCGAGGCCAGTCTGGAGCCACTAGAATAACCAGAATCCTTTCTGACTCGATCCTGCACAGGAGTCGTTGCAGGAGTTCGAGAGGACTGGAACGAATCGGCAGCCCACCTTAGAATGCCGGCTACTTACCGAGCCGCCAGGACACTTCTTGTGCCCCCTTGGTGATTGACATAGACCACGACCATGGACTTGTTCGAATGAATTCATACCGGACAACCCTGAAGAAAAATTGTCCAATGAGCCAGACAAATCTGATCGCTCAGAGTTCCAGTACATTAATCGTCAGTCTGGACTTCATCAGAGTCAAGATCCCCTGAGCACATCTGTGCTGAGGTCGTCTCCCCACCCGGACAGGCTGGCATCTGTGGAGACAACCGTCCAGTACAGGGGGAGAAGGATTTTCCCTGTCAAAGTGCCGGAGAACGAAGCCACCTCTAGAGACCGTGGATCCTTATCACATTTCACCAGAAACTCTTTCGCAGTGATCTTGTGTGGAACTGTGCAAACAGACCGCCTCGAAGGTGGACACCATCAGGCCCAGCACCCGCATCCAAGCTCGGAGAGATGACCGTCTGCTGAACAACAGAAGTTGAATTGTCTCCTGGAGTTCTGCCAGAGGAAGAAACACTCTGGCTGAGTCCAGAGCCAGACCTAGATAGTCCAGTTTTTGAGGATAGAACCAAAGCAGACTTCTGAAGGTTCAAAATCCAACTGAACTCCCACAGAGTAATCTCCAGAGGTTCATCAGAGCAGTCATGGACTCAGAAGAAGATCGCCTTGGTACCCCAGTACTGCAATCTCCCGCTGACTCAAACAATGCCAGCACCGGGGCCAACACTTTTGTGAAGACCAGAGGAGGGGGGCGAGACCAAAGGTCAACGCCACAAACTGATACTGCTCTTCACCCACGGCAAAATGGAGGAAGCGCTGGTGACTGACCCATATTAGAATGTGCGGGTAGGCGTCTCGATGTCAATAGAAGCGAGAAGAAAACCCCCTGATGTAGGGATGCCACTACCGTGCAAATGGACTTCACTCAGAACTTCTGTACCCACAAAAAACTGTTTAGCGTCATGAGGTCCAGAATTGTACATACCTTGCCTTCCTCCTTGGGAACTGTAAAGAGGTTTGAGTAAAAACCCCTGAAAAAGTTCAGATGTCGGGACTGGAACAATCACCCCTTAAAGTAACAAGTTTTGCACTGCCCCAAAGAGACCCTGTAAGCGATCTGGGGACAAGTGCAGGTTGGAAGGGAAGAACCTTTTTGGAATATAAGACCAAACTATCTTGTAGCCAGACCGAATAACTTTGTGGACCCACTCGTCCTGTACCGGGGAGGTACATGGATATGGAAACCAGCGAAGACGTCCCCCCACCCCAGATACGGGTTGCCTTGTCCACAGGTCTGGAAGAGCCCGCTCGTGGCTTGGCAGACCAGGTCCTTTGGAACCCACGGTGGAGGCCCTGACTTTTGATCCCTTGTATTGAGGCCCTGAGGGACCAAAAACCTCTCATGAGCCGAGGAGAATGCCCCATATCTACAACGGTGCTCCTTGTCCTTGGTAGCCAGCGAAAAAAAAAAAAAAAAAAAAAAAAAAAAAAAAAAAGTGCTCCCCCCCCCCTGGTGAGACCCTTAACGAGGTCATCCAAGGGAGCTCCAAACAGGCAATCCCCTACAAGGGGAAGATCAGATAAGGCCTCTTTAGAAATCTGGCCCACAGACCAGCATTTCAGCCAGATAAAACGCAGAAGGACCACTGCTGATACAGACAGCCTAGAAATCAAAGGAGCCACATCCAAAGAAGCAGCACAGATAAACTGTAGCCCCTGGATCAATTGATCTGCCAGGTCTGCAAGACAGGGGAAATCCATTTCCCCTCCAGGTCCCGGCATAAAAATTTAACCCACCCAGATTTTGTGACACCAGGGCAATAGTAAATACCGGCCTAGGTGCCGAACCAGCCACAGCAAACATATGGTGGGCCAGAGCCTCCGCCCTCCTATCAGCTGGATCTGTAAAGGCCAGGAACAGGGTGGGCACTGCTCCATCGAAATTAGGGTGCTATCGGCCACGAGGAACGCTGCGACTCAGGCCGAAGCCAAGTCATATGCGACCTCGTGAGAAGTTTAACTCGGCAGGGCTTTTTTTTTTTCCATGTCCATCTCCAGCACTAGCCCTGTGCTCCCTGCTGTCACTTGTAGGTTTCCTCCAAGCACATCACTTGTTAGGTAAAGATCAATAAATGGTTAGCTTGGAGAACTAATCGCATTTAATTATGCTGACTGAAGTTCCCAGTGTTGCCCAGAAATCAAAGCAAATCAAAGCATATAGTGTGCCTAAAATGTAATTTTAACGTTCTAAACACAGGTCCTATAGATGGAGTAGAATGTTTAGAGTGGAAAAGGCTCAGCAACTGGTAATAAAAAACAGCAGAGGAAGAAAATAGGCACCCTTTCTGCGATTCCCTAATTAGGAAGGGCTGCACATACTACAAAATGGTCTAACCTACCCAATAAAAACTACAAAATGGTCTAACCTACCCAATAAAAACAATGTGCAGTTTACTTAACATTTTACATGTATATTCATTATAATGGTCACATATTATAGACCCGGTATGTGCTCTAAGCAGATTAACCACACTAGAAAAAGGTTGATAAAAACTTTAATAAAATCTGAGAAAAAAAAATCATTTATTCATGGCTTAGAGTAACATGTTTTATTTACACTCCCAGAAAAAAAATGTGGTGGTAAATGGCATTTTAACAAATCAGAGGTAATACAAGTTTCGAGTCAGTTCTATTTACCATTACTAAACTGCACCCAAATTAACCTTTGGAGATAAATACACATTAAGTTCTTCCACCACCAATTCAGTCTGTATCCCAACTTAACGACCTGGTTGCATCTAACATACAAGCATTTCAGTGACCAGTTTATACACTACACAAGAGGACAAAACATGTAAAAGGAACAAACTTCAAGTACATAAATATTTACATGTCTACATTATTTAGGACAAAAAAGCTGCCATTCTAATGCTTGAAAACCTACAAATCTATACAATTGTAAAGGTATAAGAAACACATTATCTAGTGCTGAATCAGTGATGAATTATGGAACCTCTTTTGGGTGAGACAGGTAGCGCGATTTGGATTGCAGTGCGTTTTGTTATGCGACAATCATGGCAGAATTGCACTGCATTTGGGGTGCCTTTAAAACTGTCATCGCGTTTTTCCACCATTCTGGAGTTGCGGGCAGAAATGTGGCGATTCAAATCGCTTTCTGCGAATAGGGCCTTACGAAAACTGGTGTAGCTGTGCACGGTAGCCAATCAGCTTCTTACTTTAGCTTGTTCAATTTAGCTTTGACAAAAAAAAAAAACTCTAGAAAACTGGAAGCCGATTTGTTTCTATACAGAGCTGCGCCAGATTTTGCACTCTCCATTTATAGTAAATCTCACCCTCTGTGGCAACTTCGGCACACATTTTCTGTGCTACAGTAGATGCCCATTTTTTAAAGGGGCTCTTTATGATACTGAGAAAAATATTTTGCTAGAACTTTATCCCTCCCATTCACTTGCTGTCTTTTACAGCTCATGCTCACAGTTGCGCTCAGTGCGGTCTGTGATATATTTACAATATAAAAACAAAGCACCTGGCACAGATCACTGTTCTTGACGGCGTGTCCATACTCTTGAACTTTGGTGGTGCATGTAGAATGTTTCTGCTGGAAATGGCCTCTGGCACACCTGAGCTTGACCAATTCGACAGTGTAACAAAACGCTACTACACTTTTTTTTAATGAAATCGCATGGCAAGAGTATTTTGAGTTTATGGATTCTGTATATAGCTAACAAACTGAGTTGTGCATACTTTCCTACATGTCCTAAAAAATTTCTATTTAGTACTTGCATGTACTGCAGCTGTTCATTTAACCAAGCTGCATGCTAAAAGATTTTATGTAAATCTTGTTAAATTTTGTTTTATGTTAACTCCATTTAGGAACAGATCATTGAAGAGAACCATTTTTTTCTCTTCATGCATCCACGGGTTCTATTCTTTGTGAACGTGGCCATCATTACAAGTTGGCTGCATGCTGGTTCTGGCAGGGTGATGATATGGCAGTGGCGCTGAATGCCATTCCAGGATGTTAAAAGTTAACATTTACAACATTATATGTCTGCAACATAATTCACTTCCTTAAAATTCAAGATTTGTTCAGGTTGCTTGCCTTCTCTAAACAGCAGGTTTTCTGTGCGTAGTCTGTTTATCTCCTGTGGTTGAAAGAAGAAAAGTCACTCTTGTAAAAAAGCAACAAATACTATAATATATTATATATATAATTTTTTTTATTTTAGATATTATATTAAATAATGTTAGCAGATACTATGTACAGTACATATTTAGGGTGCATTCAAATAATTGTTCTTATCTGCTGCAACCAGGCATTTCCCAATACCAGAGGTGCTGACCCCCCCTATTCCGGAGTTCAATCAGGGAAGCACAATGTACCTCCAGCTTGGAGCGGCGCCAAAAGCTTTTACAGGTAAACCAGTTTTATACGTTGCTACTTAACTACATAACTGGCATTAGACAGTTATCATCTGACTAAACATAGTTTTTATTTGGTCTTAAATATGTAACCTTTCTGGCTCACACAATCAAGTAACAGCCACAAAATCATAATCCTATGTTGGTTGAATCTATAAAAAGAACCCAGGAATTAAAAAAAAAAATAAAAATCTAATCTAAAGCTTACTTTTTTTTTTTTTTTTCGTTCTTAATAGAGTGGGAAATGGTTAAACCCCAGTCCGGTTTATATTTCTTTCACTCCCATTGGAGAGATTCTTCTTCACTTCCTGGCCTAAAGACACAACAGCAAGTGAGAAGAAATCTCAGACAAATGAAGGTACCTCCATTTGTCCCGATGATTACTGTCATAGTCTTAGAGAGTGAATCTTTCAAGTTGGAACACTGCCAAGGGTTCTAACCCTTAAAGGCACTTCCCACTTTAGGTGATTCAGAGCTTTGTGGTAATCTCACCTAATGTGTTATCTCACAGGTTAAAGTACATTGTGGTAAGGCAGCCTAATTTTTTCGAATGGTCTGCCAATGCACCTGCACTTTTTTTTTTTTTTTTAAGTGCACCACACAGCACAAATGGTTCACATCACTATGCAAAAATCAATGGAAACACAAAGCAATCATACGCATGTCAATGTGCATACTGGCATGAAATGTAAAGTGTAACGTGGATGCATTTCCATAGCTTCTTTTTTATCAGGAAAAAAAAACTGCAAGTTAGGCCGTAAATCTTTAATATTGAAATCCATCTATATGCAGTAATAACAGTGTCATACCTCAATAAGTTTGTTGTTGTCCTTTTTCAGTTTTACTAGATACTGAATTTTCTGTTGTGGATTTTGATGTCCAAGTAGCTTTCCATTTTCTTCCACAAGAGATGCAATCTGCCTTCTTAACAATTCTGACTCCTGCAGGGAGGAAATTGAAAATGTCATTGAGATTCATGAATTTTATGTTTATCAAGGCGATCCAATTAAATAACGGGCCTTTGAGAAAAAGATTTGGTTACATTAATATTTATATATAAGTCCTAAGGAAGCTGCATTAACTTTAGTAGTGATATTTATTCTATGCTCTAAAGATAATGGTCTAACATATAATAGTAATAGCCATTATTGCAATTTATTATATTACTATGGATCTGTTCATTTCCTCAGACGTCTGTTTCCTGCTGTGAGGCGTATGCTTTGAACACTACATTACCAAAGACTAAAAAGGAAACAATCCTTTACTAAATATATACAGGTATATTTATTTATTTTTAAAGGAAGCACTTTTCATCAGTAATCACTCCTCTCTAATCCCACTTTAATGAATCCTCCCTATGTAGAAAAAGGATGTTTAAACAATAGTATGTAACCCTACAAGATTGTTGTAACCATTCTGCAGATCATTTATTAAAGCAAACAAACAAAACCCTATAAAAACCTCATGTATAAAATGCATACACAAATAACTAAAATCATAAAGAAGACTAGCACCCATCTCTTGGAACAGAATACAAAACTCCCCATTGCTTAGCCATTAACGGGTATTTGGAAAGGACGCGAGGGGATATCCCCCCCCCCCCCCAAAAAGGACATAGACAAAAAAAAAAAAAAAAAATCATAACCGTTTCCAACCCTTTACTTTCAGGAAAACAAAAAAATAATAATAAACTGATTTTTGACTCACCGTAAAATCCTTTTCTCTGAAGTTCATTGACAGACGCAGCTTCATATCGTCTTGACCATTGGGTTATGCTACCCCCTACAGGAGTAGGACACTAGGCAGGAAAAAAACTTCACCATGCCTATGGGGCAGTCCCTGCAGGCATAACCCCTCACACTCTGCTACAGTCCTCAGTTACGTTGCAAGCAGTGTTTAGAAGACAAAAACCCCATTCCCCTCATAATTAGAGGGGCGGGTTCTGCGTCTGTCAATGAACTTCAGAGAAAAGGATTTTACAGTAAGTCAAAAATCCAACTCTCTCTATCACTCATTGACAGACACAGCTTCATATTTTCTTGACCATTGGGACGTCCCAAAGCAGTATTTGCATGAGGGGTGGGAAAAACAACACAAGGAAGAATGTAATTTCCCAAGGCTAAACGTAGCCAACCAGGTAACAAGGAGCTCGACCAGGAACAACTGGAGTTCACCTAAAAAAAACATACACCCTCAAAGAGAAAAAAAGTTCTTTTAGACAGCAGCTTGCAAAACCTTGCGGAAAAAAGAGGCATCCAACCTTGTAGAATATTGTGAACGTGTGCACTGACGACCAAGTAGCCAAACTTGCATCACTGACACCTGATGGCGAAAAGCCCAAGAGGCACTCAGCACCCTAGTAGAATGCACCTTCACCGGGAAAGGAGGAACCTGGTGCTTTAGTGAATAAGCCTGAACAGTCTGCCTGATCCATCTGAATATGGTCGCAGCAGACACAGCCAATCCTTACGATGTCCTTCGGTAAGGTCAAAAAGAGCGTCTGACTGTCTGAAGACTCAGTAGCCACCAGGTAAACCCTAGTTGCCCGAACCACATCCAAAGAATGCAAGGCAATTTCCTTGGGATGCTTGGGCTTAGGACAAAGTGAAGGCAACACAATGTCTTCATTCAAATGAAAATCAGAAACCACCATAGGAAGAAAGGACTGATTAGGTTGAAGTACCATCTTATCTCTGTGGACTACCACATAAGGTGAGCGGCAGGACAACGCTGCCAATTCAGGCACTCTGCGGGCAGAAGTGATCACCACCAAAAAGGCAACCTTCTAAGATAATGTAAGCAGAGGAATCTCCCTAATGTTCTCAAAAGAAGGTTTTTAAAGAACAGATAATACCAAATCCAGATCCCACAGTGGCAGTGGGGATCGCCTTGGAGGAGCCATATGATGCACCCCCTGAATAAAAGTGCAAATCAGGGCATGCGTAGCTAAAGGGCGTTGGAAAAAAAACAGCCAAAGCCGACACTGCCTTTGATAGTGCCCAAATCCAAACGCTGTTCAACCCCTTTTTGAAGAAAGGGCAAAACCCCAACTACCGAAAACAAGCGAGGGTGCACTTTCAGCGATACACACAATGACATGTATGATTTCCACGTATGATGATAGATCTTCCTGGTCTTCAATAGTGTAGGAATCACAGAGTCAGAAAGACCTTTATCCTTCAATACCTGGCTTTCAACAGCCACACCGTTAAAGCCAGCAACTGTAATGCAGGATGGAAGATCAGCCCTTGAGACAGATCTTCCCTGAGAGGAAGTCTCCAAGGAGCATCGGTGATCAACCTTACCAGATCTGCGTACCAAGACGGGGGGAGGACAGTCTGGGGCCACCAGAATGACCAGAACCCCTTCCACATCTATCCTGCGAAGAAGCCTCGGTAGGAGTTTTAACAGAGGGAAGGCATACTGACCCGAAGGAGCCACCAGTGCATCTGTGGCGTCGGGCCTGGGACCTGGCTACAAACCTCTGAACCTTCTTGTTGAGATGAGAAGCAAACAGATCAACCTTGGGTGTCCCCCACCGGACACAGGAGATGAAACATCTCTGGATGTAGGGACCACTCTCCCTGATCCAACACCTGACGACTCAGGTAATCCGCCTGCCAGTTCCCCACACCTTGGATGTGCACAGCAGAGAGCTGGAACAAACTTCTCCGCCCAATCCAGGATCTCGGCCACCACCCTGGCCGCCAAGACACACTTGATGAATGATGCACGCCACGGGCGTAACATTGTTTGATTGAATATGGACCAGACAACCTTGAAGACGAGTTGTCCAATGACTAAGACAATAAGACAAAGCTTTATCGCTCTGAGCTCTAAGATATTTAATTGGCGGCTTGGACTCTTCCAATGTTCAGGATCCCTGGGCGCAGAGCCTCCCCAACACTCCTCACCAGCCTGACAGACTAGCGTCCATGGTAACTACCGTCCAATACAACGGAAGGAAGGACTTGCCTTGGCATAGTGCGGACGAGTGAAGCCACCATAGAAGAGCAGACTGTGTTGCGACTCAACCGAATCAAATCGTCCAAGGATTTTGGATCCTTGTTCCACTTTACAAGAATCTCCCTTTGTAAGGGTATCTTGTGTAATTGAGCAAACGGAACTGCCTCGAAGGTTGATACCATCAGACTCAAGTCCCACATGCTAATCTGCAGAGAGGACAAATTGTTTGCCAACAGCAACCTGATTGCCCCCTGCAACTTTTGCAACTTGTGCGGGGGAAGAAAGACCCTCGCCAAAGCGGAATTCAGAGTCAGGCCCAGATAATCCAGTCTCATTGAAGGTTCCAACCGAACTCTTGCAGTGTTCGGACAGTGATCGTCAAGCCGCCCAACAGGGCTGAATGAGAGTCCGCCCTCAATAGATCGTCCAGGTACCCCAGTACCAAAATCCTCCATTGGCGCAGTAATGCCAACACCGGGGCCAGCACCTTGGTAAAGACCCTGGGGGCAGAGGCGAGACCAAAGGGTAACGCTGCAAATTGATAATGCTCCTCTCCTATAGCGAAGCGAAAAAAAGGCTGATGTCCAGCGTTGATAGGGATGTGTAGATATATGTCCTTGATATCTATGGAGGCCAAAATGTCTCCCTGGTGTAGGGACGCCACTACCATAAGAATAGATTCCATTCAAAACTTCTGTACCCGCACAAAGCGGTTCAGAGCCTCGAAGTCCAGGGTTGGACGCAGTTTGCCTTCCTTCCTGGTTAAACAGGTTTGAAGAGAACTCTTGAAAGCGTTCCTGAGAGGGAACTGGCACAATCACCCCTTGCGACAGCAGATCTTGTACCGCCTCTCGTAGATCCCTTAACCGGTCTTGAATAGGCACAGATTGGACGGGAGGAACCTGTCCGACGGTCAAGACCGGAATTCGTTCTTGCACCCTGATCGGATCAGTTTGTGAACCCATTTGTCCTGAAACAAGGAAGTCCATTGTTCCGGAAAGAAGCAAAGACATCCCCCCACCCCAGGAACAGGTGAGGGGGCCCCTTCATGCAGACGAAGATTTGTCTGCAGATCCAGACTGGCCTGTCTTCGGGTTACCTGACCATGTCTTTTTGGAACCCCCAGAAGACCTGAATGGCTTTCCTGCGACCCGGAGGCACGAAAGGGCCGCCTATGGGCAGTAAAAGAAGGCCCCCATCTAGCAAGGCCTTTGATCAACTCAACCAGGGAGAATCCAAACAACCTCTCCCCTGTAAAGGGAAGGTCTGAAAGAGCCTTTTTACAAGTCTGGTCCACAGATCAGCTCTTTAATCACACCATGCGTCTAATAGCAATCCCCAACGCAGACACTCTGGCCACCAGGGGAACTGCATCCAGCGACGCATCACATATATACCGCAGGGCTTGAGCCATTTGATCCAAGAGCTCAATCTGCCCCGGAGAGAGCTGCTCCGTTTCCAAGTCACCTTTAAGTAACTTCACCCATTCAGTGATGGCCTGACACCAGGGTGGTCACAAATATTGGTTTAAATTTTGAGCCCGCTAACACATGCAAATGGCGGAATAGACACTCAAACTGTCTATCTACGGGGTCCATAAAGGCCGGGGATTCTTCCACCAGGACCACAGTAGACCTATTCAGTCTGGAAACCGGATGATCCACCTTTGGTCGCACGGTCCACCGAGTGGAAACCGCATAACGGCGTTTAAAGCGCATGGGCATCACTAACATGTGCTTGATGCGCCCCCACTCTTCATTGACAATATTGTCAAAAAGTCCCAGGCAGGGAAACACCTTGCCCGATTTCTGGGATTTGCAGGTGCCAAAAAACACTTGTGTTTCTGACGCTGTAGATTCATCCGCCATTTTTAAAGTTTCTCGCACTGAAGCTAGAAGTGCTTCCACCAATGCGCTTTCCCGGGTGGCGGCTGACAAGGACATGTCCTCGTCGCCATCAGAATGAGATGACACAGATGGGGTGCGTCTGTGGCAGCCATATCTGCCTCAGAATCTGAAGATACTACAGAGGGAGGTGAAGGCAAAGGGCGCTTACAGCTACTGGCACTTTTTAACACTAAATCCACTTTTGACACCAGGCTTTCCAAAAGTGCTGTAAAAGCAGACAGGGGCTGCGACCCAGAGGGTCCCCCAGCCGCAATGAGGGGGCCTGTAGGTGAAATTTTGTCCTGGGACTCCATTTACACTGAAAATAAAAAAATGCGATTGCACCGCTGCACTAGTAGTATAGCAAGTCCCAGCCTAACACAGCCTGTCCTGTCAGCAGTGTGAGAGGAATACATACAAGGGACCCCAAAAACATTACCAAACCGATCAGGAGGCTTTCAGGAACATTCTGTGCATCAGAAAGAAATGATCTGACACAGGAAATAGAGCAGTACCTGGGTCATGCCTAGAGTCTTTAATGTCTCCCTTTGCTGTCCCGCAATCGTGGACTACAAGAAAATGGCCGCCCCATGCATTCCTATGGGGAACTATCAAAACATGGCTGCCCATGCATTGCAATGAGGAAAAACTTAACATAAATGCAGCGCAAAAGGTCTACAGCGAATTGGCGGCCTTCACGGCCCACCATGCGGTCTCCAGGACCCCCGGGGGGGTGAAGAACTTTAACTAAAAGAAAATAAAGGAAAAAAAAAAAAGGTTCCCAAAAAATAACAGCTAAGACGAAGTCCCAGCAGGGAACTAGATCCTACTCCTAAACTAGACAGAAACAGACTGAGTGCTGTAGCAGAGTGTGTGGGGTTATGCCTGCGCCTGCAGGGACTGCCACATAGGTGTGGTAAAGTTTTTTCCTGCCTAGTGTCCTACTTCCTACTCCTGTAGGGGGCAGCATAACCCAATGGTCAAGAATATATGAAGCTGCGTCTGTCAATGAACGATAGTTATGCTTTTTGCATCGTCGTTGGAGAGTCTGAGACCCATCATACAGAAAGTGAGGGGGGGGGGGGGGGGAATTACCTATTTTTTTGGTGTCAGTGCTCCCATTTGGGTAAATGTTAACACCCATTTAGCCATAACAAAAGCCCATCGGGTAGTAGGAAAAAAAGGTAGTGTTTACTACATATCAGTACACTGTGCGATAAGCCAAGTAAAAACTCAATTTGAAACCATATAGAGAGCTCTGAACACCATACCAGATAGGCAAATCACAAACAAAAAGCAGGCAGAATTATCTTGGGCTCTATTCACATTTGATTGTTTTGTAACTTAAAGAGGAGCACCAGTCTCCCCCCAAAAAATTAAAAAAAGTCAACAGTTACAAATACTGTAGCTGCTGACTTTTAAACACTTTACGACTGCCCGCCGCAGTTCTAGTAGAACTGCGGCGGGCAGCGGCTCCTGCGCAAACTGCCATAGGTATACGTAGGTCGCGCGCAGGGAGCTAGGGGGCGAGCGCGCGCCGCTGCCAGCGCGCTCCCGCTTGCCATCGGGGAAGCTGATGCACAGGGCAGACGGCTCTGTCTGCCACCTGACACCCGCGATCATTCCCCGCTGAGAGAGAAGAACAGTCAGTTGTTGTGAACACAGCTGACCGTTCTTCTCCTTGGAATGATTATAGGGCCCCTGTGATCCTTCTATATAGGATCACAGGTCTCTATGATCATTTCACAAGCCACGTCCCCCCCACAGTTAGAAAAACGCCCCTAGGTACACATTTAACCCCTTGATCACCTACACTGTTAACCCCTTCCTGACAGTGTCATTATTACAGTAACAGTGCATATTTGTAGCACTGATTACCGGTGTAATGTCACTGGTCCCCCCAAAAGTGTCAAAAATGTCAGTCAGGGGTCCAATCTGTCCATTGCAATGTCGCAGTCCCGCAAAAAAAAAAACAAAAAAAAAAACAAAAAAAAACAAAAATCGCATATCGCTGCCATTACTAGTAAAAAAAAAAAAAACAAAAAATGACAAATCTTTCCCGTAGTTAGTAGACGCGATAACTTTTGCGCAAACCAATCAAAATACGCTTATTGCAATTTTTTTTAACCAAAAATAAGTAGCAGAAAACAAATTGGCCTAAAATGTTAAAACATTTTTGATTTTTTAATTTTTGTTATATAGCAGAATGTGAAAAATATTGTTTTTTTTCCCCCAGAATTGTCGCTTTTTTTTTTGTTTATAGCGCAAAAAATAAAAATCACACAGGTGATCAAATACCACCAAAAGCTCTATTTGTGGGGAAAAAAACATCAATTTTATTTAGGTACAGCGGCGCATGACCGCGCAATTGTCCATTAAAGTAACGCAGTGCCGAATCGCAAAATATGGCCTAGTCATTAAGGGGGCAAATCCTTCCAGTCCAGAATTGGTTAATACAGGGACACCTAACTGTCCAGGGATCCAGCAATGTCTGCACCAGATTCTTCAATCAGCTTTGAGCGCAGGCATCTTAGGTAAGGGACACCGGCAGTGAAGCCTTCTGGCTTCACAACCGGACTCCTACTGTGCATGCGCAAGTCGCGCTGCGCTTTGTGAATGGCCCCGCAGTCTTTTGGGACCGGTGTGTGTCCCAGAAGGCTGCGGTGGGGGGGGGGGGGGGGGAGGAGGAGGGGCTAAACATTCTTGTAGATTGCCAGGGTAGTCTGACCCAGAATTGGGAGCGTGTACCTGTCAAAACCAAGTACCCGCTCCCCCGTCAAAAAAAAGTGTCAAATGTGGCAGTGAATGCAAGCAAGGGAAACTTCCCCTTTTGGGTGAAGTAGCTTTATAAAACTCCAAAACGCTAAACATCCTAAACCCCATTGTTTTTAATTGTGCCTGTTCACACCAGTCCGCAGTGTTGCTTGAAGCTTGTAATGTGAAAAAGTACATGGGCTCCTTTTGAGCTACAAGCTTCAAGCATTTTTGGCCCCTATAGACATCAATAGGAGCACCTGCAAAATATGCAAACACGTAAAAAAAAAAAAGAAAAAAAAAAAAAAAAAACGTATATGAATATAGCACTTATCCCCTCCACAAAAGCTGTACAAATGCTTAAAAAACCTCACAAAAAAACCAACCCACATCAACCACAGCTGCGGGTGGCAGCTCCAGGCTAAGTGACATACATGTACATCTCGGCTTACTTGTCGAGCGCTGCACACTCCTCTGCTGGTCTGTGCTGTGATTGGCCACAGCCAATCAACAGGTATAATAAAAAGAGGGGTTAAGACTTTAGATGAGAGACACCACACAACTGGCAGGTCAATAGTAGCACATTAGTACATGGAATATACAAACATATAAATACATAATGTAAAAATCAGTATAGTAACAGAGCTCGTAAGAAGTCCCCAAATCCAGGTTCATATAAAACCAACATGGTACCATATAACAGAGTAATGCCCCGTACACACGTGCAGATTATCTGAAGACTTGTCTGCAGACTTACCAAAACCATATAATATGAGGTCAAACCTAAACACTTTCAATTTGTATGCAATCCGGCAGGCCCTTGCACTACATAGAAAAGGTAAATCTGAAGACAAAAGTCTTCAGATAATCTGCACGTGTGTACGGGGCATTAGAGTTGATAGAGTAAAATCATGACATCAAGCAGACTCAACGCGTTTCGTGGACTTATATTGCCACTTCCTCAGGAATATATGCATGATATGGGTCTACAAAAAATATATATAAGAGTATAAGAATTACCGAAAATGATGATTAATCGAAACTGGAAAAGGGAAAAAAGGGAAGGGGGGACAAAGCCCCCAGTTCCCAAAACTTACATATCAGCTCTTAACTGCAACTGGTGCTGGAGGCAGGGCCCAATCCTGGTTGTCTCCCACGGGAGCTGAGGGCGCACATGGTAGGCGGAAAAGGTAGACCACGACCAATGCAACATGATGTACATATGATGAGGGTTTCCCCATATAGTTTGTCATTTACATTACAATTCAATTTTGCTGCACTGGCCTGTGGTTTTCGCTCCATCACCTGTTGTCCCCTTGGGAGCTGCGATGTGTGCCGTATGTCCCGCCTGTCTCTCCTCGCCCTTTGGGCACGGGGGATCTGGGGGGCGGTGCCGCCACACATCGGCGCCACGCCCTGCGTCGGCGCGTGACGTCATTTGGCGCAGACGGCTGTTTGTCATCATCCGTGTATATCAGGCGGCCCGCGGGATAGTTCTGCTACGGCGTTTGCCATTCCCGTTCGGCCCCATTCATATACACTGCCGTGATGCTGGGTGCACAAGGGCTTTGGCGGCCTCTGCGATTGCGGGGCACACCTTTTCTTGAGCGTGGGAGCTTGTCTCTGGTAATTTCTCTTTTTCTCTTTACATCCTTCTTGGCCCTTACTCTCTGTACATATTACTTTAACCATGGCTCACACTTCATTCTGGGACTACCATTGATATGTATCCATACAATGTCACATCATGCTTATTTCCTCGTTTCTGCTCAGTTTTCTTTTACCGGTGGCTTTACATTTCTACTTATACTTTCTCATATTTTTCCTCGAGTTTGCCCCATATATCTATATTGCACCTTTTTCTTTTCTCTTGACTCACTGTCAACTCCTTTTTTCACTTCTCCCACTTACACCCACGTCAGCATTATCATGCTTTTTCCAATAAATATGCATATAATTATCACACTAAATTATCTTTTTATTGGACCTCTACACATCCACCCCTCACTGTTTATCTCAGCTTGATTTATTGTCACTCATTCTTTTATACAATCTCCACTCTTCCCATCCATATTCACGTTATTACTACCATGTATCTTTAACAAACGCATATATACTGACTATGCACAATTATTTTACTCACCTTAGATATCTGGTCATGTTGCTATTAGCTTGTCTTCAAGCATATTTAACCTAATTCCTACTGCCTTCATTCACACTTACCTTAGCACCACCATGTACCTGTATAAATACATATATACCCATTATATATTCTTATCTTATCTACTATAGATACTTGTTCATGTTGCCACAATTTTTACTCCATACATGTCCAACATAATTTCTACTCCTTCCATCTATACTTACGCTAGTACCATCATGTATCTTTAATAAATACATATTTACTGATTATATATATTTACTTTATCTACTATAGATACTTGTTCATATTGTTACTAGCTTGATTCTATGCATCCTTACCCGTGCTTCTTTTGGTGTGCGGCGTGGTCTACCTTTTCCGCCTACCATGTGCGCCCTCAGTTCCCGTGGGAGACACCCAGGATTGGGCCCTGCCTCCAGCACCAGTTGCAGTTAAGAGCTGATATGCAAGTTTTGGGAACTGGGGGCTTTGTCCCCCCTTCCCTTTTTTCCCTTTTCCAGTTTCGATTAATCATCATTGTCGGTAATTCTTATACTCTTATATATTTTTTGTAGACCCATATCATGCATATACTCCTGAAGAAGTGGCAATATAAGTCCACAAAACGCGTCGAGTCTGCTTGATGTCATGATTTTACTCTAACTCTGTTATATGGTACCATGTTGGTTTTATATGAACCTGGATTTGGGGACTTCTTACGAGCTCTGTTACTATACTGATTTTTACATTATGTATTTATATGTTTGTATATTCCATGTACTAATAAATGTGCTACTATTGACCTGCCAGTTGTGTCGTGTCTCTCATCTAAAGTCCCAACCCCTCTTTTTATTCTACTTGATTAGGGATGGAGGCGCACGACATTCCCATCGTGCACCTCATTCAAAGTCCCACACCTCCCCCCCATTTGCAATCAACAGGTATACAGCCAAAATCATTGGATGTAACCTGCTGACACATGCTATGGCCAATCACATCGCTGACCTCTGTGTTTGTAAAACAGAACACACAGGATTTGGCTGGTTTCTTCCTCCATGAGCTCTTTTCGTTGAGAGAGAAGCCAGCTAGATTGTGTGTGAGTACAAGCAGCACATACACACTTGCATACACTTGTTAGGCAAATTTAAACTCCTAATTGTCCCCCAGAGTTAACCCTTTAATTACCATGTGCCATTAGTATGGCGACAGTGTACAGTATTATCACTGATCACCGTATTAGTGTCACTAGCGACATCAGTGTCAGTCAGTGTCCCTCCCAGCCAGTGTCAGTTAGTACCAGATTGGCGGCCACACCATCACAATCACTATAAGTCACCGATTACAGCCATGACTAATTTAGGGTCTGTACGGATTAGTATCTTGATCAAGATTGAAACTATATTAGTGCCCTCAACAATGCGGTGTTAGATGTAGGATTTATATTTACCAAAAGACATGTAGCAATATACATTTTTGCCTAAATTTATGAAATGTGATTTTATTGAAAAGGTTTTAAAACAGAAAGTAGAAAAAAGGTTTGGTCTTTTTTGTTTAAATAATAAAAACCCAGTTGTAATCAAATACCACCAAAAGAAAGCTCTATTTGTGTGTAAAAATTATATAAATTTAATTTGGTACAATGTTGCATGACCAAGAAATTTCCAGTTTAAGTAGCACACTGCTGAATAACAAAAAATGTCCGGTCACGAAACAGGCAAAACCTTCTGGAGGTCAAGTGGTTAAAAAAAAAAAAAAAAAAAAAAAAAAAGAAGATGCTGAGAACTCAAGTGTGAATACATAATAAAATCACAGATGTGTTTGAGGTTTGCAGGACAAAGAGGTTTACTCTTCTAAAAAAAATACAAAAGCATCACTTTAAACATCACCAAGGGCTGTTCTACTTTTTCCTATTAACCACTTGCCGACTGCCAGCAGTAGATATACTGCGGCAAGTACGCTTTATTGCGTGAAACTACGTACCTGTACAGCGTTTCGTGCATTAGCCAGTGGAGGTGCTCACGCTGATTGGCCAGAGGGGGAGCCAATCAGCAGGTCCGGCGGACTCGATGTCTGCCAGCCCCCCGCGATCCTTCTCCAGAGACACAGAACGGTGGTCTGTCTGAGTAAACAAGGTAGACTGCCATTCTGTCACAGATGAACACCGGGATCCTGTGTTCCTTCTATTCAGGAACACAGATATATCCATGTTCACCTACAAAGTCCATCCCCCACAGTTAGAAAGCATCCCCTAGGCCTAGAGACACACTTAAACCTTTGATCGCCCTTGGTGTTAACCCCTTCCCTGCCAGTGTCATTAGTACAGTAACCGTGCATATTTTTAGCACTGATTACTGTAGTATTGTCACTGGTCCCCTCAAAAGTGTCAGTTAGGTATCCGATCTGTCCTCGTAATGTCGCAGCCCCACTAAAAATCACTGGTCGCCGCCATTACCAGTAAAATAAATAAAAATGCCATAAACGTAGACGGGATAACTTATGTGCAAACCAATCAATATACACTTATTGCGTTTTTGTTTTTACCACAAATATGTAGCAAAATACATATGGGCCTAAAATGTTGAAAAAATTTGATTTTTACATTTTGTTTTTATTTTTTTTTTATTGGCTGTGCTTTGTAGCAGAAAGTAAAAAAATGGGATTTTTGACTTACCATAAAAATCCATTTCTCTGATGTTCATTTACGGACACAGCTCCTGATCCTTCTTAACCATTGTGTTATACTGCCCCCTACAGGAATAGGACACTAGGCAGGAAAAAGCTTGACTATGCCTATGAGCAGTCCCAGGGAGTATACACCCACTCTTAGCTATAGGCACTCAGTTTTGTTACAAGCAGTGTCAGAAGAAAGCCAACTCCACAGAGCGGTGGGTGCTGTGTCCGTCAATAAAAATCAAAGAAATTGATTTTACAGTAAGTAAAAAAATATCCCATTTTCTCTTTCGTTCATTAACGGACACAGCTCCTGATTCTTCTTAACTATTGGGACGTCCCAAAGCAGTGTTAAACATGATGGGTGGGAAAAGCAGAAAAAAATTCCCAAGGCTAACCATAATATGTACAAAAAATCCTGGCGCTGTGGTGCCGGTGACCAGAATACAAGGATGGAACAGTAAGGACGGACAATGCCCAGAGAAATCCAGCATCAGTTACATGTCCGTGTCCGGGCTGCAGCCTACCCAAACCCAGATCCCAACTGAGAAGAAATATAGCAACAAAAATCGGGTATATTGGCGCTCCCGGACAAAGTGACAGAAGGACAGAATGGATGCTGCTCAGGATCTTGAAGCATTAAAAATATTTATTAAAATGGATTAAAATATGCTCCTTGACAGAAAAAAGCCGGCAGTGTGCCCATGGTACGTCAGACAGCAGTTGGATGATATAGCAGTCAAAAGATACCTCAAAGCAAGGGGGACCCAGGAGCGAGAGGACAACGACTATCCAACTATGGAGCCTGGATGGTGTGGCGCTTGGGAGTGGCATGTCAGCCTCGATCACCCAGGGGAGCCTCGCTGCTGGTGTGCTTCCAAACCGAGTGATGTCCAAGATGTTGAGAGGAGGGGGGGGGGGGGGGGGGGAGTAGAATGCTCAACCCCCACAGACCGCTCCGGTTCTGGATGGTGCACAACCGAGGCGGCGGCAGCTCCTCGGACTCTACTGCAGTGGCGCCGGATGATGGCGTCACCGGGCGCCTGTCAGGGACGTGCACACCGAGGGCTGCCTTGCAGATGTAAGTCTACGGCTGCCGGACTGGTGCAGGGGCAGCACACCGGCGACTGTACTGTCAACTAGCAGAGCTGATACGGATGGCCATGGATAGAGGGGGATAACATGTTTTGGGCCAAGCCCTTCTTCAGATCTCCTGTGGCTCTTAGGCAGAGGGCAATTTTAATTGAAAAAATACGGAGGAAGAGGCGTTGCTCCCCACTCTCTGGCTCCACCTTGCACAAAAGGATAAGACAAAATACACAAAACACACACATAATGATGGAGGCTGACATCCCACTCCCAAGCGCCACACCATCCAGGCTCCATAGTTGGATAGTCGTTGTCCTCTCGCTCTTGGGTCCCCCTTGCTTTGAGGTATCTTTTGACTGCTATATCATCTGACTGCTGTCTGTTGTACCATGGGCACACTGCCGGCTTTTTTCTGTCAAGGAGCATATTTTAACCCATTTTAATAAATATGTTTTAATGCTTCAAGATCCTGAGCAGCATCCATTCTGTCCTTCTGTCACTTTGTCCGGGAGCGCCAATATACCCGATTTTGTTGCCAAGGCTAACCATAGCCAACCAGATAACATGGAGCCCAAACAACTACTGTAGCTCACCTGAAAAAAAAAACAATACACCCTCAGAGGACCAGGTTTTCTAAGCACCAGCCAGCAAAAAGAAGCCTTGCGGCCAAAATAAGCATCCGCAGATGCCAACACATCCACAGGCCCAGCACCCGCATGCAAGTTCGGAGGAATGACTGTTTGCTGAACAGAAGCTGAATTGCCTCCTGCAATGTCTGGAGTTTTTCCAGAGGAAGAAACACTCTGGCTGAGGCCAATTCCAGAGTCAGACTCAGATAGTCCAGTTTTGGTGGACAGAACCAAAGCAGACTCCAGAGGGTTCAGAATCCAACTGAACTCTGGGATGGTGGGACCCCCACCAATGTGGGTGCTGTCTGCCTGGAGAAACACTGCAACTCAGGCCGAGGCCAGGTCTTATGTGTCCTCGCGAGATGTTTAACTCGCAGGCCACCCCCGTCCAGTGGGGCTATGTCGCGGCCGACCTAGTGCGGAGCTGCGGTCTGCACACGCTCGCTGGCCAGACTGGGGGGACCTTCAGGATCTAGATTTTCCAGTCCGTCACCCAGTCCAGCGATTGATCGTAGATTCTCACCGAAACAAAACAACAAAGATAGGAAAAAATTCCATCAAAAAATAAAAATAAAAAATCGCCAGGACCAGAAATCCCAGCAAGGAACTAGGTGAGAAGACTAGGCAGAAAAAAAAACTGAGTGCCTATAGCTGAGAGTGGGTGTATACCCCCCTGGGACTGCCCATAGGCGTAGTCAAGCTTTTTCCTGCCTAGTGTCCTACTCCTGTAAGGGGCAGTATAACCCAATGGTTAAGAAGAATCAGGAGCCGTGTCCGTCAATGAACGAAGGAGAAATATTTATTTTAATGAAGGCTTTTTCTTTGTTTACAGCGCAAAAAATGAAAACCGCAGAGGTGATCAAATACCACCAAAAGAAAGCTCGGACACCAATTTTTTTTTGGGGTACAGCGTCGCATGACTGTGCAATGGTCAGTTAAAGTAACGCAGTGCCTCATCGCAAAAAAATGGCCTGGTCATTAAGGGGGTAAAACTCTCCGGTCCAGAAGTGGTAAAACAATTCTGTCACTCAAAAAAAATAAAGCTGCAAGCAGGTATAAAATTCCAGGGACCAAAAAGTATCTGCAGCTTTTATTACTCTTCTTAGACCTAGATGTTGATTGTTTTAAAAATTAGAAAAATGAAAAAACCTACAACACTTTTGGTTGTTTTATGACATTGATCACTCCCTCCCAACTTTAACTTCACACAATTAAAAAGGTCCATTTCTATGATGGCTGATCATTGGTCTTCTTGGCCAATAGAAGTATAAAGCCAGCCACAGACTGTTCGAATCTCGGCCTGTTCAGCAGGAACTGGCTGACATTCGAACCATGTATGGTAAAAAAAAGTGCTAATGCGAATATGTGCCAACTAGTGCCAATATTTCAGTGCAATGATATAGGTATATAAATAGTATTCCATAAGTGTTGAAGATCATAAACTCAAAATTTGCTGTTTACTAATGAACAGTTAATCTAAAGCAGAATAAATATATCCCAAAGATATCTTCTATACGCAAAAGTGCAAGTGCAAAAAAGAGAAAACAAAAAATGCTATTAAAGTGCAATGCATAAATATAAAAAATTCACTATAATAATCCAATATCAAATAAATATGTAAATAAAGTCCATATTGCAATCCTCCCATGACAAAAGTGCCAATTGTGCTGATAAATTCCAAGGTGCTCGCAGTGTGTCAGTGAAGATCCTTTCACCACAGTGTTCAAACAATAAGCCTGGGTAAACTCACCAGAATTCTGCTGGTAAGATTATAAACCAGCAGCCAAGCCTTATTCACAATTAGTTACCCCTGGGACTCCTCTCTCCTTAATCACCACAGCTCAGATATCAGTTATATGTAGACCACATAGAGGAAAAAAAAGGGATGCCACACATTGATTTTGAGGAACGTACTGCTTTCTACATCCCTGATCTTAGACCGTCAGAGCCGTGGATAAATCTTAAGCAAGCGCAGATCCCTAGTGTCTGGCAGACACCATCTATTGTGAGTGTTTGGAGCTTATCTTTTTTAATAAAAAATTCTCTAGCTATACAGTATAACGCTATGTGTGGCATCCCTTTTTATTCCTCTATGTGGTCTACATATAACTGATATCTGAGCTGTGGTGATTAAGGAGAGAGGAGTCCAAGGTGTAACTTATTGTAAATAAGGCTTGGCTGCTGGTTTATAATCTTACCAGCAGAATATCTGGTGAGTTTACCCAGGCATATTGTTTGAACACTGTGGGGAAAGGATCTTCACTGACACACTGCGAGCACCTTGGAATTTATTTATCAGCACAATTGGCACTTTTTGTCACGGGAGGATTGCAATATGGACTTTATTTACATATTTATTTGATATTGGATTATTAATTATAGTGATTTTTTTATATTTATGCATTGCACTTTAATAGCATTTTTTTCTAAATTTTCTTTTTTGCACTTGCACTTTTGCGTATAGAAGATATATTTGGGATATATTTATTCTGCTTTAGATTAACTGTTCATTAGCAAACAACAAAGTTTGAGTTGATGATCTTCAACACTTATGGAATACTATTTATAGACATATATCATTGCACTGAAATATTGGCACTTTAAGTTAGCACATATTTGCATTAGCACTTTTTCTTACATATTTCACATGAGATTTAATTTTATCATCATTTAACACCCACCACTCAAATAATTTTTTCGTATATTATCAAAAATAATTTTTATACAGATATTGCGCCTAATTTATTCTCTTACTTTCCACATAGCTTTGCTATGGTTTAGTGGCTGCATCTCTGGTTATTTTTTTTCACACTTTGTACACAAGTTTCCTAGGCGCTTGTTTCTAATTGTTCATGTATGGTAAGGCTGAATGTACCAAAGTTGATCATTGATCAGATTGGGTACAACCAGCCTCTCGGATATTACAAGCAATTATTTGCTAGCAGCTGGTATAGCTGCTAGCAATAATCACAGTGTTCTCCTGGCCGGGGCGGCTTTCCCCAACAGGGAACACAATGGCTTTGTAGGAGGGATTCCCCTATCAACATAGCCAGTGTTGATGGGGGAAACAAGCAATTTTCTATCCTGCAACCACTAGTTGTAGGAAAGAAAATAGTTCCGTCTATGGCCGGCTTTAGGAATAAGGGTGGACAGGTTGTAACTGGCAGAAGTATTGGAGCTCTGGATGATGACAATGGTCCAGAATTTGGGTGTACACAGAGACATAAAAGCTGTAGGTATGCACAGGTACCACTACATTTTAAAGCTGCTAGTTAGCATGATGGGTCACTTCAAATGTTTTTAGTTTTAAAATGACAGAAGGCTACAAGCATTGCTTGTGTGGACAAATTAAGTCTAAAAGCTCTTGGTAGAGAAAGAAAAGCAGCATGTAAGTTTATATATGTTCGCTTGCCATGAAAAAAAGAAAAGAGAAGAATTTACAGTACATCACATGTCTTATTACCTGCAACTTCTTCTCAGTCTCTTCATTTTTTGTTTCCATTAGAGACCTGATTTCTTCTTTCTCCTGGAAGGCCTTCAGTTCTAAAGCTCTTGTTCGGTCAAGTTCCTTATGCAGCTCACTGAGTGAATTTTCTTTATTTCTAAGCATGTCTCTTGCCTCTTCTAACCTACATAGATATAAAAATAAACCAGAGCGCTACAAAATGACTCAAACATGAAAAACTAGGAAA
>NC_138772.1:182191501-182264001 GCF_965119305.1 Pelophylax lessonae | reverse complement strand
TATCTCAGTTCGAATATATGTTCCCCATGTGTTTTTGTTCCACCTCTGCAAATATTATCTCCTTTACACTCTTGGATCATGCCCCTATGCATTGCCCTCTCGAGGTGGGTGAACACGTTCCCTGCACATGGCACTGGAAAATGAATGAATCGTTCCTACACAATTCAACATACAAAAATCGAATTGCCAAAGATTTTGATACCTTCTCTGCAGCTAATGACATGAAAGACTCCTACCCTTTCACTTTATGGGAGTTGCATAAATGCGTAATTCACAGCATGCCCATCAGGCTAGGGACACAGCAAAATAAATTTCTTACCCTTAAAACGAATACCCTGCTTTCATACATCCGACAGTTTGAATGGGCTCACAAGCAATCACAGGCCCAACAGGTAGCGGAACAGCTTTTAGAACTGCTTTTCTCCTTCCTCTGGATCAACTGCGCGGGTATAGGATTGTGTATATGGGATTGTATGGTTGGGTTTTCATTACTTGTTTTTTTTTTTATTGTTTGAGCCAGTTGGACTTTTTTCAACCTGAATAAATATGTAACTGAGAAGCAGACTAAATTCCCTTTACTGGGAAAGACAAAACAAAGCTGTCCCGCTGCAGGAGGGCTTTCTACAAATTCTGCAAAAAGCCTACACTCCACTAGGGCAAAAAACGACATCTCTCAAATTAAGATTAAAGACAATAAAATGATTAGAACATCCCCTGCTATTGCTCAGGCTTTCCAAGACTATTACTTGACCCTATATAACCTAGACATACTACCCTCTGCATGACTGCAAGATCAAAGACACGTAACAGCTCAACAGTACTTAGCATTCTCAGGAATGCCTGAATTAACATCTGGCGTTGCAATTAGACCAACCGATTTTGACTGATGAATTCCTAGGTACCTTGAAATCCATGAAACTGGGAAAGTGCCTGGGCCCTGATGACTATACCTTGGTTGGTCTACTATAAAAGATGTTCTCCATATTATTGGCCCCCAGGTTTGTGGCAGCCAACAACTTGTTGAAAGAGGGTCATGCTATTTCTGACATTAAAAAAAGCGCTGTTGGGGCCCCCCTCCTGAACAATACCAGGCTCTGCCACCCCACCCCAAAGCACCTTGTCCCCATGTTAATGGAGACAAGGGCCTCTTCCCGACAACCCTGGGCTGTGGTTGTGGGGGTCTGCGGGCAGGGGGCTTATCAGAAATGAATCTGGAAAAAAGTGCCAAAAAGAAATAAGCCCGTGTAGAAGAAAAATACATTTCCAATATATTTAGGGAAAATGTTTTATAAATATATTGAATATGGCCAAAATTGTAGCATTTCAAATACATTTCCAATATATTTTGGAAAAATAAATTAAAAATGTTTTTTTTTTAAATATATTTTAAATATATTTTTCTTCCATGTGGGAGAACACACACAGTTTTGACAATTCCTTTATTAAAACAAAAAAAAACAATGTCCCCCGATGTAGATCCATCATCAATCAGGATGCCAACCCCACCGCTGGACCCAAAAAAAGAAAAAAAAGCACAGTCTGCGATGAAGGCTAAACTGGCAACTGCAGGCTCTGCAGTTTGACAGTTCTTATATAGGTAGGGGTGGGGCCACCTGGTGGCACCTCCCCATGTGACATCACCGACCGGTGCATGCTGTGCATTATCAGCAATGTTTCTTTCATGTTTCTTGCCCTTTGACAGCTGATGACTCATCAATTGTTAAGGATGCCGCCGCTGCCGACTTTCTAGCCCGCTCCTTAGCAACCTGCTATTTACAATGCCCTAATTAGGCAAAGCTTTGAAACAAGAGATGTGGCACTCCAGGTGAGATAATTATGCTGTGTGGACCCCACTAATTTGAGCTAACCATGACTCAGTTCCGTGGAACTCATATGTGAAGAAGAAATGGCTGCAGACCATACCTATTCTTGAGTCCATTTATTGCAACATCCCAACAATAATCCACACAGGAGAGTAGCAGTTACAGAAGGTTGATGCATTTCACACAAATACGCTGTGCTTATTAATAACCTAGCGTTGCCAACCAGGGCTTAGAATGAGCCATGTTCGGCTCAAACCTGTGCTCGGCCCGAACTGTTTGCCCAACTCTAGATGTGACAACACATAACGGATGTTGAATGAAATTCTTTGGTCCCAGACCCATCACTTTATCTGCAGATGCAGAAAAAACATTTTATAGAATGGCCTGGACTTTTCTTCAGGCTACCCTGGAACATATTAGCTTTGGAGAAGGGATAAGATAATGGGTGGCCCTGCTCTATTCCACCCTCTCAGCCAGGGTGAAGACCAACGATGCTCTTTCAGAAGCCTTTCCTATATGGAATGGAACATGTCAATGCTGTCCACTCTCCTGAATAATTTTTATCCTCACTCTTGAACCTTTTTTTGTGAACTGTTAAAGCCAAACCAGATTTTAAGGGTATTATGACCAAGAAGAGAGAACACAAACTTGCTGCTTACGCAGACGATTTGATATTTTTTGTTACTGTTTACTACTAACTAACTACTACTACCGTCTAACTACGCAACTATGGCAATCTGTCACATTTTAAAATTACTTATACTAAATTGGAGGTAATGGGTGTGGGGTCGCTCCTATAACACAACACCAATTAAACTCCAACTTTAATTTTAAATGGACAGACTCTCACATCCAGTACCTGGGGACAAACATTCCTTGTAACCTTTAAAGGATTTTCTTCTTAATTTTTCACTCCTATTCTGTAGGATGAAATAGGGAAACATTCACATGGTTTGGTTGAACCAACATTCTAAAACGGAATGTGATACCAAGACTCATTTATCTATTTTAAATGCTACCAATTAAGTTCCTATAGGGTTTTCTATAAGACTTATGTGATAGATTTCTTTTAGCCCAGCAAGCTGCTAAAAATCCATAGATCCCTTTTATCTCTACCAAAAGAGAAGGGGTTATTGGGTTTTCAGACCCTGTGAAATATTATGAGGCTTCTCATCTTTCCAGAGTAGTGGTATGGTGTGCTACACAAGATGTCAAACTGTGGGTGTATTTATAACAAGCTAAAGTTCACCCGTTGTTAGATAGACTTCCATGGGTCCCCTACCACTCATGCACTTCGGCGGTCAAAGAACACTCCACTACTTTTTCCCTGCATTCCGAGCCCCGTAATCATAATATTGTGCACTTCAACATTCCAACCGGGCATGGGTGGCCCTCAGTTGGATGTGTTCCTGCAATGGCACTCTTACAGGCTTATTCACTTCCCCTCAACCGTCACCTCATGTCGAGTTGGGACATTAAATCTTATTTCTTCTCCAAGCTGGAGTTTCTCAGACAAGCTCAATAAGGCATGCATATTCAGTCCCTTCTGGCAAAATGTCAGACGTTACGTAAACTCACCTCATTTGAACAAACCTGCTTAGATGGGAAGCCGCTCTCACATTTTCTCTCTCGTTTCTACATCCCTACTGCTTGATTTGGGTGCTCTGACAGAGCTAACCTTTCTACGGCTGTGGGAATTCTTGATCTTCACAATTCCTTTTCACAAGCCCAGCAAGAAAGTATCCTTTGCTTTGCTCTAAAGGCATCTCTGGCAAGCAGATATCAGGAGGGAGGATATAAGATCCTCACACAGTAGTACAAGACTCTAGCAAAACTACACTTAATGTTCCCCCAGGCACCTAACACCCACTGGCACTTTCAGGAATCTGAATGGACTCTTACACACATCTTTTTGGAATGCCAAAATTAGCAGGTTTCTAGGATGAAGTAGAGAAATTGATTCAGACACTGACAGGAGTCTCCATTTACAAAAACCTGGTTGAATAGACCTCCTGATTGACACCCCCTTATCCAACAACCCCCCCCCCCACAATAGCCCACTGGTGGGTGAGACTTTAAGAAATACTGGAAATGGAAAGCCTTACTATGATCCTGAAGGAACAGCAGGACAAAGATTGGAAGATTTGGACCTCTGTTTCTTTAATAGGGACCAGACTCCCCTTGCCTCTGTCTAATTTGCTCTATTTTTCACTTGTTCATCAGGTAATCAGGGTCTCTGACTTTGTGGTTGGAACCATCTGAGAGGAAGACAGTTACGCCCCCCCCGCCCTCTACCCCCCCCCCTTTCTCTTTCTCAATCCTATGCTTTCCCCCTAACTCCCCTCAGCCTCTACTCTGCTAACCCCATCCCAAGTTTTCACTTCTGCACACTGTTTCTTTATTTGTTCAATGCACTACTGCATATGTATCATTGTTCCTTGAAAAGTGTACAAAATATGGTGGAATTAAATTTTTCTTCTAATTTTCTGAAACTCTTTGATGGGTCACACAGCCTACTGCATTTACTGAGACATGTGTTGTTTGTTTATTTGTATTACTGTATATTCCTGTATACATATATGTCCTGTTATGACGGATGTACCTTTCATATATTTTTCTTCTACTGGCTGGTTACCATTCGGGACAATGTTACCTGTTAATGTATGTGTGCAGGATATTTTGTATTGCTTTGCCGAGTTCCATGATTTAATAAAGAATTAAAAAAGGTATGTAGTAGAATATGGTCCTTACAAGTAATCTCTAATTTACAAGCTGACCTAAATGAACTGATTGATAAACCAGCTATAGGGTTTCATGTTGATATATGTAAACATGTCTGCATCAAATTGCCTAGGTAGAGTAAAACTGGAAGAGTCAAAGATGGCAAAGCATCTGGATGTTCTGCTAATACTGGCATGCATACTGATCTGTAGCAAGATCATTTCTTATAGAAATGGAAGAGAGAGAAAGAAAGCCATATACAGAGGTAGGGAGAGAGAGAGAGTAAGAGTAAGAGAGAAAAAGAGGTTTTCTGAAGGAAAAAAATAACTATTCACTTTGCAAAGGAATTTTACCCAGTTAATGTGGGAAAATTTACTTTGTGAAAAAAAAAATTAAAAATTGCGTACAGAGAAAATAATACAAAATGCATTTTTGCTTAAACATGATTGAATGATGGAAGTCAACAGAGCTTCACCTCATTTAATAATGCGCAGTGCAACTTCCCTTGCAAAGTGAATAGTCTATTTGCTTTTAGCAAATCAACCTCAGAGATAAACCTGCCCTTATACAAAGCAATAGTAAGACCCCATCTTGAAAATGCAGTTCAGCTTTGGACATCCATTCACATAAATGAGGTTGTAGAACTATGGGGAATGTGGAGAAGGGCAACTAAATTAATAAAGGACCTTAGCTATGGGGGAATATTATCTTAACTGAATGTATTGAACTTTTAGAAGAAGAGATTAAGGTGGGATAAGATTGCCTTCTATAATTACATAAATGGTGCATTGAGTAAGCTAAGTAAAAAGTTGTTTGCTTTAAGGTCACTGCAAAGTTAAGCAGATTCTCTGTGGCTGGAGCCAAGGAGAGTTGCCCTCTCCATACAGAAAGGGTTGCTTCGAAAAAAGGGGCTGTATATATTTCTAAATGTAAAAAATATAAACAGCTACTAATATTTGTAATAATAAATAAGATTTTGCTTTCCTTTTGGAGCATATTGAACCATGAATATGTTACATTTTTTTGTCCCACCTTAGAACGACAGTTTATGATTTTGGTATTTTGGTTATACAGTAAACCCCCGCTCCATCGCAGTTCAGTTTTTGCGGTGCCGGTATATTGCGTTTTTTTTTTAATGTTATTTTACTATATAGATCATTAAAAATGAAATATTTTTGTGTTTTCCATAGCTCTTGCTATGTCTCTCAGTATCTTTTATGTGTTTAAATGAGTTTCTATTGTTTTAAATGTGTGTTTAAAGACCTTTAAATGCTTTTACACGTACAGTGACAGTAAAAAAAATCATGCCTACAATGCATTTTAATAGAGTTTTTCTATTTAGCGGATTTTCACTTTTCGCAGCTGGGTCCGGAACGTAACCCCCGCAATGGAGGGGGGTTTACTGTACTCAGACATGTACTGTATCTTTATTCAACCTTTTACTATGTGGACAGACATTTTTTTTTAACAGCTTCCAACACCTAGTTTTCTGTCCTGAAAGCCAATATGCAATTTCAGAAGCTTTAACTTTTTTTCTCTAGTTTACTCTTGTAACATTGTTAAATCGCAACTTTCAAAAATACAATAATAAATTAGCAAATCTTTGTCACATACAAAGTTTGTCTAAAAAGTTCAATGAATGGTATGATGTTTCAGTGGCAACATGGGCCAGGTGCGTGCATGCACATGGCTATTCAGAGGCACATCAAGAAGCGCCACCTAGTGCTGAGTGCATGTGACCGTAGTCAGTGTGAGAAGTAGGGTGACAGTGCAATGAAGCAATGAATGAATTTCAAGTTATACTACAAATTGGGAAAAACAGCGACGGAGACGCATGAACTGTTGGTGCAAGTGTATGGGAGCCGTGAGCAGAAAATGTGGTTACGACTGGTTCAACTGCTTTTGTGATGGAAAGGAAACGATTGAGGATGAGCCACGTTGAGTTGGCCATCAACAAGCAGAACCCCAGACATGATCACTAACTGTATTGATGGGGGAATCAAGCAACTTTCTTTCATTACACCTGTAAGTGAAAGATAGAATACTGCATAATGTATAGCCAACCTTACAGTAACAGTAGGGATATAGCACATCTAATGTGAACACTGATATCAGATATATGCAGAGGTTTGGTTTGGTTTGTACACGGGTTATTAGTCATATTGTGGAGTGCATAGTCATAGCACAGGGTTTTATGCCTATATATTGCTAAGTTTATTGATTTAACATTTTTGGCGCTGCACTGTATAACATAACTGTTTGATACGCAGGACTTTCAATTTAATTTAGTTAGGGTCTGCGTCCCCTCTCCTCCCCTTCTAGTTGTTGACCCAGAAGTTGCGTGTGATGTCATTTCTGGGTCCCTGTTGAGGGATCAGGGCCGGGAAAGAATGTAATGAAGTGCATGTGCTTTGCATTACATTCAGCAGAGCACAGGGGAGACATTCAGGGTCTTTTAGACCCTGGATGTCTCATTAAATAGAACCTGCCACTAAAAAAAACATTACATTACAAACCCTCACATATATGCACATGCATACAAACGCACACAGCAGGACACCCACATCTAAAAACATTGATTGCGATATATATGTTACATATCACGGCGCAGGCGGGAATGAGTACAATAATTCTAGCTCCAGACCTCCTTTGTAACGCTAAACTGATTACCTATAGGGGGCTTTTAAAGTGTCTCCTATGGAAAATATAGGGTACTGACATGTTTAAGGTTTGACATGCTATCTGTTTACACAAAAAACATGGTTAATTTATTGCGATTTTGTACCCCCTAAAATCAACTTTTAATGTGATTTGTTACTGAAATTTTGTAGTAATATCGTGTTAAGTAAAAAATTGGAACTACCACTATTTTATTCTCTAGAGAGTCTGCTTTCAGAAAATATATCATGTATATCATGTTTGGGGGTTTTATGTAATATTCAGGCCTAAAATTATTTTTTAAACATGTGCAAAAACAAAGGATAAGTTCACCTTCGGGGACATGTTAAATCCATTAGATTTTGTTACTTACAAAAAAACTGGCTCCTAACTTTTTTAGCTGGCTCCTAGATTACAAGCAAATCTGTCAAACCCTGGTTTGGAGTATTGTGTGTGTACAAGGACTGCGATATATGTGTGCAGTTTATACAGCGACTATACTTTGCTTCTAGAAAGAAAGAGGACAGGAGGGGGGACTTTTCAGGATACAATAGACCACAAAGTATTGAGCAACATACAACATAAATAGACATATATAATAAAACATATATTTTATTACTATCAGAAAATTCTTTTATAAAAAGAAAAGGAAAATTGAACAAATTCTTTCTCGATACATATATGGGATGTGGGTACTTATAATCTTAATATGTTAGGGCTCTGTCCACATTTCCTATACTTCACTTCTGTTTAATTGTCCCCCTTTAAGCCAATCCCACTCTTACACACAATCCGGCCAGCTCCATTGTTGGCCACAACATGCTACATGCATCACAGGACTTGTTTTGTAGCTCCATTGCAGTGTTCTCCAGGTCCTTCATAATCCTAGTCATGCTCCTATTTTGTCTCACTGTTTTGATTTTTCATTGTAAGGCAGAGCAGATTACTTGTTGCCGGCATTGTTAATATTTATATATTGTTTAAATGCTTTACATATGAATTATTTTAGCTTCTAACAGGTATTTCTGCCATTTCAGGTTGTCATTAAAAAAAATTAGCTCTGTCAGTAAATTCTCCCTGTTTTGTCAGGAAAAAGAATAATGGGAGGTTTGAAACACTGTTTCTGTCTAATTTAGAAAGAAAAAGAAAAACCCAAAGCACACCTATGTGAGTGAGCTCAGTGTGTGCACACCAATTCCCTCAGTGTCCCATCATCAGATTGGCCAGAGCCCCTATTCATCAGCATTGAGGAGCGAATGCCATCCCTCCATGTGAGCTCCCCATCATCAACTCTTGGCAGTGTGCACTGATGCCACCTCTACAGCAGCGCTCCGCTCCTTGCATAGAGGATGCATGCCATGCAGTTCTGAAGCTGAGCTCTGCCAGAGTAGCGTGGTGGCAAAGGCAGACAGGCAGGCACACCTGAGGAATTGAATTGCATTTTAAATGTGTCTGCACAGCTCAGCACATAGCATCCTTGGTGGGGAGGTGTGCAGGTGAAGTAGTGAGCTGGCTCTGGGTAGGATGGCTGATGCTGGGCTGATCCTTTGCAAAGCATTGTCTTCCCTGCATATCGTGCCTGGGCTCACTGGTGGGACTTTCACACACATAGCTGCCTGTCAACCCTCAGCTGAAGAGCCAATCCCAGCAGGGCCGTGACATCCCATCAGTCGATAACCCTAATGGCAGAGCCTCCATTGTAAGCCTAGCACATTCCGTGAGCATTAGTCCCTGCCCTGTTATCTGTCCCATCAGCCAATTGACACCTTCATTTCTGCTTGCACCACAACTACAACTGGGGAATGATGGCAATCAGATTTTCAACATGAGCTGCTCCTGATCTGCTGCTCTTAATGGGACAAGTCCACCCAAAACTAGCCCCAGCTGCCAAAAAAGAACATGCCCCACATGGAAAGTAATGGGCCAATGAAGAGAGATCTCCCTTGACTGGCCCTGCATTCTGCACACACCTCCTAAGCCAGTTGCTGGGATTAAAAACAGGTGCTGGGCGGGCAGTCCTAACAAAAGCCTGGTATTCGGCTTCTGTAGTGTTGTGTTAGATCTGCATGGCAGCCCCCTTCAAACTCCTCTCCATAGCGCAATGCACACAACAATGCAGGGCTTTTATAAAAGCCTGGGGCTTCCATAGTGTTGGGGCTGCGCCCTTTCATCTCAGAGCGCACACCGAAACATGGCCTCTATGGAAGCTTGGTAATTCAAATGCCAGGCTTTCCTGGAGTTACGCCTGTATGGCTGCGCCCTTTTAAGTCTGTGCGCAAGCCGGCACAGGCTAATTGAAACATGGAAGGGTGGCCACTAAGAGGAGAGCTGGGATATGACAATACCTAAATCAAATCAAAGTGCCACTTCTAAACAGTGCCTGCAGCACAAGGCCCACGATGCCCTTTATCAGGCGCTGGGAGCAGGTCCGCTGGGTTGTGCCTGCGTGTGCTTTTCTTGCCACCCGACATCAACACAGGAGGAGCCGAAAGCCTGCAGCTTGGGGAATCTGGTGGTCATGCCTGGGGAGACAGAGGGACTTGCGCGTTTAGCCTGCTGCACTCCCTGTAACTCTCTGATACTCTGCTTGGTCGGCTTGCCCAGTGGTGTGGTGCTCACTCACCAGAGAAGGTTCTTCAGACTCCACAGGTAGTGCTGAGTTTGGTGACAGTGACAGCACAGTCTTTCATCTTCCTGCAGTCTCTTTGGTCTGTTTACTGGGTGTGGGGAAGGGGCAGACTCTCTGTCTCTCTGGGGTCAAATATGTGGAGCAGTCTCTGAGAGACTGTTCCATATTATTGCCCAACTGAGAGAGGCTACTTCACCTTGCCCGTACAGAGAAAGAGACTGCTTCACACTGCCCACACAGAGAGAGAGAGACTGTTCCACATTGCTCGCACAGAGCTGCAGACCACTCCACATTGCCCCCACAGAGAGAGACCACTTCACACTGACCACACTGAGAGAAAAAAAATATCTCTCAGTGCAGGCAGTGTAAAGCGGTCTCTCTCTCTCTCTCTGTGCGGACAATGTGGAACAGTCTCTCTCTCTCTGTGCGGGCAATGCAGAATGGTCCTTCTCTTTCTCTGTGCATGCAGTGTGAAGCGGTCTCTCTCCCTGTGTGGGCAGTGTGAAGCAGTCTCTCTCTTTGTGCAGGCAATATGGAGCAGCCTCTCTCTCTGTGCAGGCAATGTGGAGTGGTCTTTCTCTCTGTGCGGGCAATGTGAAGTGTTATCTCTCTTTCTCTGTACAGACAATGTAGAGCAGTCTCTTTCTCTCTTTGCAGGCAGTGTGGAGCAGTCTCTCTCTCTCTCTCTCTCTCTGAGTGGGTAATGTGGAGCAGTCTCTCACTCTTCCTGTGTGGTCAATGTAATGCAGTCTCTCCCTCTCTCTCTGTGGATAATGTGGAGCAGTGTCTCTCTCTCTCTCTGTGCGGGCAATGTGGAGTGTTATCTCTCTCTCTGTGCAGGCAATGTGGAGTGGTTTTTCTCTCTGTGTGGGCAATGTGGAGTGTTATCTCTCTCTCTCTGTGCGGACAATGTAGAGCAGTCTCTTTCCCTCTTTGCAGGCAATGTGGAGCGGTCACTCTCTCTTTGCTGGCAATGTGAAGCTGTCTCATTCTCTCCCTGCAGGCAGTGTGGAACAGTCTCTCTCTCTCTCTCTGAGTGGGTAATGTAATGCAGTCTCTCCCTCTCTCTGTATGGATAATGTGGAGCAGTCTCTCTCTCTCTTGCTCTGTGCAGGCAATGTGGTGCAGTCTCTCCCACTCCCTGTGCAGACAATGTGGAGCAGTCTCTCTCCCTCTCCATGTCCGGGCAATGTGGTGCAGTCTCTCCCACTCCCTGTGCAGACAATGTGGAGTAGTCCCTCCCTCACCCTGTGCGGAAAATATTGAGCAGTCTCTCCCTCTCCCTTTGCAGACAATGTGGAGTAGTCCCTCCCTCTCCCTGTGCGGAAAATATTGAGCAGTCTCTCCCTCTCCCTGTGCAGACAATGTGGAGCATTGGACAGGTAAAACCATCACTGCTATTGTTTTGTTTTATAAAGTCTAGGAGGGGGGCCAAGTCCCTGCACCATGGGCCTCTGGGTTGTACTTGCCCCCTGGTGCTTCCAGTTCAATCCAGAATCCAAGCAGCAATTGATGGAATGGCGTTCCCTGTCACCTTCAAAAGTCCAAAGTCAAAACATTGTTGATCGTGAACGTGCCAGCAATCCAAGAATGTGTGACAGTGGTTCTGTGATCATTCCCTAAAGAGGCCTTTGCTGACAGTTTCCAGAAGCTTTATGAGCATTGCCAAAAGTGTGTTTTGAAGGATGCCGATTATTTTGAAGGCCAGTAAAGGTAGTTTGTTTGTATCTTCTGTTTCGTTTGTTTCCGGATACAATTCACCAAACTTTTTAGACACACCGCGTATGCATATGCAGTGCAAGGCTTTTAACAATGACATCAGGTGTAGAACTGTGTGTTGTCTTTTCTTGGAATTAAGACCTTTTATCACAGGAGTAACATTCATTATTAACTGTATTGCTTATGGCTTGTTCACTCTTGTTTTAATCTCTGAAGAGCTATCGGAACGTACATTGTATCACTTCCTCACCATCTGTTTTAACACCTTGAACTCCACACTAGCGGACAGAAACTGCATGCATTAGATGTGTTTGAGAAATGCTTGCCGAGGGGATATAATTCTTGCCACAGTGTGAAGCAAAACATCACGGATGTGACATGAGTACACCCCTGGCTTCTGCCTCTACAGCTAAAGAGGGAAAGGTTGGGTGGCAGTAAAAATTTGACTCAACCATGGGGTTTTACTGCCCCTCAACTACTAGTTTAAACCAGCCCTTACAATGAGTGCAGGGAATGCTGTAACCCAGGCTTCATCCACTATTCATTCCTTATAGCATTTCTCCCATGGCAGATACAGTAAGTCAAATACATAAAACACATAAAAGGAGACAGACATATGAATAATGTTTAGGTGCTAAGAAGTAATCATTGCAGTTATATCCAGTGCGTATGTTCAAAGCTGGCCTAGGATATGTTTATGTTGATATGAGCATGAGGTACATTGTATGTGTTCAGAGAAAAGGTATAGTATATTTCCAGTAAGCACATATTTTATCATGGCTTACCCTAAAGAAACATTGTTACCTTGCCCACGTGGCAATGTCTATGCAAAAGTGACTTCCAGTCCACTGATACACACCTTGACAGCACTGCTCAGTTGCATTATCCTCCATTACAGCCAACACTAAAGTCTTCAGTGTAAGCTGGGGTAAGTCTTAGGGGGAGCAGTAATGTCACTCCCTATGTCACGTGACAGCAATCAGGCCTAACAATTGTCTGCCTACAACCTGAGTACTGTTACTTGGGAGAAGGCCACAATCTTGACCATTGTCACAAACACCAGGTATTGTTAACGTCTATAATGAAGGAAGAAGCAGTGGGGGAGTGCTGCAAGAGGATAGGTGGGACCTCTTTAAAGTGGATGTAAACCCACCTATAAAAAGGCTTATCTGTAGGTACTATGAATATCTCCAAGACCTTCACGGTTTAGGAGATATTCACATTGCATGCAGCTGGTTCATGCACTCTGAACGGACAGTATACCCGTGCCGTCCCTTCAGAGCTCCGTGCCGTGGTCTGTGACTGCTGTGCGCATGCACAGGAGCGACGTCCTCGCGGTGCAGCCATTCAGACGACTAGAGGACACGAACCCGGAAGGAAGACCTGGTGAAGATGGAAGCATCTGTCAGAATGTAAAAAAAGCGGTGGGCTTCGTTCTAAGGTAAGTATTTCATTCTGCATACTAGCACATTATGCCTTTACTTTGCAGGGATTAAAAAAAAAGAAAATTATGCACGGTATACTTCCTCTTAAAATAGGGAAACTAACAGTGACTCTTTAAATTCCTTTTTATATAATATTAATTTTGAGAGATCTGTACACTAACTGCTAGATACAGAGTAGATTAGGCACTATAATGACTCAACTTCAGCTGGCCAAATGACTTGCGTTGCATACAGTAAAACACAACCACTGGGTAGCGCTGTGACTCAGGAAGTAGAGCCTGTATATGTAATTACCAATAAAAGCTTCCCTCACATACAAATATAAGTAGGTTTTGAAACAAGTATTTTTTTTAACACATTAACACATATTAATGATTAATTACATTAAGCAGGTCTACTGTATAAACTGTATTATCAAAAAAAGGAAGACTATACATTCCCTTTAACCATTTGCCGACCAGCCGCTGTCAATATACGGTGTCAGGTCGGCAGGTTGTACTGTGATCCAGGGGGCACCAGCGGGGAAGCTAATCCACAGTGCCAGGTGCCGCGATTGCGCCGGGCACCCGCGATCACTCCTCGTGAAGAGAGAACAGCGGTCTGCTGTTGGAAACACGGAAGACCGTTGTTTTCTCAGCTATCAACACAAAGCTCCGGTGTTTCTCCTATTTAGGAACACAAGTCTCTGTGATTTCATAAGCCCATCCCCCTCACAGTTAGAAAACATTCTCTAGGCTCACATTTAACCCTTTGATCAACCCTGGTTTAGCCCCTTCCCTGCCAGTGTCATTATTACAGTACCAGTGCATATTTTTAGCACTGATTACTGTAGTAATGTCACTGCCCCCCCCCCCCCCAAAAAGTGTCAAAGATGTCAGTTAGGGGTCCGATCTGTCCACCGCAATGTCGCAGTCCCGCTAAAAATAGCGGATCGCCGCCATTACTAGTAAAAAAATAAATAAATAAATAAAAATTACATAAATCTTTCTCCTAGATTGTAGACACAATAGCTTTTTCGCAAACCAATCTAAATACGGTCATTGCGATTTTTTTGACCAAAAATATCTAGCAGAATACAAATTGGCCTAAAATGATGAAAACAATTTAATTTTTACTTTTTTTTATTAGGAATGCTATATAGCGGAAAGTAAAAAATATATATATTTGTTTTTGGTAATCAAATACCACCAAAAGAAAGCCCTATTTGTGGGGAAAAACGAACATCAATTTTATTTGGGTACAGCTTCGCACGACTGCGCAATTGTCTGTTAAAGTAATGCAGTGCCGAATCGCAAAAAATGACCTGGTCATTAAGAGGGAAAATCTTCCGGACCAGAAGTTTTAAATAAAAAAAAAAATCTGTCTGTAATATAAGCATTCTATGGTAATGTTTCCTTACTGATTAGACTAGAATTACATTCAGTGTTATGCTTATGAATTTAAAATTCAATTTAGACGCAAATAAACTTTATTTACAGCTGTGATAATGACATTTCACTGGAATGTTAATGCTGGATAAAACTATTTATTATTATATTTATAGTATTGGGTTACCATTTTAAAGCTAAGCAATATTAGATTAGATTTTTATTATCAATTTTATTTTAATTAAAGATGTCTCAGTAACAGCAAATAATTAAAAAAAAAAAAACCCATAGCAATCTTTTTTATATTGTCCCCAAACAACTGCCAATTTTGTTATGTAGATAGAGTGAACTGCATTGTTGAATTGCTCTTGCAATACATAAAAGTTTTTTTTTTTTTTTTTTATTAAAGTAAAACTCTGT
This sequence comes from Pelophylax lessonae, assembly GCF_965119305.1. Lineage (NCBI taxonomy): Eukaryota > Metazoa > Chordata > Amphibia > Anura > Ranidae > Pelophylax > Pelophylax lessonae. The sequence continues at coordinate 182,249,219 of NC_138772.1, read as the reverse complement.
GCAAATATTAAAATATTTCATACTCCAGCTATGTTTTTAACACTGTGCGGACTGCACATACTGCGGCAGGGCGGCTGCTCTGTGCCAGATCACTTCCAGGTCTGGAGCGCGTGCGCGCGCCGCCAACGACCCGCTCCCACTGTGATCACACACGGTGGGAGCCTAGCAGTGGGTGCCACGGACTCAATGTCCGCCGGCACTCGCTGATTACACAGTACACAGGCAGAACGGAAATCTGCCTATGTAATCAAGGCAGATTGCCGTTCTGTCGGAAGGGAAGTTGTTGATACTCTGTTCCTGCAAAGCAGGGACATGGATCTTTGCCTTCCCAAGTCAAATCCCCCTAGCACATGTTAGGCACACAGTTAATGCTTTGATCGCCCCTGATGTTAACCCCTTTCCAACTAGTGCCATTAATACAGTGACAGTGCATACTTTTTAGCATTGTTTACTGTATTAGTGTCACTGGTCCCCAAAAAGTGTCAAAAATGGCAGTTAGGTGTCCGATTTGTCTGCCGCAATATAGCAGTCCCACTATAAGTCACTAAACGCCACCATTACTAGTAAAAAATAAAAAATAATATAGTTATTAGACGCTAATACATAGCTATAGCTATGTTATAGCTATAACATAGTTTTTAGATGCTATAACTTTTGCGTAAACCAGAATACAGAATACATATTAGCCTAAATCGATAAAGAAATTTAAAAAAAAAAAAAAAGAAATTAGATTTTTTTACATTTTTTATTGGATGTTTTGTAGCAGAAAGTAAAAAAATATTGCTTTTTTTTAAATTTTTTTTTTAATTGTCGGTCTTTTTTGTTTATAGCGCAAAGAATAAAAAACTGCAGAGGTGATCAAATACCACTAAAAGAAAAATCAATTTGTAGAAAAAAAGGACAAAAATTTTATTTTGGTGCAGTGTCACACAACTGCACAATTATCAGTTAAAGTAACGCAGTACCATATCGCAAAACATAGCCTAGTCATGAAAGGAGGTAAATCTTTCTGAGGTCCAGTGAATATTTAAAATAACATAGCTACATAGTTAGTCAGGTTGAAAAAAGACACAAGTCAATCTGGCTCAACCAATAAAAAAAAAAAATGTAAACCCAACCATACGATCCCATATACACAATCCTATACCTGCAGTTGATCCAGAGGAAGGTGAAAAACCCCCAGCAAAGCATGATCCAATTTGCTACAGCAGGGGAAAAAAATTCCTTCCTGATCCCCCAAGAGGCAATCAGACATACTGTTTATTTACAGCTGAGCTACACCAAAACAAAATTGCATTGACCTAGCGAGCATAAGAGTCGGTTCACACAGGCGCGACCCGACTTGCCGGGGCGACCTGTGAAATCGCGGAGCGGCCGGCACAGACTTCATATCATTGAAGTCAATGCAGGTCGCTCCAGGTCGCCCCAAAGAAGCTCAGGTCCCTTTTTCTAAGTCGGAGCGACTTGTGTCGCTCCTATTAGAACGGGTCCTGTGCTAATCTATGGCAGGCGACTTATCAGGCACCTGACAAGTCGCCCCGGTGTGAACCGGCTCTAAGGCTCCTTTCACACTTGTGCAACTTGTCCTGCGACTTGGGACTGCAAAGTACTCCATGATTTCCAATGAGTACCGTTCATTACTGTGCGACTTCAAGTTGCAGTGACTTCAGAGTAGTCCCTGCGCTACTTTAGTCTGACTTTGATGTGTTTTAAGGTCCATGGCCCTCAAGATTACACAAGCATTGCTTCAAGTCCAGTCAAAATCACGGAAAAATTAATAGAATTGTAGGTCGCAATTGTGAAAGAGGCCTAAAGCTCCATTCACACCTGAGTGTATCGAGCATTTTTTTAAAAGCTTTTTCTTTCAAGCTTTTTTTTCCAAACACTTTAGAAGTGTATTACAAGCATTTTACAGCTTCAGGCATATTTGTTTAGCCAATAGAAAGCACTAGGAGGAGGGGAGGGAGAGGAAATTATGGGTGGAGAGCTGCTATTTGAGCAGGAAACACTCGTAAAATGCTCAAAAAAAGTTAGTAAAACGCTGAAGTCAGGCGCGTCTATAGAACCAAAAACGCTTGTAATCTGCAAAAAAGAAGCTCATGTACTTTTTTGAGCTTCAGGTGTTTTGCTTCAAGCAACAGAATGCTCAGATGTGAACAAGGCCCATTGAAATTATTGGGATTTGGCTTGTTGAGCATTTTAGAGCTACAAGTTTCAAGCAGAAAATCACTCAGGTGTAAACAGGGCCTAAATACTTCTGTCAAGTTTTAAATGGCAATTTTGTGGAGATTGTACCCCACTCCTGTCTCTGTGACAAAAAGATAGGAAATGGATGAAGCAGTTGACTCTGGGACAAGAAAACACAGATAATGGCAATATGCAAGTCACATAGGATCTGAGGATTTTCATCACTTCCTGTCTAAACAGAAATTTTGGGTAGTTCTCCCCAATGGGAACAAAGACCACAAACAAAAACCTAAGTTTCTATCCTTTTCCCATTCTGTTCAAACTAAAAAAGGGTATAATTGCCTGAAATATATCTCTTCATGGATTTCCCATCATTCCTACACTCTAGAAGTCAACCTGAGAATAGGAACTGTACACATTTAGAGTATTTGCTAATATGAAAGATTCAACTCAGCACTGGTATAATTATATATGTCAGGTACTTGGTTGACTTACACTACCTTTATTCTCAAGTCAATATCCCCAATGGAAAGTTGTAATGTTTGCCTTGCTAACAAAACTACAGCAACATTTATTGACCAAAACATTATGGGGATAATTTTCTAATGACACACAGACTGCAGTTAAACTCTGCAAGTGCAATTGCTCCAGAGATTAGTAAATGAGGTGAAGCTTCAGTTTACAAAGAATACTCAAAATAGCATTTTAGCTTGCACATGATTAGATGATGGAAGTCAGCAGAGCTCCCCATCATTTACTAGGCTTTGAAGCAATTGCACTTATCATTTATGTTGATCTTTCCAATAATGACTAGTTTATGTAACTAGTATATGGACATTGTCTTTTGCAAGTGTTAGTTAAAAAAAAAAAAAGCATAGATGTGTTTTGTCATGGACCTTTGAACATTTCTGTGCACATAAATGCAATAAAGAGAGCGTTGCTTTTTTTGGGTATGCATGCATATAACCAGGCATACATACACGTGTGCATAAGTTAATTGCTTATTTGGTGTAGCATTCATTGCAGTTAAGGATGAGCTCCCAGTTTGATCCAAACACAGACTGGGAGAGAACTTTTTTTTTTCAGGCATTTGTCCAAATGCCAGATTTTCAGCATGTTCACCAAAAGTCGGACTTCATATTTAGTAGAAGGGTTTTCTCCGGCTACCATATATGACGGCTTCATTTTTCCACTGTCAAGGTCGTTAAGGAAGCTCTGGGTGTTGGCATCCGCCACATCCTTAGCAAATATTGATGTAATCTACTCCCATTCATTTTCTGAGCGGGAATCCTTTGCCAAGTAACAAAGTGGCCAGGATAGTATGAAAAAAAAATAGTGTGGTTTCCCCCCATGATTTATACCAGGGCAGCCACACAGGTCCACACCAGGCCACTTCAGGACACATGCCCTCCGCATAGGAGGAACCATGACATCATTGATTAAGTGTCATCATGTTCATATTTGGTTAATGATGTTACCTGGGAGACCCTGTCCCTTTGTATTTACTTAGCTGTTATATGCTGGAGCTGTAATTCACAGAGGAGCAGTTATCGGGATTGGATTCTCATTAGTCAGTATTTTTTTTTTTTTTTAGTCTGGTTGGCAGGCCTTGTTTATCATGATTGAGGTGGATCTGCAACCCTGGATGATGTGATTGATGATGGATGTCATGGGCCCTTTTTTTTTTTATAATAAAGGGCTTGTTTTGTACTTTTTTTGTGAATGAGTAGGGGGAGTATATACCACTTACTCATTAACATTGTGGGTTGTATGGATGCCCCTTTATTCTTAAGGGGGACTCCCAGATTCTGATAAGTTCCCCACCTGAAGTCTCCGACAACCACCAAGCCAGGGTTGGGGGAAGAAGCCCTTGTCAACATGGAGATAAGGCATTTTGCCATTTTAAGGGGATGTAGCCTGGTATGGGTTGGGGGGTCAATTATTTATGATATGCGATATTTGTGCAGTAGCTTATCAAACGCAAACTTTCAGGAAAAAATACACTTTTGATGAATTTTATTGCACACAAACACTATATAAAATAGTAAATAGATACCTAACATCTGTACCGAACTTCTGTAATGGTCACTAAACCTGCCTCAAACCAAATCCAGATAAGTTTGGCTCATTAGTAGTAGTGTTGCACTGTGTTAGCCATTGAACAGTGCAGATTATTTGTAGGTTAATTGGTACTTTTTTTGCGGCTAACTCAAGTTATTAAAGAAGCAAGATTTCAGGACTAAGTGGATTTCTTTATCAAGCAATAGTGCCTCATCATTTATTTCAATGGGAGGAATAGTGTCTGACTGTTGGTGTCAGTGGGTAAAATAGTAACCCTAGGGCCTGTTAAAGGCAAACAAAGAGACAAATCTGGCCCATGGGCCGTAGTTTGAGGACTGCTGTTCTATACCATTTTTCTTTCACTTAGACTATGAGAGAAAAAAGATTATTTGCATAACACGAAGATGCTGTTCAATAACATTGACAAACAGAACAACCTGAAAGTACGTTATCTGTCAAAAAAAAAAAGACAATGTAAAAAAACAAAGAGCAAATTCGAAGGGAGATTCTTTCCTCAGGTATTATACATTAAGCAGTGTTCATAAATGGAGAATTCATGATCTGGACAACATTGGGATTTTAGGGAATTAAATAGTAGAGGGGTACTAGAAATTGCACTTTTTTTTTTAAATAACCCCACCTGAGCAAAGTAAAACTTGTATGCACTGGTGCAGACATCTGTAAAACCAAATATGGGTACCGCTTGTATATGTAGACAAAAAGGTAGTCCTGAGGTGGAGAAGAGAAATAAGAATGTGAAGGAGTAAGTTAAGAGAAAACGGGGCGCTAGGGAGGGGGAAGGAGTCCATTTATACCCTGGAGGCTCACTGTAGGTATATTAGTACGCTGTATTAGGTTGCAGTTCCAGGAAACACGCAGTTTGTGTAGATGGGAAGTGATCCAGCCAAGGTTGCCAAGTGCGCCAGAGTTCTATACCATTTTTGAGTTTCAATGGGGGAGATTTACTAAAATTGAAGTATACAGAATATATCTGGAAACTTTTAACTTTAACTTGTTCCATTAAACTTTGACAATAAAACCTAGAAGCTGATTGGTCACTATGCCCAGGTACACTACCTTCTGTGTGCTCCAATTTTAGTAAATCTCCCCCAATGTGTTAGTAAGAGATGTTGAGGCTAAAGGTCTTTCAATGTAAATCCTATTCCAAGTACAGTATGTGACTCTTTTTTAAATTTGCAATTCATATGGATAAGCAGAAAACTCATGATAAGAGACACCTGGAAGCTGTCATTAGGCACCTTTCCTTCTGAGGGTGATATTTGCTTGGCTGCCCTAAATGCTTTAATGTCATGAGCCATTAAGCTGGAACAAGTACACAGCTAAAGACTTTTTTCTCCAACCTTCCAGATCTGCATACTCGTTCCAGATTTAGAAAGTATTCTAGTCCGTGGGCCAGCTAAACAGCTAGGCAACCAGCATTCACTGGATATCTCTTTCTATTTAATTTATGACATTTCATTTTTGTGTAATGAAAATCTCTACTTTTATAAAATCATGGAATGAGTAGTTCTGATCCACCTGCTTTTTGTAGACAGTCAAACAGAATATTAATTTTGTATAAGGCTTCAAAATTCAGCATTCAAAAGCCACAATGTCCTTGATTGCAATCAGATTGCCGTATTTTGTATACTAGTGCTGACATTCAGTTTTCTTTTTTTTTATGAAATAATTTGGAGTGCTAACCTTTTTGATGTGTGCCTCTAAAATTGCCTAACCGTGTTTTATTTAATTTAAAGTTTTTACCTGTTACTACTACCAAAGCACAGCTTAGAGAAAATTTGTGAACCCTTAGGAATATTCAGAAAATCTACATAAATAGCTAAAAGCTGATTTTCATCCAAGCCATATTGTTTAACAAACAGCACACACAAGCTTTTACATTGGAACATTTTTCTTAAAGGCAATCTTTATAAATTGAAAGTGAATGTTTTGCCATTCATTGTTAATTGCGCCCCAATGCAGTTGCTTTGTTTTGAAAAAAAAAGTAAGATCTACATTTTTATACATAGAAGTGCATTTACACCCATCCAAAATGATTCAGTTTCCTAATGCAAGGCACCTGAAACACCAAAATGCAACCATTGAAATGCACTATGCTGTGGTGTGACTGGGACCAAAAGTTCTTTGCTCGACCTGGAAGTTCACCTGATCTCCTACTTTGTAGTTAGCTGAACTAAATAAATTACCTTTAGAGAGTTTGGAGTATTTGTAGGTGACTAGCTTGTAATGCACATTTTTTTTTATTTTTTCCATATGTGGTAATAATTGGATGCTTTATTCATTGATATATTTCTTATCTTACCTAGTCTGACTTGTAAATAATTGATATTTATTCACTGATTTACTATGCCATTTTGGTTTGTATATTTTTTGCTATAAATTAACCACTTGCCTACGGGGCACTTTCACCCCCTTCCTGCCCAGGCCAAATTTCAGCTTTCAGCGCTCTCATGCTTTGAATGACAATTGCGCGGTCATGCTCACAGAAACTTTTGAAAAAAAAAAAGTTTTTCTTATTTTCTGTGAGTAAATTTTGAAAATAAATACATTTTTCTCCTTCACTGATGTGCGCTGATGAGGCGGCACTGATGGGCACTGATAGGCTGCACTTATGGGCACTGATAGGCTGCACTGATGGGCACTGATGAGGTGGTACTTATGGGCGCTGATGAGGTGGCACTTATGGGCACTGATGAGGTGGCACTGATGAGGAGGTACTAATATGCCGCACTGATGAGCACTGATAGGTGGAACTGATAGGCAGCACTGATGAGCACTGATAGGCGGCACTGATGAGCACTGATAGGTGGCACTGATGGGCACTGAGAGGCGGCACTGCTGGGCACTGAGAGGTGGCACTGCTGGGCACTGAGAGGTGGCACTGACAGGCGGCACTGATGGGCACTGAGAGGCGGCACTGATGGACACTGATGGGTGGCACTGATGGACACTGGCGGGTGGCACTGATGAGCACTGATGGTCGACACTGATGGGCAGCACCATCAGTGTCCACACTCAGTGCCCATAGTGCTGCTAGTCAGTGCCCATCAGTTCCTAGATGAGCAGGCACTGATGGGCACTGACTGGCATCACTATGGGCACTGATTGTGGACACTGATGGCGGGCACTGTGGGCACTGATGGTGGGCAGTTATGGCACTTTATTTCCTCTTGTGTAATCAGGGCACTGGTGATCAGCGCCCTGATTACATTTATCTGTGTCCCCTAACCGCTGATCGGCTCACCTCTTCCTCACACGCAGTCTCTGTGTGAGGAAGGAGAGCTGGCAATGAGAGATGATCTCATATGTTTACATTTGAGATCATCTCTCATTGGATGTTCCGATCACGTGACAAATGGCCGCTGTGATTGGCCATTCACCACGATCTGTGATTGGCTGTGTCCAAAGGACACGGCCGACACAGATTTTCCCCGATGCGCGCTCGCGGTAGCGCGCGAGGAGCCTGTTACTGGGAGGCCGTATAAAGACGGCCTCCCAGAAATTAGAGGCCGCGCTGTAGCCGTCTTTCGGCTATAGCGCGGGCGGGAGGTGGTTAAACAGTGCTATGTTATATGCAGCTATTCTCAAATAACAGACTGTTTGAGAGCAGGGTTGAAGCACATTCTCCTCCAGTGCTCATCTACCATTTGGGCTAAGAATTCTGTTGCTCTTCCACCTTTACAAAGCATGGTGTGTCAACTTTAAAAGGCTGTAGGACAGGTCATTCACTTTATCTTGGTTATCCCGGAATTAAGGTGTTTGGGAGCTGAAAGCACCCCAGATTATGCTTCCTTTCCGGGGATTATGAATGATCTCACTTTTCAGCTTGTGGGTACATTTTATAAGTCTGATATTCTACATCCCCTTGTTGGCAGTATGACAATGGGTAACAGATTCTTTCCAATAATATCTCTTTGACATTGTGAGGTCGATTTCCTAAAGGCAAATAGCCTATTTGCTTTGCAAGGGATGTTGCACTTTGCAAGAGAACTTTGCCCAGAGCTTAGTGAATGAGGTGAAGCTCTGCTGACTTCCATCATCCAATCATGTGCAAACAAAAATGCTGTTTTTTTATTTGCCTTAAACATGCTTGGGTATTCTTTGAACATTGACTAGGCTCTGGGGAAATTCCTCTTGCAAAGTGAACAGCCTGATTGGGTTTAGTAAAACAGTCTATCCCTTGCATTAGTAAGGCAGGCCATACATGGTGCAAATCTATTTGCAGTAAAGAAATCTGCACGATTCCCCCATCAACACAGACAGTGCAGATAGGGAAATCTTTCCGGCCAAGCAATAGTCTGCTCCTGGGGGGTGGGGAGGGGTTGGGGACGCTGTCCCATACAGAAATTGATTCCAGGTGATTGGTGCCTCAAATTGCCATCATCCCAAAAATTCGATGCTAAAAACTAACACTATACAGTGTTGATCTCCTCCTGAGCAGCTTCGGTAGGTCACCTTCTGCGTTCCTACTAAATGGTAGATAAATTTTCATAACGAGGCTTGGGATGCATTGGCTCCAACGGCAAAGCTTTGAAAAAGGAGTGTGGCAACACCCGCAGCGCCCATGCTCTGAAACGCGTTGCATACCGGTGACGTCCTGATTGCTCGCTGCTGGAGCCATCGCTTAGTAGGAACGCAGACGGTGACCTAGTGAAGCTGCTCAGGTCTTACATCCCTTCACAGGACGCCAGCGTATGGGATTGACACCCACCTAGGATCCCCTGATCCACCACTTCCTTGATGTGCCTGCATGTACTAACCTCCATGTGAGTTACTATTGTTTTTATCTGCTAATAAATTTTAAACCTGCACTCAGAGGCACCTCTCTCTTCTGTCTCTCTCCTACAAACTATCAGCACTCATTGATACAAGTCACAAGATTGCTCTAATTGCTATATACAGCTGATGAGAAAAGGTATTTAGCGGTTTATATTTACTAAAATAATTGCATTTCAATGTTCTGTGTACTGTAGGAGACCAGATATATTGAATGAAGTATCTGGGTTTAATAACACTTTAAAGGAAAATTAATGCTGCTGTGCCAAAGCACATTGGCCATGCATAATCCACTGTAGTCACCATTTTCATGGTAGGTCCACCCTATTAAACCCCCTCCCCCCACCCCACCCCCCTATGTCAAATTTCATGAAACAGTGAAAAAAAAAACTGTTGCTAAGAAAAAAAATACTGCAGTTCTGGGTTCCAAGAGGCATGGGTGGCATCATCTTGCATCCCCACTTCTTCCTGGGATAGCTGGGCACTCAAAATCTTGCAAGTATACACCTGCAATGGTCTGGAGTGCATTCTTGAGGGATTTTGTGTGTCCAACTATCCCAGCAGGGGACATTGAGGCATTATGACATCACCTGTGCCCTCTGGTGACACTAAAAGCAGAGGCAGATGTACATTTTTTTTCTAACAACAGCCTTATTTTTACATTTGACATTTGGGCATTTCATAGAGTAGACTTCCCATTTTCCAGGATTGTCCACTTTCAAATGAAGGCTTGGGAAAAAACAAATTGTAGCCAGTAACAATTAGGAAATATGCCCTATGAAGAACACATGCAACCAGTTTTAACTGTAGTGGGCAGGAACGAGTTGTAAATAGGCTACAGTATATCAGCAGCATTAAGATGTAACAAAGAATTAAAAAAAGGGAAAACCCTTTCCCCACCCCCACTTTCTCCAAGAGATGCATTTTGCTACCTACATAACAGTCAGTAAAGGTTTACATCTATTTTAACATACCTTCCAGTGCCTACAAGTCCTATTCTAATCTCTCCCTAAGCACTTTATCAGCAACACTCATTATTTCTTCCCTATCAGAGCTAAAGCACATGGTCAATGTGACTGCTGTGACCTCCCCTATCAACCAATTGCCTACTTGTCACTTTTACCCCCTCCCTGCCCAGGCCAATTTTCGGCTTCCAGGGCTGTCACACTTTGAATGACAGCCCTGGAATTCAGCGGTCATGCTACACTGTACCTATATGAAATTTTTGACACAAATAGAGCTTTTTGTTGTATTTAATCACCACTGGGTTTATTATAATTTTTTTTTTCCAATTTGTGTTTATTATATTTGAAAAAGAAAAAGAAGAAAACAAACAAAATAAATGTAAAATATACAAAACGAAAGGTAATAATAACAACACATCAGGGCAGTAACTCCCTAAATACAAAACCAAAATGATTTAATTCTGATCAACATAGGTAAATATAAAAAAAAAAAAAAAGAGGGAGGGGATTGCTTAGGTGCTGAGAGTAGAAAACACAAAGACAGGATACACCCCTTAAATTAATTAATAAGACCCACATCAATTAGAGCCCCTCCCTCCTCTGAATAGATAAACATATTACCTAAGGACTAGATTCTCATATATATCTCTCGTTTGTGCCCGGCTGTCAAAACCAAGACTTCCATCCGGTTCAACTCCTCTACTTTCCTAAGCCACAGCCCTACTGTAGGGGGCTGTGTCTGTTTCTAAGTAAGGGGGATACAGGATTTGGCTGCATTCAATAAGTGACCAAGAACAGATTTCTTATACATTTTAACAGGAATTTTAGGTACATACAACAGGAAGAAAGCCGGGTCATCCGGAATATTACAATCCGTACATTTTTATCTTCCTAATCTCTCAAAAAAGCACTGTATTTTAGGGCATGACCAAAAAATATGTAGCACCTATGAAGGAGGAATGGAGTACGGTAAAAATCTTAAAATTTGTTTCCTGCACTTTCGTACAAGTTGAAGATTTTAATGTAAGGAATATTATATTGGTACTTTGTCTTTGCGTAAAAGTTCTACCCAGATCTACCTCCCTTTTCCTCAGGAAGGGTGACTGGTAATCTTTGGATGGCTGAACCAACATAGAATACATCTTCAAAAGAGTATGGGAAAGTGGGCCTGAATCAGTACAATATTTTTCCAGTGGAGAAAGACTCCAGACCATAAACATCTGGGTCAGGTAAAGTATGTATAAAGGGGTTTTTTTGAGCAGCTCGCCAGAAGTCCAAATGATATGGTCCGTTCCAGACATCAAAGCCTGTAATTTAGGTCAGGACCCCGATATCAAAAAATGAGAAGCCTGGTACAGTCCTGAATCAAGTAACGCACCAATCAATTAAACGGCCCAAGTGGGCTGCCTGATAGTATATATAAATATCAGGCACCGCCAAGCCACCCAGGTGTTTATGGAGACTCAACAAAGACCTCCCAATCCTTGGGTGTATATATGCCCAAATAAACCCAATAAGGATTGCATATGTTCTTTTGAAATAGTGCAAAGGTATAGCAATGGGTAGGGCTTGAAACAAGTATAAAAACTTTGGTAAAATACAAATTTTGATGATGTTACATCTCCCAAACCAGGAATGAAGCCCCAAGTGCCACTTTTCCAACAACTTGCGTACTCTATTTAGAAGTGGCAGGAAATTTATGTCAAATGTACGTGAAAGGTCTGCTGGAATAAAGGTACCTACACAAACAAAAAAAAGACCGAAATTTTTGAAAAAAAAAGTTTTTCCTAGTTTGTTATAAAAATTCGAAATAGGTAAATTTTCTCCTTCTCTGATGTGCTCTGATGAGGCTGAAATGAGGCTGAAATAATTCTTCAGGTTGACTTATTTATGGATTTCACTATATGAACCTTTTCAGACACGATTCATTTTCTGCACCTTTTTCTCGGTTTTGGTTATGCTTTTAACAGACTTTAATTATATAATTCATTCTTTTATTATACAATCCATTCTGTATACACTTTTTTTTTATTAAGTTATGCTTTATAGGTCTACACATATTCAGTATCGTATTTTTTTTTTTTGTCAGAAAAAAAAGTTTTTTTGAGTAAAAATCAACATGTACATCGTAAATGTCAGCGCAGCGGTAGTAAAATTATACAGTGCACCGTATCGTATATTGGAAACAGGAAAAAGAAGCCAAACATAAGAAGGAAAAGAAACAAAAGAAAACAAACGTATAAACACTGACTGAACAGCTCCCCAAAAAACCTCAACCTTCAGGTAGTCTATTTATTACCAATTGGTGGGGTGCAAGTTCCTTTATATCCAACTAGGGTTGCCACAAAGAATAACATTTTGTGACATGAGGGGGCGGGGCCTCCCGATGACGTCATCGGGGCCACGCCCCTAATGGCTATATAATAAGCTGTAGAGACCGGAGACTGGCATAATCACTGGAGACGTCGTCGGAGGAGGACGAGAGGAAGAAGAGCCGACAGCAAAAGAGCAGAAGACCGGAGAGGAGAAGAAAAGAAGAGAGGACAGCAGAAGAGGGGACAGCAAAAGAGCAGAAGACCCCAGAGAGGGGACAGCAAAAGAGCAGAAGACCCCGGAGAGGAGAAGACCCCGAAGAGCCGGATGAAGATTTTTAATAAACTTTCCAAAACGTCTCCTGACGTTATTTCCATACACTGCCTTTTATGTGGTGAATGAGTAGGGGTACAGTGTACCCCATACCCATTCACATAGGGAGGGGGTCCGGGATCTGGGGGGCCCCTTGTTAAAGGGGGCTTCCAAATTCCGATGAGCCCCCCTGCCCGCAGACCCCCACAACCACCGGCCAGGGTTGTGGGGATGAGGCCCTTGTCCTCATCAACATGGGGGCAAGGTGCTTTGAGGTGGGGGGTGCAGAGCTCCCCCTGCCCCAAAGCACCAACACCCCCCCATGTTGAGGGCATGTGGCCTGGTGTGGTCCAGGGGGATTGGGGCCGCTCGCTCGTCCCTTTCCTGGCCTGCCGGGCTGCATGCTCAGATAAGGGTCTGGTATGGATTTTGGGGGGGACCCCACGCCGTTTTTTCGGCGTGGGGCTCCCCTCAAATTCCATGCCGGACCCGAAGGGCCTGGTTTGGAACCTGGGGGGGAACCCCACGCAGTTTTTTTCCCATTTTTGGCGTGGAGTTCCCCCTCGAGATTCTCACAGTGCAGGTCGTGCCGCAAGTCGGATCCGACTTGCGGTGTGACTTCCATTCAAATCAATAGGCTCCCATAGGGAACCATTGATTTTGAATGGAGGCAGAAAAACGCTGCTAAAAGCAACGTGGCCAAACGTGCAATAAAGCAAATGGAAAAAGCTACTGAAAGCACGTTTAACAGCTGCTTTTTCCCGGCGTCAGAAGTAGCTTTGCAGGACGTTTTTTCTAGCGTACCGTGTACATGGACCTTTAAACTGCTTCAAGAGCCCCTAGCAAACAAACAATAGAATCTCTAATTGTTATCATAGTTAAGTTAGAAGGTTGGTCATCACTAGCGCCCCCTGTATTGCAATTTGTGTGATAAGTACTGGAGCAATGATCTACCGATATAATTTTTTCGTTGTCGATACTGATATTTTGGCCATCGCATATCGGTATTGGACGATATTGGCCGATATTTTAGTACATTTAAAATTTTGGCAACATAAACACAAATTTCGACACAAATCTGTTACTGAACATATCAAACTTTATTTATTAACAATTTTAACATTAAGGGCTCGTTCTTCACACCTTAACTGCATGAGAACTGATAGGAAAACTTCAATTGCAGGGACATTTACATCATTCGGATTGTGCATTAATGCATAATAAACTCCTGCAGTAATGCACTCAATCACTGCAATAATTCTAAATCACTACTGCAGTGCAGTCAGTGCAAAGCTGCTAGAAAAAAAGATAGGCAACACAACAGCTACACAGTGGATTGGCCTGGAGTCAGTGGACTACCTCTGCAGTATGGCACTCACTGCAACTACTGCAGTCAGTGCAAAACTGTTAGAAAAAAGGATAGGCAACACAACAGATACACAGTGGATTAGACTGGAGTCAGTGGACTACCTGTGCAGTATGGCACTCACTGCAACTACTGCAGTCCGTGCAAAACTGCTAGAAAAAAAATATAGGCAACGGCCACACAGGGGATTGGAGTCAGTGGACTACCTCTGCAGTAGGTCACTCACTGCAACTGCTGCAGTCAGTGCAAAACTGCTAAAAAAAAAAAAGCTAGGCAACACAACAGCTACACAGTGGATTGGACTGGAGTCAGTGGACTACCTCTGCAGTATGACACTCATTTGAACTACTGCAGTCAGTGCTAAACTGCTAGAAAAAAGCTAGGCATCAACTACATAGTGGATTGGAGTCAGTGGACTACCTCTGCAGTAGGGCACTCACTGCAACTACTGCAGTCAGTGCAAAACTGCTAGAAAAAAAGCTAGACAACAGCAAGACAGTGGATTGGAGTTGGACTGGAGTCACTGGACTACTGCTGTAGTAATGCACTCACTGCAATGATTTACTGCAGTCAGTGCAAAACTGCTAGAAAAAAAGCTAGGCAACAGCTAGACAGTGGATTTAAGCGGACAATACTCTTTTCAATACTCCCAGATAAGTAGAACAATATTATACTGCAGACAGCAGAACATTTCATCATGTCCATCATGGTCACTTGTTAAAGGGCTTCTGTTTTGTTCATATTCATATGCCATTTCATAAACATGCTCAGGAGGAGAGGAGGACAGAGGAGCAGAGAGAGAGAGGTATCTTCTAGCATGGGAAGCAAGTCTTTTGTAGCGTGCCTCATTTTCTTTCCACCACTAAAGAGGATCACTTCTTCTGTCAATTTCTGGTTCCTTCAAATAGAGATGAAGTTCATCATCCAGGCTCATTATTGCAGATTCAGAAGAAATTGAATCCTCCGTATGAGACCCCAATAAACCACTGAAAATGTCCTGATCAATTCCACCACGATGAAGAAGATTCTCTAATGTTCGTTGACGTATTTTTGGACATTTTTTCTGTTTTTGCAGCATGCTGCTCTTTCATATTATAAAAATAGTGATCTGGACTTGTCTTTTCAACAGGAACCTCCTGCACCTCCTGTTGAATATTTTCTGTCAGCCATTATTTTGCCTTTGCCAATACATCATCACCAGAAGAGAAAGCATTGTTCTTGTATTGAGGATTCAAAAGACTTGCAAGCACAATATTTTTAATCTGTTCATGCTTCTCAAAACATATATTAATCAAAGCTCTTTGGCTTGACAGACCATCATTTGAAAGTTGGAGGGTGTTGTGTGACATGACACTGAGGTATGACATATCATCAAGCCTCATTCCTTTCCGCATGTTTGTTCCACTGTCTCAAAGTAGCACAAGCATCACTCAGTCTTTGTTGATTCCCCAGTCTTCAAGAATGCCTAGAAACATTTCTCTACTGTACTCAGTGTGGGATCCTTGCATCCAACACCAATTGCCTTTTTGTCCATCCACTGTCAATGAAGTGGCATGTAAGAATCATTAGTGACTCGCCATACTCTGTTTGTCCTGACCAGCAGTCAGTCGTGATGAATGAGAGTGAGTTGCCAGCATTCTCTGGTTGCATCATAGCCTTTACTTTGTCAATGACCTTTTAGTGAATCTTTCCCAGCATTTCTGTTCCATAATACTTCTCACTCTTCAGTGTGTAGCTTGGCTCAAGTATGGACATCAACCGCTTAAATCCTGAGTCAGACACCATTGTAAATGGCTAGTTATCAGTGACAATCATCTCTGTGATTACTCTGTCCAGCAGTTGGGATCTTTCATCTGAGTCTAGACAGTGACACCTGTTTTTTTTCAGAAACATACAGTATCTGTTATTGTTGCCTGGGATAGTGGAGGAGGTATTTCGAAATCACGTTGATATTAATTTAGTTTTTTCTGTGCTGCATGATATAATTCAATATGATGAATTCTTAGATGGGCCCAAAGATTTGACGTTTTTTTGTTTTTTGTAGTTACTGATCCCATGCTTATGTTGTTTATACATGTGTTGCACATTGCTGCTTTTCCTGGAGAAGGTTGAGATGAGAAATAGTCCAAGACCACACTTTTAATTTTTCTCTGCTCATCCATCTCCATTTCAATTTGAAAGACACAAAAAAGATTTAAAAATGAAGTTGCTGGCACCCTGTTGTGGGTTGGTGGCTGATGCCTGGCAGTGTGGATTGCTTGCTGGCACCCTGTTGTGGGTTGGTGGATGACGCCTGGCAGTGTGGGTGGCTTGCTTGCTGGCACC
This sequence comes from Pelophylax lessonae, assembly GCF_965119305.1. Taxonomy (NCBI): domain Eukaryota; kingdom Metazoa; phylum Chordata; class Amphibia; order Anura; family Ranidae; genus Pelophylax; species Pelophylax lessonae. The sequence continues at coordinate 182,232,893 of NC_138772.1, read as the reverse complement.
CTGTTGTGGGCTGGTGGCTGACGCCTGACAGTGTGGGTGACTTGCTGGCACCCTGTTGTGGGTTGGTGGCTGATGCCTGGCAGTGTGGGTGGCTTGCTGAGTTGCTGGCACCCTTGTGGGTCGGTGGCTGATGCCTGGCAGTTTGGGTGGCTGGCTTGCACCCTGTTGTGGGTTGATGGCTGACGTCTGGCAGTGTGGGTTGCTTGCTGGCACCCTGTTGTGGGTTGGTGGCTGGCGCCTGTCAGTGTTGGTGGCTTGCTTGCTGGCACCCTTTTGTGGGGTGGCTGGCTGCTGTGACCCTGTTGTGGGTCGGTGGCTGACGCCTGGCAGTGTGGGTGGCTAGCTTGCTGGCACCCTGTTGTGGGTGGCTGGCTGGCTGGCTTGCAGGAACACTTTGGTGGCCGGGTGGCTGGCTTGGTGTTACCCTGTTGTGGGTGTCTGGCTTGCAGGAACACTGTGGTGGGTGGCTGGCTTGGTGTCACCTTGTGGTGGGTGGCTGGCTTGCAGGAAGACTGTGGTGGGTGGCTGGCTTGTTGTCACCCTGTGGTGGGTGGGTGGCTGACTTGCAGGAACACTGTGGTGGTTGGCTGGCTTGGTGTCACCCTGTTGTGGGTGGCTGACTTGCAGGAACACTGTGGTGGGTGGCTGGCTTAGTGTCACCCTGTAGTGGGTGGCTGACTTGCTGGAACACTGTGGTGGGTGGGTGGGTGGCTGGCTTTGTGTCACCTTGTTGTGGGTGGCTGGCTTGCTGGAACACTGTGGTAGGTGGCTGGCTTGGTGTCACCCTGTGGTGGGTGGGTGGCTGGCTTGCAGGAACACTGAGGTGGATGCCTGGCTTGGGGTCACCCTGTTGTGTGTGTGGCTGGCTTAATGTGACCCTGTTGTGGGTGGCTGGCTTGCAGGAACACTTTGGTGGGTGGCTGGCTTGGTGTCACCATGTTGTGGCTGGCTGGCTTGCTGGAACACTGTGGTGGGTGGCAGGCTTGCTGGAACACTGTGGTGGGTGGGTGGCTGGCTTGTTGGAACACTGTGGTAGGTGGCTGGCTTGGTGTCACCAATGTTGTAGGTGGCTGGCTTGCAGGAACACTGTGGTGGGTGGGTGGCTGGCTTGCTGGAACACTGTGGTGGGTGGTTGGCTTGGGGTCACCCTGTTGTGTGAGTGGCTGGCTTGGTGTCACTCACCCTAGCCTGTTGTGGGTATCTGGCTTGCTGGAACAATGTGTGGTCACTGGTCATGGTGGCGGGTGGCTGGCTTGTGGCTGGATGCTGGCCGGCTGGCACACTGTTCTGTTGTGGGTCGGATGGCTAGCGGCTGGCACCCTGTTGTGAGTGGCTGAGGCCAGGGCCTGTGGGTGGATGGCTGGCACCGTGACCAGACTGTAGCTGGCTGCACACGAGGCTGTCCGAGGCATGGGAGGCGGTCTTAAGGCAGAGAACGTGTGCAGCGCGCGGTGAAATTACGTCACGTATGGGCCGCGCAGGTGTGGGAGGCGGTGTTAGAAGGCAGAACGTGTGCGGGCAACATACGAAATGACGTCACGAAAATATCAGCAATATCGGTAAATCCAAAGGCCGATATATCTGGAAAAGTGCATATTGGCCCGCGATATATCGGTGTTGCCGATAATCGGTCGATCTCTAGTCGGGGGCATATCTACGATTTAACAAGGCAAGGATGAGCATTATATTAAAGTGTGTAGGTTGATGACATCATCATGGCTATGACATACCATCAAAACACAAAAATATTCCGCAGAGCATAGTAAAAAAAAAATTGAAATATTAAAAAAAAACGAAAATGGGCTACTGACCCACATTAGAAAAACTGATTCAAAGAATGCATGGTCAGCAAAAAAGCAGCACAGCTTGCATTATTTATAGAGACTATTTTACAAATCTTGAGTTTAGAACATATGTTCTTAAAGAAAAAAAATGTTTAGCTGTATAGTCAGAAAAATACATTTGAAAATGCTACATCATTCATACAGTGTTTTACTGCTCCCTAGAGCTCTCCAGAGGGTCATATTGCATTCTGGAACAGTAGAGTTGGGTTGTTGATTTGTAGACTGAATTATCAGATGAAATACCAGACAATATGTGTTTTATCTTCTGTAGTGTACAAATAGATTAGGTCGCACTTAACTTTCCATGCAACAGAGTCTACTCTGCTAAAATACAGTTTTTTTTTTTTTTTTTCAAGCTTGTTTTACCATTTATATTTGTTGTGTGTAAGAAAGCGTGAAATAGAAAGAACACCTTGAAATTGCTAAACATATACATGGGTATGACTTTATCCAGCATCGTTCTGCAAAAGAAGTAATTAGGAGCCTTGTTTACCTAACAAATAATTCTGTGGAATGAGCTGTCATGCTAAAAGCACTGGTCGTCGCTATTTTTTATTTTTTTTCTCAGGACTGTTGTGATGATATAGTCCAAAAAAAAATGTGCTCACACAGTACCTAATTCATCTTGTTCCATAAAGATTTCTTATATTTTATTCTCCACATCTATAATTACAATAATCTCTGATGCACACATCCCATCTGTTTCATGGGCTTTTTTATTATCTATCTCTGAGCTAAATATATCATTTCTTCTTACTAAACAATTTGCTAAGAGATCAGCGGTTGCATATACATGTGCATAAAAAAAAATGTTTTTTAAACCAGGAAAATTATGTACGTTAATTTAACTTTAGTAAAAGCTTAAAGGGTGAAAAAGATACAGTTGCTTCCATTAACTGTTTTTGTAGAAGAGTTTCTAATAACATGCAGGTGTACGTATGTAAAAGATTTGGAACGTTATCCAAGCAGAAAACATCTTAAAATACGGAATTATAGATGAAAATATTATAAACATTTTTATTCCTGTCCAATAATCCATTAGAAAGAACTTGGCAACACTTTATTGTGATGGCTCCTTACACATAACTTGGCAGCTAACAGAACCAAAAACTGTATAGGAAAATTGCATATTGTAATTACTTTACAGTGGAAGGTAATCACCCAATTGTCAATGCTATTAGTGGAACTCTGGCAAACAATTTTGTTTGTGTCTGGAAAGGTTAGAACTTTTGTAAGGTTTTTATTGTGTCCTGTGTCCCTCTTAAGGGCCAATTAAGCCTTCTTTTTTTTTTTTATAAACATATTTTTTTATATTTTATATATGTCACTGGTGCAAAAAAAACATTTCAAACTAATATTAACTGGTTTGCTGCAGCTAAAGTGACTTCATATAGGAGTGTATATCAATCAAAATCTGTAAGTAGCTGCGCTAACCTAAAAAAAAAAAAAAAAAATATCAATTATCCTTCACATTTGCTAGTTAGCTAGCTACACTAGTGATGTATAACCAATAAAAAATATAGGGAATATCAAAGTAAAGAACATTAACCACTTCAATACAGGGCTCTTTCACCCGCTTCTTGCCCAGGCCAGTTTTCAGCTTTCAGAGCTGCCCCACTTCGAATGACAATTGCGTGGTCATGCAATGCTGTACCCAAATTACATTTTTATCATTTTTTTCACACAAATAGAGCTTTCTTTTGGTGGTATTTAATCACCGCTGGGTTTTTTATTTTTACAAAAAAAGAAAGAAAATTTTGAAAAAAATATTTTTTTCTTTATTTCTGTCTGTAAATTTTGTAAATAAGTAATTTTTCTCCTTCACTGATGTGTGCTGATGTGGCAGCACTGATGGGCACTGATAGGCTGCACTGATGGGCACTGATGAGGTGGCACGTATGGACACTGATGAGGAGGCACTTATGGGCACTGATGAGATGGCACTGATGAGGAGGCACTAATATGCTGCACTGATGGGCACTGATAGGCGCCACTGATAGGTGGCACTGATGAGCACTGAAAGGGGGCACTGATGGGCAGCACTGATGTGCAGCACAGATGAGCAGGCACTGATGGGCACTGACTGGCATCACTAATGGGTACTGATTGAGGTCACTGGTGCGCACTAATTGGGGTCATTGATGGGCGTTGATTGGTGTCACTGATAGGCATTGATTGGTGTCAATGATGGGCATTGATTGGGATCACTGATGGGCACTCTTTTTTCTTTACTGTAATCAGGGCACTGATGGTTCCCCCGTGAGGAAGGAGCCGCTGATCACACACTCTGACAGTCTGAGGCGAGGAGTGATGTGACCGGCTGTGATTGGACATAGCCAATCACATGGGAAAGGGCCATGTCATTGGCAATTTACCAACATCGGGGTCGCGCCATTTTCTAGGAACACGGCGCAGCCGCGATCTCTGCGCTGCGTGCCCTTGCGGGCATGTGAGAACGGTTGTTCTGGGGCTCCGTCATATGATGTCCTCCCAGAATGAGACTTGCACCGCTCCGCCATCATTTGGCGGTGGGTGGGCAGCAAGTAGTTAATGTGAACTGTGTATTACAAAAACAAAGTATTTAGGGATCATAACAAAGTGTCCATGAATTTATTCCATGAAAATAGTGAATCTTGCTCATTCAGTGTTTCACTCAGCTTAAACGTGTCTAAATCCACCACCATCCAAAATGCACACTCACCAAAAGGAAGTGTAATATAGACATGAACAGTAAATGCATCTGTTGGTTCCTTCTATTGGTCTTTCTTAAGATCCTGGAAACTGGTGACAATGCTCCACTGGTTCCCAATATGTTCCACCTAGATTCCCTCTCATGCATTCATAAAATTAAATATTAGCTATCATTGCTAAACATTCGTATATAACGTTTATTTAAGTAGTTAAAAAAGATTAAGCTCACATTGGATGGTGCCTTTAGACCAGGACTAAATGTACCCAGCAATCTCTAAGGCCGTGTAATCACCGCTTTGTACAATGGAGACAGCGCGCATTCTGAGACTTGATTCCATTAGCGGGACAGGAACCGGAAATTAAGTCGTTCGCGTTTGTGTTTTTTTATATATTGTATGCTGCAGAAAGTGTTAAAATACCATGCACTGACAGCATATAGATATATATATATATAAAGCAAGGTCCATAAAGACATGGATGTGCGAGTTAGGGGTGGAGGAACTTGACTGGGCTGCACAGAATCCTGACCTCAACCCGACAGAACACCTTTGGGATGAATTTAAGTGGAGACTGCGAGCCAGGCCTTCTCGTCCACTTCAGTGCCTAACTTCATAAATGCACTTCTGGAAGAATGATCAAACATTCCCATAGACACACTCCTAAATCTTGTGGACAGCCTTCCCAGAAGGCTGGATTCCATTCACATCCCTTGAGGAGAGGGGGGCTATATTATTAGGGATCAGCACTTGCTAACGGAGAGAAGTAACCAGAAGGGATTACCCTCTTACCATCCATTGTATTTGGGAAATTTGGCTTCATATAGTCTGTGTGGTGTATTTTACTTGCAAACAACCCGGAATTTGGAATTTCAGATAGACATCTGGGGTGTGTGTGCTCTCTACCCTTCTTCTGGTTGGGGCTGGTGCATCCAAGACCCCCCTCCCATGTGTTTTCCATCTCACGACTCCGGGTTCTCCATATTTATTTCTTCCCCCTTGAGAATTGGCATTAACAGGAGCCCCTGATGAAGCTACAAGTAAAACAGGTAGATCTTGTGATCCTTTATATCCTGTGATCCTATATATATATATATATATATATATATATATATATATATATATATATATATATATATATATATATATATATATATGTCCTGTGTGTATTTCAATAGGCCTCCCCTTTGTATTTTGGGAGAGCCTGTTTCACTGTTTCACAATGGGGAGATGTTGTATATTTTTGTATTGATTTTATATAACTTTTTAATGATGTCTAAATAAAAAAAATTTATTATATAAATACTTGAGTTTTTCCATGGGGTTATGAGGCTACCTTCAAAGGCCCATTATCCTTTCTGCCCTTTTTGCCAATACTATTTGGGGATGTGGAGACACAACTAATTGAGTCTTGTCTCATATTTTCTTTACTAGCCTTCCCAGAAGAGTTGAAACTGTTATAGCTGCAAAAGGTGGGCCAACTAAATATTGAGCCCTACAGACTAAGACTGAGATGTTATTAAAGTTCATGTGCGTGTGAAGGCAGGTGTCCCAATACTTTTGACAATATAGCATATAAATATATATATATATATATATATATATACACACACACACACAAATACAAAGTGATCAGGATACTTTTAATACAAGTACATGGTACAACAGACACATATCAGGAATATGAAATGTTGAGGTAACAACCACTTTAAGAATCTTCACTTCAACAATCCAACAGTGTGGAAAGCATATTCCTATGTATTTCATTTGCACATGATTTAAAATTTATTGAGTGAAGGTGTTCAACTCCTTTAGTAACTTAGCCAACATTTCTTAGTACAGATCTGCATTTTCTGGTGACAAATCTGCATTCCACAGAAAGTTTTTTTTATTATGTAGGGATATAAACTGCTACAAATTAAAACCAACAGGACAAAGGCCTTACCTACATATCAGCAAATTTGCCTAATCCTCCCACTTCGTTATTTTCCTGACACAAAACATTTTGTACGCTTGACATTTCCCACTATCAAAAAATAATATAGATGTATGTTTTTATTTATTTATTTATTTACAGAATATCATATAAAACATTTTTTATACACATTGTTCTCAATTTGATCCAGACATACTGTAAATGAAGAAAGTTCAAATTGGTATGGACATTTGGATAAATACATATATTTTTTTATAGTGAATAGCTCATTCCCTAACCAAGATATGCATCATATGTAAAAAAGAGTCCGTTTTTTTTTTTTTTTCAAATATTTTATTTTCACAAGAAAGGCAGTTCCATGTCAACAAGACAACAATAAAGAAATACACCAGTATACATAACATGAGTACAACTAGCCAATAGACAGAATCTAGATACAAAAAAAGGATTAATGAGCTTTTAGAATGTACTTGTCTGGTATAAAACAACACAGGACTATGTCCTTATAGAACTTGGGGAAAGATTTAGTTTAACTGAACAGAAGGTAAATTACTTGGAAGGCACTGTGCATTAGTTTGGTGGGTGATTGAGAGCTATTCAGAAGAAACTTTTGCATAGAAAAAATACATTGGGGGAAATTGAGGACTACCTAAGACTATTGGAATTCCCTGAAAAATTAAGACTGCTGTGATCCTTTGAAGGATCAGATACTAAAAATCCTGGAGATTTCTTGGAAAATCGGCTCAACTGAGTTATGGATGCTCATGTGTTTTTCCATCTTTTTTGCAATTGTAGGAGAATCTCCTCCATCCCCTTATTGCACACATATTACATTTTAGAGATACAGATGTCCTTTAGAGATAATTGAGAAAATACAGAAAATATCCTCAAGGCAGCCACATCTGTCAGATACAACAATACCATTGCAATCTACCTGGGTTTTCCAGCTGCAAACAGTGTGCAAGTTTCTTTAATATTTGGGCTTAGATGTCATTGTTAGACTATCATTACCTATTTTTTTTGTACTCTTGTATACTTTCTTGATCCTCAAAAAAATGTATTGACAAAAAAAATAAAAGTTTGTTTTATCCCACTAAGTTGCAGATGATTGATAAAGACAAAGTTAATTTCTCCACTATCCCCTGGGAAGCCAGTCACTGGCTAGATGCTAGAGAATGCTCTGGCAATTGTGGATCCCCTGATCACAACTAAAACACACGCATATGCACATGGAATCTTTACATAATTGCTTACAGTGACTACTATATGCAGTTAGGGAAAAAACACCCGACCTTGTAGGTACATCTTATTCCCTTTTGTTGGCATAGGAAATTCACAACACCTCTTTAAGTATAAGTTCACCTTTGCAGTAAAAATAAAAAAATGCACATATTTTTGCAGAAAAGTGTCCATTAATTATTTTTTCCTGCAGGAGCCTGAAAAGCATTGCACTCACAATCAATAGATCACGGGTGCAAGGTGGGCTCCTGCAGACACGTCCTCCAGCTTTCAGCCCATAACTTTGTATGGGATTTCTGTTTGAAAGCTGGAGGACATTGCAGTGGACTACGAAAGTTCTAATCAGTGACCCTGCAGCCCATTACAACTACAAGTGCATCTGCCGTCAGGGGGGGAGGGGGCACACCACTCCATTGTTTTTAAAAAGCGACATTCGATGTGAGGAGAGGGGCTCCATCTGCTGTCACAGGGTGGTAGTTCGGAGGGAGACATGACAGGATCTAGAACGTGTTACATGTTTCACCCATTTCAAAGGTGAACTTATTCTTTAAAATCTGTTATTTGGAATTTTTTACCTTCTGTATTCTTTTTTTTTTCTCTGTGTGGCAATGGCATGACTTGACTTTGTTTACCCGCAGTTTAGGTTTTGGTTATGGGACTGAGGCTCTCGGCAATTTGCGGTGGTGGTGAGGGTGGAGTGAAATATTGGGACTGTTTTATTTTTCAACAGAATGGCACAAATATATGGTTTTACTATGTATTAAAATTGTACAACATTGCACTTTTACTTGATATGCATGTCTTACAGCTTAGACTTGCTTATCCCAAATCCTTATACAGGTTATATTATATACTGTCAATATATCTGTATTACACTACTAATGATGATATCTGGTAAACTTCTGTTTAGGATCATGTGCTTTACATGACCAATATTACTTGCTCCATCGCTATAGTACTCTCAGATTCCCTGCCTGGTCTGTAAGCTCTAATGAGCAGGCCCCTCAGATTCCTCTTGTATCAAATCATATTGTAACTGTACTGGCGCTGCCTTTATTTTGTAAAGCGCTGTGCAAACTGTTGGCAATATAAATCCTGTATAATAAAATCAATAATAATAATAATAATAATAATAACTCTTACTCAAAGAATCCCTGCCAGAACTTCCAGAATTTCTGCCAGGACTTACAATAGTATTTGCAAAATACCTGCAATGACTAACAATGGTACTTGCAGAATCTCTGCTAGGACTTCCAGAGCTCCAAGTAACAATGCTGGGCATGCCCTCTAACCAGGAAGGGTTTTTGAACACCAGTCTGGGGGCAGTGCTGTGTCTTATTGCCAGCTGTCAGCAAAGAGCTATAATACTTACTTGTGAAATTGCCTGACTGTTGGCGACCCTGATTCACCTAACTACTCTCTTGATTGCTTCCTGCCTTTGATCTTTGCCTGAACCTGTTTGCCACCTGCTAAGAACCTTGCCTAGAACTGCCTGTCTTGATCACTGCCTGGACCTGACTATTCTCTTTCCTGCTGCTTAGTGTGCTGTCTACACACTGTGGTCGTTTTGTTCCTGCCACAACCCTTGGTGGGGCAATTCTGAGGGCAGTGACTTGGTGACAGTTTGCAGCAAAGTAATCTGGGACCACTAAGGTCTCTGGCCCATCTCCACCTTTACGAGCTCTGGTGTAGACTAGGGATGGGCTGTGTGTAACACATGAATAAACGGGGTTCTCAGCTGAAAGTTCGCCCGCCGAAGTGCCCCATAATGCACTGCGCACTTGCAGTGCAATGATTGCTGATGATTGGCCAAAGCATGCACCTGACCTGTATGCTTTGGCCAATCACAGCACGATATACTGTGAGAGCCATGATTGGCATGAAGGCACTCTGCCTTTGGCCAATCATGCCTCGAGACTAAGTCCACACCCCACACTATATAAAGCTGCTGCCTACACGGCAGCCATGTATAGTGTGGGATAATGGAGATTAGGCAGGTAGTTAGTGGATACTGTGTTCTGTCAGAATAGTGCAGTCAGTGTAGTGTACAGGCATACCACACTTTTAGTACACAATGGGACCAGAGCATGTATGTAAAAAGAAAATGTACTTAAAGTGAAGCAATACCTTTTTTCACTTCTCAATGTGTGTACTGCATTGCAATAGTCATCCACAGGCATAACTTATTATCCAGGCAAGCTGGCTGACCCCAATTGGATATGTTGTAATCCCAAGTTTAGTATCCCTGTCATTTATGGTTTGGGAGCAGTACCATGTCAAGCTGACCAAGATTTCCCATACACGCCAATGTTAGACAGGGAGCAGTGTCATGTCAAGCTGACCAAGATTTCCCATAGACACCAATGAGCACTGAAAGCAGAAAAGTGGCCTGGGCAGGAAAGGGTGAAGTATTTAATTGTTTAAGGAGAGGTTAAGGAAAGGGGTGAAGTATTTAATTGGTTAAGGAGAACCCTATGACAAAATTCTAAAAAAAAATTGGCGTGGGGTCAAAATGAAAAAAAAAAAAAAAAAAACGTTGTGGGGTCACCCCAACAATCCATGCCAGGCCCTTTGGGTCTGGTACAGGTTTTAATGGGAACTCCATGCCAAAATGGAAAAAGAAAAAAAAACCGTGGGGTCCTCCCAAAATCCATACTAGACCCTTATTCGAGCATGCAGCCTGGCAGGCCAGGAAACGGGGGGGGGGGGGGGGCATGCGAGCACCCCCTCTCCTGAACCATACCAGGCCTCTTGGCAAAATGATAGGGACAAGGGCCTCTTCCCGAGAACCCTAGGCTGTGGGGTCTGTGGGTGGGGGGCTTATCAGAATCTGGAATAAAATATAAAAAAATTGTGTCCCTCGATGTAAATGTACCTTACCTATATAAGAGCTGTAAATACGCAGATCAGGCACGCGGCAGGAGGCCTCCCAAGAGGCGGAAGCATTTTTTATGGATTTACATCGAGGGACGTTATTTTTTACATTTTTTAATAAAGGACTTGTCAAAAACTGTTTTCTTTGTTTCTTACTTTATGGCACTTTTTTGGTGAATGGGTAGGGGTACTATGTACTCAATACCAATTCACATGGGGGTAGAGATCTGGGGACCCCCTTGTTAAAGGGGGCTTCCAGATTCCAATAAGCCCCCCGTCCGCAGACCCCAACAACCACAGCCCAGGGTTGTTGGGAAGAGGCGCTTGTCCTCATCAACATGGGGACAATGTGCTTTTGGGTGGGGGGGGGCAGCCCTCCCTACCACAAAGCACCCACCACCCCATGTTGAGGGCATGTGTCCTGGTAGAGTTCAGGAGGGGGAGGGGGGGGCTGCATGTTTGGATAAGGGTCTGGTATGGAATCTCAGGGGCGAGCCTACACCATTTTTTTCATTTTTTTATCTGTATTTCGGGGAGTCGGCAATACATTACAACCACGAGCAAGTTTAAATGACATTTTTTGTCAGTATTGCTGCAGCAGGCTCTATACATCGTACAGAAGCGCCACTTTACAGACAGACTAAGGGGACCCCCCAGGCACAATATTTAAATATTTATTTTCATTTTTATTGTTTTACTAAAATTCGTTAAAATCACTTCTCCTTTAAAAATTACTGTTTTAAAAAATGTTTTTTTGCATTGATACATATCCCCCAGTGCAGTACCCAGGTCCTCATACACTTTTTATGGCAATAACTTGCATATAAACCCTTAAGGACTTTTGATTTTTCATGTTCATGTCCTATAGACTTTAATAGAGTTTGCATGTTCGCTAGAACTTTTTCCCTGTTCGAGATGTTCTGGTGCGAACCAAACAGTTCCCTAGTGAAGACGAACTGTTGCTTACAGCCCACACCACCTGTCACCATAATAGCCTGTGATGGTTCTAACCGTCACTATGAGTGAAAGACAGATAATTAATGGTTTGGATTGCTTCAATATTTGTCAGCAATATCTTCATATAGAAATATGAAGATTTAATACCACCTTACACAGTGTATTCCATGCTTGTCTGTGAGAGAGACACACAGACTGTCATTCACAGACTTCCCTATTGTTTGTGTATTGGGAGGGAATGTGTATTGTGTTAAAGTTTACCTGTCTCATTGTTTTTTTAATGACCTCACATTGTTCTGTCCAGATGGCTAGATAATTTTTTTAGTTTCTGTATACACTTTCATCTGCATATGCTTCTGTAATCAGGCAGAGGGGAGGGATTGTGTACACTCTATGGGAGTGTAAAACTCTGTTTCATTGGATTGTGAATGTCACGTCCAGTTCTCCACAAGGTCCACCTGGGCAGTAACAGTGTTGGGGAAAACTGTAAAAAAGTCTGTTTCTCGTTCAATAAAAAGTTCTAGTTCACCCTCAATCTAGAGTTCTGTCTCTTATTGGGGGAATATGCTACAATAGAGATTTCTATGGTCCTCCATACTCCCTTGGATAATCACTAAGCTCTTGTAAGAGCTTGTGTAAGAGCTTGCTCCTGCTGCCCTCTCCGGGAAAAGAGAGGTTCACCCACGGGATCCTGGAGCTGTGTCGTATGTCAAGGGTGGGTAGGAGACAGCGAGACCCTAACAAAGCTGCAGCAGTTTGTGGGGTCTGAAGTGGTTACGGTGTCTGGTGGAGTGCTTGGAGCCCTCGGGAAGCACTAGGAACATCGATCAATGTAGGTACCCGGTCGGGGTGCCGGGTTATCCGTTACACAGCCTATTATGCTACCTATTCTAGATACATCTGGAGATATCCTGAGAAGAAATGTGACAGTATATTTGAAGATACCTTGAGGAGATATTGTAACCCCCTTAAAGGGGAAAGCGCATAGTGACCTATTTATCTTAAAGGTCAAAAATGTCAGGTGAAAGGTGGTAGAACTCATGAGATTATTACACACAAGAGTGATTATGAGCACATGAAGGAGGCACTGTCCACGGAAACACTTTTTTAAAAGATATTTATTATATTTTGAATTTTTGTTTATGCAGTTTACTACAATAAAAAGTGGGTTGTTGCACATGCCACACGTGAAGTCGATATTTGAGGTCACAGTTACATGTTATGTTGAATGTCATTATGTTTTTTTATTTACTTATGAGATGTGGTGGAATGTTGTGATGATTGTATTTATATACTGTACGTGATGTTGTAAAGTTTTGCAGAGTAGATTTGTGGTTGCACAGCACTTGCCAAAATATTCAACTGTTAGACTAACTGCTTAGAGCCCACGCCACCTGCCACAACCTATTATACTACATATTCTAGATACTCTAAAGGAGTGACTATGCTTTTGACAAAATTCTTTAGTGTAATAGTGGATCGGGTAAAATTTATTCACCAGAATTGTTGTTCTCATACTCACATTTAATATTCATACATACCCAATTGTAAACCTTTACATACCACCCCCCTTGAATAACGCACAACAGTATACTATTATGGCTGTAGTATTGCAGCCCAATGAAGTCTCTGGGAGGCTTTAACCACTTAAGGAATGTACATTTACTGTGGCAGGAAGGCCCTTAAGCGCAAAATCACGTACCTGTATGTGATAATCGTTGTTGGCTCTGAAGCGCACGCACGCCCCACCGAAGTTGCGCTCCTGCTGTCCGGCGTACTCAGTATGTCACACTCCTGATAAAAATCACTGATCGCCACCATAACTAGTAAAAACGAATAATAACTAGTAAAAACACGTGCTTGTGTACTTATCCTGCTGGTCAGGGAGCCTCTCTATACCAACTAGTCTCTGAGACTGACCCCTGACCATGACAGAGAGACTGGAAAGAAGGTGGGGGGTGGGGGGGTGGGGGTGGTCAGCTGCCTCTCACATAGTGTTTTCATGTGGGGGCCATGTGGAGAGCTGCACCCTCCTTCTCACATGCATGTTCTGCATTTGGCTGCTATGCTTTTTTTTTTGTAAAGAATTGCAAACACTGTTGTCACTATAGAAATCCATTAAAGTAATAATGATAACAACACGTGAGGAACAGGAAGGCAGAGCCAGGGGGGTGGACTGATCTAATGGTCAACTTCAGTTAAATAGGATTGTTAGAAAAATGTTTTTGATTAGTGTGCCCTGACAGCAGAGAGTCCCAGCAGTGAGAATACAATGTCTCAATGTGGAGGACTCCACTATCCACCTCGATTGTGTGCATGGAGGAATCTTTTTTTTTTCCATTCAGCCAGAGGGCTGAAAAGATTAATTCATCTATGGCCAGCCTTGAGCCAGCTGGTTTAGAAGGTCCTTTGAACAGTGCTGCTGATAAACTTTATAGGGAGAGATTAGTGAAGGGTGTGTACACCATGGAAGATCTGTGGATGTGGATGTAAACCCTTACTAAATGTAAGTAGCAGAATGCAGTGTATCTGTGTCCCTGTCTACATGCACTATAGTGATAACAGGAGGCAGGTGTTTTTTCACAGGGCATATTACCTAACTGGCTGCAATTATTTTTTTTCTCAGGTCTTTATTTTTAAGCGTACATTTCATAAAAATTTAAATTCCATAAGAATACACTCCAGAATGCACAATGCAGGGGTGTATTCTCACAAAATTTCAAGCCAGCTATCCCAGGAAACACGTGCCTCCCGAAGGCATTAATGGATAAGGTAATTTTTGAGGTATTTTTTTTTTTTTTTTTTTTTTTTAGCATTTACATGTATTTTTAAATCACCTTTGAAGACAATTTATCTTTTGGGGGGTGGGGGCATTTAACAAAAGGTCCACTTTATATGGTGAGAGTTGTCTTGAGAATGTGCATCAGCACAGCATCTTATAGTTTTACGTTTTGTAACATGTGACAGTGTGTTTTACAGGTAAGTGATTGTGGGAAACAAGGGCAGAGCTTTGTCACCCCATTACACAAATAAAGAAGTATATTTACTGTATAGCAGTATCACCAGTTGATTTTTTATTTTTTATAACAGCTAGCTAATAAAAGAAAAATAGACTTTCCTTTTCATGTTTAAGCTTAGGAGAATTTAGTGGTTGAGTTTACATCTACTGTAACAAACTACGGTATGCTTTAGTTCTTAAAATTGCAGAGTTGGGGTATATTTTATTAGGTGCCTGTGTACACAGATCTTTACATTGAAAAATCATATTAAGGACTAATATCTGTCCACAGCAGCTGATTGATAACTAGTTATTTAAAAGCCAACACATTAGCTACCGTATATACTCGAGTATAAGTCGATCCGAATATAAGCCGAGGCCCCTAGTTTTACCACAAAAAAAAGGGAAAACGTATTGACTCGATTATAAGCCTAGGGTGGGAAATGCAGCAGCTACTGGACCCAACTGGACCACCACGAGACACAAAACAGGGGCTGCGGGCATGGTACAGGAGATGGCACAGGTCATGGTACAGGCATGGCACAGGTCATGGTACGGGCATTGCACAGGTCATGGTACAGGCATGGCACAGGTGATGGTATAGGCATGGCACAGGTCATGGTACAGGAGATGGTATAGGCATGGCACAGGTGATGGTATAGGCATGGTACAGTAGGTACAGGCATGGCACAGTAGGTATAGGCATGGCACAGTAGGTACAGACAAGGCACAGTAGGTATAGGCATGGCACAGTAGGTACAGGCATGGCACAGGAGATGCAATGCTGCCGGCATGGTACAGGAGAATGTCCTGTGCCATGCCCACAGCACTGCATGAGGAAATGCAGGGGCTGTGGAGGAGTCTCACTTACCTGTCAGTGAGGCGCCTTATATTTAAAAATGGCGCCGCCCAGCGCCAACACGTCACCGCGCATGCGCCGCCGATGCTCGGGAAAGCCCGTGCACGTTCAGCTATTCCCAGGCATGCTGCGCATGCGCGGTGACATGTCGGCGTTGGGCGGCGCCATTTTTAAAAAGTAAGTGAGCCAGTGACTCGAGTAAAAGCCAAGGGGGGCTTTTCAGCATGAAAAAACATGCTGAAAAACTCGGCTTATACTCGAGTATATACGGTACTTTTTTTTTTATAATTAGGTAGTTTCCCCCTTTATATTTAGATTATAACTTCAACTTTGGGGTTAAACATTTAGCTTGAAGTGATAAGAACGCAACAGGCAGTTCCTGCTGACAATATTATGAAAGGGAAAAAAACAGGCTAAAGATGATAGATCGTAATGAACTACAACATATGCTATACAAAGCAGCAACTCTACTATGCAATATCACCACAAGGTACACACATAAAAGGGAACCAAGACTCAGCTTGGGGCTTGGTTCTTTGTTAGATTATATAAGGCGGTGTCGCGGTGCGTCTTCTGTGCCCCAGGACAACGTAATTTTGTAACGAAACGCGTAGGGAAGGTGACGCCCTGACGTCATCGCTGTCCATGAGTCCCAGAAGTGCGGGTGTATGTTTATATGCCAGCCGGTGGGGGATACAATGCACTTTTAATCTTCTTGCAATTTCGTTACTTTTAATAAATTTCATTTGGATTTTTGGACTATGTGGAGCATCATTTGTATTTGAGCTTGAAAACAATGATTTTCTAGCCGGATGCCTGTCCTTACAGTATACTGCAGGGGCATCATCTCAAGGCCCTGGCAGGGTAATCAGCCAAAAAGTGCTACGTGTCTCCTATAATAAGAGGACCAGTACTGCTGGTAAGCAGGAATTTTTTTTACACCTAAGGTGGCGGTGTTTCTGGTGGTCTGCTGAACACGGTGGTGGATATGGGCTGCTTGAAACTCTGATTGCGAACCATATATGATCTAACACCTTTGAGCTCAAAAAATATATATTTATTTGGAACTTTTATATTGCAACCTTCGTAGTTGATATGTATATTTTGTTTGCTTCCAGTTTCAAATGTTTGGCATGTTTAATCACCATCTTTAGCGTGACTCTGTTCCCTTTTATGTAAGTATGTAATGTAAATCTACTGTTCACTCAAAACACAATATACCCAAAAAAGTGTCAAATATATACAAAAAAAGTATTGAATGTATTGATTTTATAAGTAACACCTGCAGTGGGTGTGTGGCAGTGCTCTTTGATTCAGGTCTGATTGATTTTATTAAAGGTCAGTTTCTGCAGGGCAGGCTAGTGCCTCAAGCACATATTGGGTCAACTCCAGCAAGTGGTATTCCCCTGAAACCCAGGAGTCCACTGGAATGAATGCTTATTTACCGACCTGAAATCTCTGATCGTATTTGCTTGATCATGTTAGGGGTGGTCTTAAGAGGGAAAAAAATTGAAAATAGCAAATAATAAATAGTATAAAAACATAAATTTGTGAATAATGTTTTTATAAAATGCTGTAAATAATTATGTAATAAAAACATAAAATAGCGTTGGCAGTTGGGAAAATGTTAATGTAGGAAATCCCTAGGTCATGAACTATAGGAAAGGGGGTGTTTTCACCAGCTAGTATGGAAGCAGCTACAGTTCAAAGCTTGAATACAGGTGCTGGGCAAGTGAGGACGTTTAGGGACGTTTTCTTCTTTAGAAAAAACCTGGAAAAAGGAAAGTTGTTAGTGGAAATAGTGGTGTTGGAGTTGGTAAGTGATGCTTTGAGCTCCAAGGCTTAAGTCTGGGTAAAGGTGGGCAACCTATGGTTATAAGATTGTATACCTAATTTCTACTTCTGCTGTCCATCCCCTCTTTTCCTTGGAAAAATAATCCCAGAAAAAGGCTATCGAGGACCAAGGGGGATTTAAAGTCTCCCACCAAATGTGGCAGCTCCACAAATTTTATGTGTACCCCTTCTCAGCTTCCATCATTATGACCAAATTTGCATTGCTGTCCCTGCCCATGTTTGCTTGACCAGGCCAGATACAGCCTTACGGGGAGAAAAAACTAAACCAAAATATTTAAAATAATAAAAAAAGTAAATCTCTAAATAATTTTAACAGATTAACACACACAATAATGAAAATGTGTTACTGTGGGACTGCTTTCTCCAGTCCTTCACCAGGTATGATTCAGTAGGCATAGCATTTTCATCTAACCCCAGCTCCCTAGAGCCTCTCTACTATCGCATAGGAGGAAGAGGTCTCATTAACAAAGCTTGACACCTTCTATCTCCAAGTAGCAGCACCGATAACCCTCTTTTAGCCTCATTTAAGGATTGCCTGTCATTTCTTAACAGTCCTTTTTTGAGAAAAGGTGGGCAGCCCAAGGGCCGCTGATAGGGGGGGACCACCAGCCCTCTTGTAGGGGGCCCGAGCACACAGGGGGGCCCACACAGAGAGGGGGAGTAGTGATGGACAACAAATACAGAAATCTTCCTCCAGCACCTGAATCTGATCTGTCCCTCTCCCTGCTATCAGCTTTTATCTGTTGAGAAAGAGACAGTTGTCCCTCACTAATCCCCCTCCCTTGTGTGGGTCCCCCTCCCAGCACTGGCTCTAATGTTATCTCTGCTCAGAAGTTTATTTGTAAATTGTAACTTTGTTTCTCTCTCTCTGTCTCTCTGATTACTGAGCTCCAACTGCCCAGCCTCTATATTTTTCTCATCTCATCTTCTTTTTTATTTAACATCGGTTTTTTTTAGAGATTTAGCAGGAATTATGTGAGTTATGTTATATTTGTGTCTGATAATAGTGATTTCTTTGTAATTATAGCTAAATATATCTTTAATATTTTCTTGGGGGGGGGGGCCCTGCCAGGTAGTCTGTACCGGGCCCCATGATTTCTAACAGCAGCCCTGGGCAGCCCCATGGCCATAGGATTCCACAATTAATGTTTGCTGTTGCCTGCCCTTCCCCCTGTGTTGTGAAAGTGGACTACAATAAACAAAAAGCATAAAAAACTATGCAACTGTCCGCTTAGCGCCTGGGAGGAAAAAGATTAAGCTGGCAAAGCAGATTAATGTTAGACATGCATGGCCTCTGTTGTATGCAGCCCACCCACTAAAAATCAATAAAGAAAGAAAAAATTAAATATGAATAAATGCATATAAAAATAAAAAGACCGTAAGTAAAGACATATAAAAAATTGTGAACATGAGTCTGCCACTCTAGGGGAACCCAGTCTAGGACATTTCCCCTAGATAACATGCAGGAGGTGTTGCAGCACAAGGATCTTGGACAAACTGAGGTTTTATAGCGCCATTCATGGGGGTGGTTATAATGTAACATCTCTTGCAGCTCAAGATGGCAGCTGATGTCCACAGAATGTTGAAAAGATAAAAAGGTTAAAATTGCATTGTGTGTAATGGCTAGATTTCACGTATAAACCCAAAAACACTTTAACACCCCCCCCCCCCAAAACAATTCCACAATTGTTGGTGGTCAGTGGAGTTTTTAAACACCCCACCACTACCATCTCCTCCATCATTAGTGGTTGTTAACACTTTAAACCCCCCTCATAAAATCCCATGAAAGTGGCCCTTTAAAGCTACCACGTTGTCAACCACAGCTTTCCTTTATTGCACCAAGAGAATTTAATGAATAGATTAATTAATTAAATATACTGTTGTCCCAGATGCTTTCTGATGTCCAGTGATGCACAAAGGTAAACAAACAGTACATATACAGGTATGTTCAACCACCCTACTAAGGGCGCTGTTTACCTGTTTAATGGCTGAATATAAGGTAGATCATGGAGTGGTGTTTTTTCCATGTTGCCATTGAAGTCACATTAAAAAGACCCCCCTCATTGCTGTACTGTATTTCTAAGTGTTGATCATGGCTGTGCCCAGCTCCTTTTGCCCTTTTTTTGACAACGGCTTACCCATAAGTCTTGAAAATAGCCAGAATTTATTATTAAACTATAACTAAAGGCAAAACTTTTTTTTTTAGTTTTGGATAGAGTGGAGATTGATTAGAACACCTATTAGGTTTTTTTTTTTTTTTTTTGTTACCTCTGCCTCCGTTAGGGAGATTCATCCTCTCTACTTGTCCTGTTTTCCTTTATCATCGAAAGTGAAAGTAAAAGAAAATCCCAAATTTTGGGTTGTCCACAGAAAAGTAATAGAGGGAAAATCTTCCAATGGGGACACTAGTTCTGGTGACCTGGGGGTCCCCAAGAAATTCCCTTAATTTGCAGGGATTACCTTCCACTTCCTGTTTGCACTATGGGACAGAAAATGAAGGTAAATCTCCCTAATGGGATGCAGATGGCAAAAAATAAACTGACAGGGGTTACAGCTCCATTACTCGATTCAAAAAGAAAAAAAAACATTTTGCATATAGTTCTACATTAACCACTTTACGACCGGCGCACGACGATCTACGTCGGCACTCAGCCCCGGCCAGGCAAACTGACGTAGGCCTACGTCAGCACAATTTGCCGGCCCTGTGTGCGCTCCCGCGCGTCCCCGCCGCCGATGATGACTCGATTGGGTTCAGAACCGATCAGTCATCAGGTCCAGGCCAATCATTTTTGGTCTGGACCTGTTGATCGGTCCTGCCCAATCAGATCATCCTCTAAGCCTGTGAAATGTAAACACAGGCTTAGAGGAGATGTGCCCTCCCCCCACAACGGTCTTTTTGGATCCAGCGTGAGAGGAGAGCACATCTTACTGTGAGTACTGCACCAAGCACACCCACACACAGTTAGATAGGCACATTTCACCCCCGATCGCCCCCCCAATTAACCCCTACAGCACCTGACACAACACACACTATATACAGCATATAGCATATACCTATATACCTGTATAAGTGTGATTTGTGAACAGATGTAGCACTTGCGACCCCCCCTTTTCCACTCAAATTACCCCCCACCCCCCCCTAATAAAGATTTAACCCACTGATCTCCCCTGACCCCCCCCTGATCACCGCCGTTAACCCCTACACCCTCTGTCACATCAGCACTAATACAAACGCAATATACGGTGTTATTGTATTTTTGTATTAGTGTCATTGTGATCAGAATTAGCGCAGGCGACTAAGTTTCTGTCCCAAGAAGGTTTAGGGTCCCCGCCACCCGCCCAATAAAGATTTAAGCCCCTGACCCCCCCCTGATCACCCCTACACCCCCTGCCATAACACACACCGTATACAGTATATAGCATTTTGCTATATACCCGTATAAGTGTGATTTGTGGTCAGGTCTAGCGCTTGCGACCCCCCTTTTTCCACTTGAATTACCCGCCACCCCCCCCTAATAAAGATTTAAGCCCCTGATCCCACCTGATCCCCCCCTGATCACCGCTAGTTAACCCCTACACCCTCTGTCACATCAGCACTAATACAAACGTAATATACTGTGTTTTTGTATTTTTGTATTAGTGTCATTGTGATCAGAATTAGCGCAGGCGACTAAGTTTGTGTCCCAAGGAGGTTTAGGGTCCCCGCCACCCGCCCAATAAAGATTTAATCCCCTGATCCCCTCCTGATCACCCCTACACCCCCTGCCACAACGCACACTGTATACAGTATATAGCATTTTCTATATACCCGTATAAGTGTGACTTGTGACCAGGTTTAGCGCTTGCCACCGTTCCTTTTATCCTTAGGATACCCGCCAGTCCCTTCCAATAAAGATTTAAACCCCTGATCCCCCCCTGATCACATCCCGTTAACCCCTACACCCTCTGTCACATTAGCACTAATACACACATAATATACTGTTTTTACTGTATTTTGTATTGGTGTCATTGTGACTTGAGGTTGCGCTAGCTAGCTAGTTTCTTTCCCAAAGGAGGTTTAGGGTCCCCGCCACCCCCCCCAGATCCCCAGCGCATAGTTTAGAAGTAACCCCTTGATTGCCACACACGCACGCACGCACGCACCTACACTTCCATTTCTAGTATAGTGTTTGAACAGATCAATATCTGATCTGATCAGAACTATACTAGCGCCCCCATAGTTTAGGGTTCCCAAAACGCGGTGTTTGCACGATCAGTACTGATTCCGGCCAGCACCTGCGTTTAACCCTTTCACCCAGGCAAGTGTAGTAATCAATAGATTACTGTCACTTGCAAAAAAACACAAGACACAAAACCGCTGTGTTAGCAGAGTCAGGCCTGATCCCTGCTAGCATTAGCAGTTTTTTTTTGTAGCGCTTGAAATAATCTTCGACAACCAGGTGCTTTTATTACCTGTGAGTCGCATCACTGTACGAGTAAATTTAGTTACCAAAATGACCAAACGTTCGTACAGGGATGAAGAGCTTATCAGTTTTATGCTGACCGAGTCATCTGATAGCGAAGGGGAAGCTACAATGACCGAATTAGTGTCAGTATATGAACCTGATGACGGCAGCGGCTCCCTGACAGATAGCTCCGACGACAGATGGGTCCCTGTTAGACCCAGGCGTACCCGACCCCATTCTGAAGTTGTTGTGATGCAGGAATCGCAGGGTGCTCGTATGGAGCAGAGTGTGGGTACTAGTGCCGCTCATCCTTCTGGCGACCTGGCAAGCGCCAGCGGCCTAGTACAACCTGGACCTAGTACAACCAGCACTGCAGTAAGACCTGGTGACGTGGCGAGTCCCCTAAGTGCAGTTGAAGCTGGTGCGGTGGCTAGCACAAGTAGTGGCCCGCAGCCACCGCGTATTCGAAGACAGGCCCGTAGAGCCCATAGTGCCCTCCCTGATGCGCTGGCATTTCCTAATTGGCAACCCACTGATACTACAGCGCCAGTACTTCCCCCATTCACCGCCCAACCTGGAATCCATGTGGAGACAGCTGGTTTTACGCCCCTGAACTTTTTTGAGCTGTTCTTCACGGAAGATCTTTACAGATCTATTGTGGATCAATCAAATTTATATGCACAACAGTTCATCGCCGCCAACCCAAATTCACACCTTGCCAGACAATTCGGCTGGAAACCTATAACGGTTTCCGAATTTAAGATCTTTCTGGGCCTTTCCCTCCACATGGGCATAACTAAACAGAGTGAATTGCGGCTATATTGGTCCACTAGCCCAGTTCACCATATGCGCATGTACTCTGCCTCTATGTCCAGGACGAGATACGAGCAAATTCTGCGATTTATGCATTTCAGCGACAATGAACTCTGTCGTCCTCGGGGAGACCCTGCATACGATCGGCTCCACAAAATTCGGCCCCTCATAGACCACTTCAATCAGCGGTTTGCAGCCTTGTTTACCCCCAAACAAGTTGTCTGCGTTGACGAGTCCCTGATTAAATTTACTGGCCGCCTTGCTATGAAACAGTACCTCCCCAGCAAGCGTGCCAAGTACGGGGTCAAACTGTATAAATTGTGTGACAGGGCCACAGGCTATACAGTTAGTTTCCGGGTCTATGAGGGAAAAGATAGCTGTGTGGAGCCCCCCAACTGCCCAGACTACATAGGGAGCAGCGGTAAGATCGTTTGGGACTTGGTGTCACCCTTATCCGGAAAGGGGTACCATTTGTACGTGGACAACTTTTATACAAGCGTGCCACTATTTAGTCACCTTCTCGATTTACAAATTGGCGCATGTGGCACCGTGCGACCTAATCGCCGGGGCTTCCCCCAACGGCTTGTAGATTCCCGTCTTAGTCGGGGGGCGAGAGCCTGCTTGAAAACGGACAAATTACTTGCGGTGAAGTGGAAGGATACACGGGATGTTTATGTTCTGTCCTCCCTTCACCCAGACACGACGATCCAAATTCCTACGGCAACTGGCGTTATGGAGAAACCCCTCTGTGTCCACGAATATAACCTTAATATGGGAGGGGTGGACCTTAACGACCAGCTTTTGGCGCCGTATTTAGTTGCCCGTAAAGCCAGACGCTGGTACAAAAAAGTGTCTGTTTACCTATACCAATTGGCTATGCTGAACGCCTTTGTCCTATACAGGGCGTCAGGACGAACTGGATCTTTCCGGGAATTCCAGGAAGAGATCATCCTTGCCTACCTGTACCCAGGAGGCATGCCTGCCCAACTTCCCCTTCCAGATGCAGTGAGCCGGCTGCATGAGAGGCATTTTTCACATGTCCTCCCGAGTACCCCTACCCAAAGATGGCCCCAAAGAAGATGTCGTGTCTGTAGCAAGCGCGGATTTAGGCGTGACACCCGTTATTATTGTCCCAAATGTCCTGACCAACCTGGTCTCTGCATCGGGGAATGTTTCGAGCGCTACCATACACTAGTGGATTATTAGCGTAGGGTACAGCACGACACAGTGTAGGGCACATAAACACAGGGTCTCGAAGGATGTTGGATGTCCATCGACATTTTGAGAGACCCAAGCTGGAAGAGAAGATCGCAGATGATCGCAGTCCCTCCCAAATCAAGAAGTAAAGGAACAGCTAGAAAGAAAAATAAAAGGATCCAAAAACTGTTGTGGTGTCAGTAATTTTATATGTCCTTCTACTCCTTCCTACTATACTTTTTTCAATGTCCTTTGTTTGTTTTTTCATTCTTTTGTGACCTGTTTCTCTTGCAGGTACTTGTCGGCTACCACGCATTGATTTTATATATTCTGACACAAACAGTGTTTGCGCTCAGCATATATGGATACCTTTGCTGATAGCAGCTGTGGTGATTTTCTGATTTCAGCACTGCAGTTAAAATCCTATTTTGGTATACGTGGATAGCGCCGTGTATACCCATCATTAAATTCAGTGGGTGGTTGTTTGGGCGGTTAATGATGAAGATCCAAAAACTGTTGTTGTCAGTCATTTTATATGTCCTTCTACTCCTTCCTACTATACTTTTTTTCAATGTCCTTTGTTTGTTTTTTCATTCTTTTGTGACCTGTTTCTCTTGCAGGTCCCTCGTCGGCTACCACGCATTGATTTTATATATTCTGACACAAACAGCGTTTGCGCTCAGCATATATGGATACCTTTGCTGATAGCAGCTGTGGTGATTTTCTGATTTCAGCACTGCAGTTAAAATCCTATTTTGGTATACGTGGATAGCGCCGTGTATACCCATCATTAAATTCAGTGGGTGGTTGTTTGGGCGGTTAATGATGAAGATCCAAAAACTGTTGTTGTCAGTCATTTTATATGTCCTTCTACTCCTTCCTACTATACTTTTTTTCAATGTCCTTTGTTTGTTTTTTCATTCTTTTGTGACCTGTTTCTCTTGCAGGTCCCTCGTCGGCTACCACGCATTGATTTTATATATTCTGACACAAACAGCATTTGCGCTCAGCATATATGGATACCTTTGCTGATAGCAGCTGTGGTGATTTTCTGATTTCAGCACTGCAGTTAAAATCCTATTTTGGTATACGTGGATAGTGTCGTGTATACCCATCATTAAATTCAGTGGGTGGTTGTTTGGGCGGTTAATGATGAGTAATACTACGCATTATTCCTGTGCTGATTTCTGATAGGTTCTCTTTTTTTCCGTTCAGCCCACAGGCTGCATGAAAAAAAAAAAAACCTATATGCCAAACAAGGACCAGCAATGTACTGGTACGTTGCTGGACTTTGAGTGGTTATACCAGGATGATGCCTGCAGATTTAGGCATCATCTTGGTATCGTTTTTTACAGCCAGCGGTCGGCTTACATGTAAAAGCAATTCTAGCAGGTAATTGGCCGCTAGACTGCTTTTACATGCAGTGGGAGGGGCCTCCCCCCCCCCACCGCCGCCTTCCGCAGCCTTCCATGGTTTTTCTCTGGCTCTCCTGTCCCACCGGTTAACCCGAGAGTGCAGCCGGTGGTTCAATTATCTAACCATAGAGCTAATTGGAGATGAGAATGGCTCCAATCATCTCTATGGCCTAAGATGCCGGAGGCTACGAGCATTTTATGACTTCTGTTTCGCCAGATATAAACAGGGCCATTGGGAAATTGGGAAAGTATTTTATCACACCAATTTTGGTGTGGTCAGATGCGTTAAGGTCAGAGGAGAGATCTAGAGTCTAAAAGACCCCAATTTTTTTAAAAAAGAGTACCTGTCACCACAGATTGCTATCATAGGGGATATTTAAATTCACTATGATAACAATAAAAATGATTTAAAAAAAAAAATTAAAGGAAAGGTGTCAAAATAACATAAAAAAGCAAAAGAAAAAAGAAAAAAAAAAAAAAAATTGAGCCCCCCCCCCTACCCCCGGTGCTTGCGCGCAATGGCGCACGCAAGCGGTGGTCTAGTGTCATATGTAAACCACAATTGCAGCATGCATGTGAGGTATCGCCGCGATCGCCAGATCGAGTGCAGTAATTCTTGCAGTAGACCTCCTCTGTAAGTCTAAAGTGGTAACCTGTAGAGACTTTTAAAGGTTTTCAAAAATGTACATACGTTTTTGTCGCTGCGCAGGCATGCGCAATTTTTAAAGCATGTCATGTTAGGTGTCTATGAACTCGGCATAAGATCATCTTTTAAATTTTACCAACAAAATTGGAATTATATAGTGTATTTGTGCAATAAATTAAAAAAAATGTATTTTTTTCGCAAAAATTGCGTTTGGAAAATCTGTGCGCAAATACCGTGTGACAAAAAAATTTGCAACATCCACCATTTTATTCTATAGGGCCTCTGCTTTAAAAAAATATATAATGTTTGGGGGTTCAAAGTAATTTTCTAGTAAAAAAAAAATATTTTTTCATGTAAACAAAAAGGCACAGAAAAGGCTTGGTTTTCAAGTGGTTAGAAGAGTGGGTGATGTGTGGATAAGATTGAGTATAAAATGCCGGAACTGTTCAAACACCCCCCTAATGACCCCTTTTTGAAAAGTAGACACCCAAAGCTTTTTTCTGAGAGGCATGGTGAGTCCATGGAGTATTTTATATTTTGCCACAAGTTTCGGTAAAATTATTATTATTTTTTTTTTGTTGTTTTTTTACAGAAAGTTGTCACTAAATGATATATTGCTCATGCATGCCATGGGAATATGTGAAATGACACCCCAAAATACATTCTTTTGCTTCTCCTGAGTACAGGGATACCACATGTGTGAGACTTTTTGGGAGCCTAGCTGTGTACGCGCCCCCGAAAACCAATCCACATCTTCAGGTTTTCTAATGGCGTAAATTGCTGATTTTACCCCTGACTACCTGTCACAGTTTCAGAGGCCCTGAAATTTCAAGATGGCACAAAACCCCCCCAAATGACCCCATTTTGCAAAGTAGACACTCCAAGCTACTGGCTGAGAAGTATGGTGAGTCCATGGAATAGTTTATATTTTGCCACAAGTTTCGAGGAAAAAAAAATTTTTTATTTTTTTTTATTTTTTTACACAAAGTTGTCAGTAAATGATATATTGCTCACACAGGCCATGGGTATATGTGAAATGACACCCCAAAATACATTCTGCTGCTTCTCCTGAGTACAATGATACCCCATGTGTGAGACTTTTTGCCAGTCTAGCCGCGTACAGGACCCGGAAAACCAATGCGCACCTTTAGGCTTTCTAAGGGCGTAAATTGTTGATCTCACTCCTTACTACCTATCACAGTTTTGAAGTCCATAAAAAGCCAAGATTGCACAAACCCCCCCCAAATGACCCCATTTTGCAAAGTAGACACTCCAATCTATTTGCTGAGAGGCATGGTGAGTATTTTGCAGCTCTAATTTTTTTTGGAAAATGAAGAAAAAACAGGAAAATGCATTTTTTTTCCTCTTTTTTCAATTTCCAAAACTTTGTGACAAAAAGTGAGATCTGCAAAACACTCAACATGCCTCTCTGCAAATAGCTCAGGGTGTCTACTTTCCGAAAAGGGGTCATTTGGGGGGGGGGGGGTTGTGCTGTCTTGGCATTTCATGGCCTCCAAAACTGTGATAGGTAGTCAGGAGTGAAATCAACAATTTACGCCCTTGGAAAGCCTGAAGGCGATGATTGGTTTTCGGGGTCCTGTACTCGGCTAGACTGCAAAAAAGTCTCACACATGGGGTATCCCTATACTCAGGAGAAGCAGCAGAATGTATTTTGGGGTGTCAGTTCACATATACCCATGGCATGTGTGAGCAATATATCATTTACTGACAACTTTGTGTAAAAAAAAAAAAAAAATATATATATATATATATATATTTCCCGGAACTTGTGGCAAAATATAAAATATTCCATGGACTCACCATGCCTCTCAGCAAATAGCTTGGGGTGTCTACTTTCCAAAATGGGGTCATTTGGGGGGGTTTTGTGCTATCTTGGAATTTTAGGGCCTCCGAAACTGTGATAGGTAGTCAGGAGTGAAATCAACAATTTACGCCCTTGGAAAGCCTGAAAGTGGGGACTGGTTTTCGGGGACCTGTACTCGGCTAGACTGCAAAAAAGTCTCACACATGGGGTATCCCTGTACTCAGGAGAAGCAGCAGAATGTATTTTGGGGTGTCATTTCACATATACCCATGGCATGTGTGAGCAATATTTCATTTACTGACAACTTTGTGAAAAAAAAAAAAAATATATATATATATATATATTTCCCGGAACTTGTGGCAAAATATAAAATATTCCATGGACTCACCATGCCTCTCAGCAAATAGCTTGGGGTGTCTACTTTCCAAAATGGGGTCATTTTGGGGGGGTTTTGTGCTATCTTGGAATTTTAGGGCCTCCGAAACTGTGATAGGTAGTCAGGAGTGAAATCAACAATTTACGCCCTTGGAAAGCCTGAAAGCGGGGGCTGGTTTTCGGGGACCTGTACTCGGCTAGACTGCAAAAAAGTCTCACACATGGGGTATCCCTGTACTCAGGAGAAGCAGCAGAATGTATTTTGGGGTGTCATTTCACATATACCCATGGCATGTGTGAGCAATATTTCATTTACTGACAACTTTGTGAAAAAAAAAAATATATATATATATATGTGTATTTCCCGGAACTTGTGGCAGAATATAAAATATTCCATGGACTCACCATGCCTCTCAGCAAATAGCTTGGGGTGTCTACTTTCCAAAATGGGGTCATTTGGGGGGGGTTTGTGCTATCTTGGAATTTTAGGGCCTCCGAAACTGTGACAGGTAGTGCAGAGGTGACATGCACAATTTACGCCATTAGAAAACCTGGGAGTGTTGATTGGTTTTCGCGGTCCTGTACACAGCTAGGCTCCCAAAAAGTCTCACACATGGGGCATCCCCATACTCAGGAGAAGTGGCAGAATGTATTTTGGGGTGTAATTCCACATATACCCATGTCATGTGTGAGAATTTTATCTTTTAGTGACAACGTTGTGTAAAAAAAAAAAATAAAAAAAAAAAATAGTAATATTCCCAAAACTTGTGGTAAAATATAAAATATTCCATGGACTCACCATGCCTCTTAGCAAACAGCTTGGGGTGTCTACTTTCCAAAATGGGGTCATTTGGGGGGGTTTTGTGGTATCTTGACATTTCAGGGCCTCCTAAACCGTTAGAGGTAGTGAGAAAATGCAATGAAAAATGTACGCCCTTTGAAATTCTGATGGTGGGGATTTGTTTTTGTGGTCCCGTACACAGCTAGGCTCCCAAAAAGTCCCACATATGTGGTATCCCTGTACTCAGGAGAAGCAGCAGAATATATTTTGGGGTGTAATTACACATATACCCATGGCATGTGTGAGCAATATATCATTTCAATGACAACTTTGTGTAAAAAAAAAAAAAAAAAATTTTTAGTCATTTTTCAAACACCTGTGACAAAAAAATGAAATATTCAATGAGCTCAACATGCCTCTCAGAACATTCCTTAGGATGTCTACTTTCCAAAAAGTGGTAGTTTGGGGGGGGGTTTTGTACTGCCCTGCCATTTTAGCACTTCATGAAATGAGATAGGCAGTCAAAAATTAAAGCTGCGTAAATTTCTGTATTTACACCATAGTTTGTAGACGCTATAACTTTTGCGCAAACCAATAAAAATACGCTCATTGAATTTTTTTTTGTCAAAGACATGTAGCTAAATATATTTTGGCCAAAAAAAAATACATAAATTGAGTATATTGGATATTTTTTAAAAGACAAGGTTGAAAATGTCATTTTTTTGCAAAATTTTCGCTCTTTTTTTATTAATATCGCAAAAAATAAAAAGCGCAGAGGTGATCAAATACCACCAAAAGAAAGCTCTGTTTGTGGGAAAAAAAGGACGTACATTTCGTTTGGGTACCACATTGCATGACCGCACAATTGTCAGTTAAAGTCACGCAGTGCCGAGTCGTAAAATACCCCCTGGTCGGAATGGGGGTAAAATCTTCCGGGGCTTAAGTGGTTAAAACTTTGATGCTGTTAGCAGCCAAGTTTGAGTTCTGTGGATAACTAGCAGGATTTGAGGAACTGGGCAGAGTCATTTTTACCTAATATCTGGTTTTGGTAGCCATTAAATAATATATTATTTGGGATGTTTGTTCTACTTTATTTAGTAACCTGCATTTTATTTATTTATTTTTGTTGTTAATCTGACTGTTATCTGCCCTTTAACTGATATTTAAATTGAATAACTTTGTACAAAATAATTGGCAAATAACTTTTCCAAAGCCAACAGAATGTTTCTAGACACTGGTCATAAACAAAATACCTTAGTACTGGGGGAAATGTATAAAAGCTTTCACAAGTTGTAAGTTCTTAGGTACTCACAAACTATCAGCCCGGTCAAAAAATAAATAAATAAATAAATAAAATTAATAAAGAACAGGTAAAAGTGGAAGAATATTTCAGTCTCCCAGAATAGGATTCCTGTGCCAGTATTAACATACAGTTTGGAAACCTGGACACTTAATTATAAAGATTGTAAACATGAAAATAATGTAGAAAGAAAGAAAGAAAGAAAGAAAGAAAGAAAGAAAGAAAGAAAGAAAGAAAGAAAGAAAGAAAGAAAGAAAGAAAGAAAGAAAGAAAGAAAGAAAGAAAGAAAGAAAGAAAGAAAGAAAGAAAAAGAAAGAAAGTAACCACATTGCAGAAGAGTTAGAAAACAAAAAAAAATGGTTTAAGGTGGAACTCCATCAGAAGATTTTGTAAATGTGATGAATAAGGAATTTTTAGAAAGTTAGCATGGAAGATTAAAACATAATGCAAACATGAAAAGGAAAAAGGGGAAAATACTTGGCAATAACAAATATAAAAAGGCTGCCAGGAGATTGGAATACTGGGAAGGATCACTGAAACCCTTGACACCTAGGGGAAGAAGAGGATGCAGAATCGGAAGATAAGACTTTTCTAGTATAGTTTAGAAAATTACACGGGTTATCATCATGTGCTTTGGGCAATGAAGACACTTTCAGACATTTTTATGCATGACGCCTTTAATATTATCAAGTCAAACATTTGGATGATTATTCTTTAGCCTGCTTAACATAAAACATAAAAATGTGTTTCTGTGATATCCTTAGCACAAGACTTGCTGTTTTGTGGTTACAGTATCAAGTATCTAAGGTGCACTAAAGCAGATTATATATTTTATGGTATGATAATCAAGCACAGTCAGTTTTTAAAAAAGCAGGATAATGAGAATTCAAAGCTAAAAATGAAGAAAAAAAAATGAAACATAAAAAAATAAAAAGTATGTAATGTAGTATATGCACTGACAGAGCTAAATATAAAACATGTTTTTTGTAATTACAGTAAGTAAATTACTGCAGTTCAGTTATCACAGTCTCAGACTTTAGGCTAACTTAAGAAATAGAAAGGTTAGTAAAGGAAGGTAATTTTTAATTTATAAAAAGTCAACCTTTTAGGAGTGTCCCATAGGCTTCTGCACTGCTGGTCTCTGCATCCCTGCAGTTAACTCAGCCACTGTTTTACCCCTAGCATTGGTTAATGAGCAAGAGGCTGTGCTCTGGTGGCAGTTGGTGGTGTCACTTCCCTCAGATGGGTTAGCTCTGTCTGCCTTCTCTACTCACAATGGCCAGTGGCAATATGGTGCTTTGTTTTAGAAGTTATGCAACACTGTGCAACCTTACTGTTATGCAAAATAGTATTTAGCCACAAGATGGCAGTGCTTCGTAACTTAGCTATGACACAGCCTTACGAGAATGCTGGGACTTGTATGCTGCAAGCAGGATTCTTCCAATCAGATTTGCAGGGACGTGGTGTGTACAATTGGCTCCTAAACATAATTACACTATTTTCTTAATCATTTTTAGCCACCAGGTTTGTGCTACTGCTATGGAGCAGGGTACGCTTATAGTTGTACTATTTTTTTTATGGGCTACTGAGAAGACTATACTATCTAAACTCAGTAACCATTTTATATACTGTATTTATCTCCCACAATGTCTGCAGTGTTAATTATATCATTATCTGGAATGACTCCATGAAAACGTTACCAGATTTTGTACAATATTGAACTTTTAAAATATAGCCAAAGCTTTTGTTTTGGGCTAAACTTCTCCTATGGATCACAGGAATGCAGTTAGTTCTGCACTCTTGTGACCCATTTTCAGCCGTCAGTAGCCGTTAGCCTGCTGTCGGCTGATGTCACAGACCTGTTCCAGGCTCTGAAAATATCAAAGAGGGTTGAGATCATTTAAAAGGGGAAAAACCTGGAAACATGTGGGTAGAGGGGAGAGACTGTGTTGGAGGACAGACCTGAGAGAAGAGCAGAGAGGATCCTGGTGGGCCCAGGCCAGATTCGGTAGGTCACAAAAGCCTCCAGAGAAGTGTTTATCCTGAGGAGGCAGGTCATCGCCACATTTACAGCCATCCCAGAGGAGGAGCACACAGAAGGTCATTACTTCCTCCTGCTGCATTGTGCAATTGGGTGAGAGAGTTCTTAATCCCCACAACGCTGCCATTGCACTTAAGCCTGTTGTTTGCATCCAGTTGCTAGTGTAAAGAACAGTTTATAGTACAGTCCTATATTTTAGCACAGACACTATAACCCATCCAGTGCTGCAGGCTAATCTCCTTACTGCCTTTATCAACACTGCCTGCAGGATACCAGGATTCACCTCTTTGCTCCTCTGCTAGGCAGAAATTCTACACACACCGATTTCAGATTTGAGCCACCCAAGGAAGAAATTAGTTGGCTTTTGTTAAGAGGGACAAACACCAGCCAGCAACTGTTTCCCCGTCTTCTCCTTCCAAAGCAATTTCTGTTACCATCTGACTTTCTTAAAGTGATACTTCACCTTAATCTGACATCCTAAAGCGACTCTTCAAGTTACCAGTGCTTATTAAAGGGGAACGCTGTTTGCCATTTTACCATCCTTTGGGTAACTCAGTTTTCTTAAAACAGTCCACATCTCTATTGTGCACCAACATAAGGGCCCTAACTAGCCGGCAGTAGAGTTCTTCATGTGCTTGGGGTATCTGCCACAAAGTTACTTGCCTGAATTCTTGAGAGTTAAACCCAGACTCTTCTTACTGATAGCCTGCACATAAGCTAGTCCAGAGTTTGTTCTTCTTTCTCATTTCTTTTGCTCACTTGGGGAAAATCTCTCAGTTTGGGAGCTCGCATTTAAATCTTTAGTCCTGCAGGCCGGGTAGTGGGAGTGGATTAAAGTTGTACTGTATTGTGTTATATTGCCTTTTTTTGTTGGTGTTTTGTTGAAAGTTTCGGCCAGTTGTTTCCTTTTGCCTGTTTTGCCGCTTTTGTGACACTAATACAAGTTAAACATTAATCTTCTCAGTATTTACGTGTTTATCCTTTATGTGACAGCCAGGGAGTCACTTGGCTAAGGTATTTCGGTGTTGTCAGCAGGGGCAATGCTCTGCTCAGGTCTTAGTAGTGAATAGGGTACTCAAAATACTGAGAGGCTCCTAAGGGGGTAGCGCATCTCTTCATCTCAAAGATACCACAATCCAGCTCAATGCTAGTGATTCCTTCTTATATAAAAACAGTTGCCTTTAAAAAAACTGGAAGAGAAGCAATTCTTTCAGCCAGTTCAGTAAAAGTTGAAAAGGAATATATATTATGTAAAGCCTTGGCTGCTAAAATAATTTTTATTTATCAAGTTCTGACTTCACAAGAAAAAGTTGAGATGGGAGAGAGAAATAGAAGACTGCAAAATTTTTCTTAACACACAGTATATTTCTATGTATCATGCCATTTAATTTATGATATTAATGTAAAACACTATATATTTCTTGCAGGCTCCTTAGTTATGTAACATTCTTCCCGAGAAGCCAAACCTAGTATTTATAAAACATAGGTATATAAAAAATATATTGCTCCTAGCCATTTGAAAAATTATAAAGGTCCTTTCGGTAACCCAAATACGTTTCTTGGCCTTAAAGACTATTTTTTGTTTCACTCTCTTTGATGTATACAGTTCAAAAGGTACACATAACCTCCTTGTGTAGGATGCATTGTATGCCTGTTTTTTCACATTTTAGTCAGCACAGAAGTATCCTGAAGGCAATTTAGATCAAGGTATATGGAGATACCTTACACTGCTTCATAGGCAGAAAGTGAAAAGTGACACCTTACATGGCATTCAAAAAATATAAACGGTTGCAGCATGTGTCAAAATAATGTTAATGATTGTGACACATAGCAACAAGTTAAGGAGTTTATCAATCGTGCACATACTGTCATGCAGTAAAATTTGGGCCTAACAGTGGCAAAGAAAGAAATGCCCCAGCATTGGTGTGAGTGATGTCACTGGAAAGAAAAAAAAATGTCTGTGCCTCATTGGTGTCACTGGAAAGAAATAGGCAGCTGGAGGACTGAGCCCAGCACCTGGGGAGACTGAAATCTAAAAGAAAATCCAGAATCTCTGGGCAAAAGCCAGCAAGTTCCCAAGTATGTTTATCAGAAGTGGCGGGTATAAGCTTATCTACATCCAAAGACAATGGGAATTGTCGCATTATGCCCCAATTAAGAACTATAGTATCAAACAATTTTTTACTTGTTTTCACAATAACTCATGTGTGGGCCACCCCTGTGGAAGTTGAAGAGTGAAAAAATGTGTAAGGCAGAGCCAACACACGTTGAGATCATCATGTAGGAAGAGGAAGGCAGTCAATATCAGTGGAATGACTGGTGTGCGTCCTCTATACATGTCAGAAGTGGAGGATATAAGGTTATCTATATCCAAAGACATTGTGAATTTTCACATTAGGCCACAATTAAGACATATAGTATCAAACTATTTTTGAGTTGTTTTCACAATAACTCATGTGTGGGCCACCCCTGAGGAAGTTGAAGAGTGACAAAATGTGTAGGGCAGAGCCAACACATGTGACATTATCATGTAGGAAGAGGAAGACCTACAGGCAGTCAATATCAATGGAATGACTAGTGTGCATCCTCTTATCTGTACATATGTGAGTAATTCAAACCTTGGTTTTGGGGAATAGCACTATTTCTTGGGTTTTTTTTTTTTTTATTAGTCTTTATTTATATATATATATGCAAAATGTAGAAAACAGACAAGTATAAAAGGGAACAAGTTATTTATCTGTATCAGCGCTGCTCAATGAGGTGCAGAAAAGTATTGGTCAATAATTGAATAAATATGTGCAAAAAATACCTCAGTGTCTAGTGTCTCAAGGTGCTTAAACTCAAATATTTAGATCCCACTATAAACATAAATTACATATAATCAATATTTATATTGATCCTAAAATACAAATTTTAGGATCAATATAAATATAAATAAATAAATATGAAGATAAAAAGTTTTTTTAATCTAAGTGCTTCGTGACTCAAAGTGCTATAACTCAATATGCAAATTGCAATATAAATATATATGTATGGTATTCAAATTTCATTCAGAAATATAATCATATATTATCAAATGGTGAATAATAAATAAATAAATAATCTTCTATCTATGTGACAATAAAAACCTATCTATTCAATATAAAGTGTCCAGTGCTGCTCAGTGCTCAATAAATTAATCCTCTTCATTAAAAAGTGTTCTGTGCTTATCAGATGACACACATTGCTGACAGGAAACAGCCAAAAGTGCTCAGTGCTTGTTGTTGTGTCCGGGTGCTCCCCTCTGAGTCCCCTACTCACCAGTAGTGATGTCGCGAACATAAAATTCGCTGTTTGCGAACGGCGAACGCGAACATCGGCGAATGTTCGCGAACCGGCGAACATTGCGAACCGCCATAGACTTTAATAGGCAGGCGAATTTTAAAACCCACAGGGACTCTTTCTGGCCACAATAGTAATGGAAAAGTTGTTTCAAGGGGACAAACACCTGGACTGTGGCATGCCGGAGAGGGATCACACAAAAAAAAGTTCTTAAAAATTGTAATTTTTTGATAGAGAGCCAATTATTGGAAAAATTAAAAAAAAATAAAAATAAAACATTTCTTTGGATTTAGCATCTGGGGGGTCTAAGAAGTGTACCTGTGAAGTTTCAGCTCTGTAGCATGTCCGGAACCGGAAAAAAATACGAATTAGGGTTAGGGCTAGGGTTAGGGTTAGGGTTAGGTTTAGGGTTAGGGTTATTTTTATGGCTAGGCTTAGAGGGTTAGGGTTAAGGTTAGAGGGTTAGGGTTATGGTTAGAGGGTTAGGGTTAGGGGCTAGGGTTAGGGTTACGGTGAGATACTTAGGGTTAGAGTTAGTAGCCCTACCCCTCTAACTCTAACCCTAAGCACTAAAAATAACCCTAACCTTAGCCCTGACCCTAACCCTAACCCTAACCCTAGCCCTAACCCTGATTCTATTTTTTTTTCTGGTTCTGGGCATGCTACAGAGCTGAAACTTCACAGGTACACTTTTTAGACCCCCCAAGACAATAAATCCAAAGAAATTTTTTTTGTTAAGTTTTTTTTTTTTTTTCCAATAATTGGCTCTCTATCAAAAATGACAATTTTTAAGAACTTTATTTGTGTGATTTAGTGTCTAGGGGGTCTAAAAAGTGTACCTGTGAAGTTTCAGCTCTGTAGCATGTCCAGAACCAGAAAAAAAAGATAATTTTTCAGTAGAGCAGGGATGGTGGGAACCCCTTTTACACCTATATGATCTTTTTTCTCTGGTTCTGGACATGCTACATATATATATATATATATATATATATATATATATATATATATATTGTCCCCAAAAGCCCTTTTGAGGGCTGGTATTTGTGTAATTTTTTTTGTTCTGTGATATATATATATTTATATATATATATATATATATATATATATTGTCCCCAAAAGCCCCTTTGAGGGCTGGTATTTGTGTATTTTTTTTGTTCTGTGATATATATATATATATATATATATATATATATATATATATTGTCCCCAAAAGCCCCTTTGAGGGCTGGTATTTGAGTATTTTTTTAATATATATATATATATATATATATATATATTAAAAAAATACTCAAATACCAGCCCTCAAAGGGGCTTTTGGGGACAATATATATATATATATATATATATATATATATATATATGTAAGGGATTAGCTCGGTGGTAGGCGTGGATGACCCCTTTGGGGGTGCGTTTTCACAGAGAGATAGCCGAGCAGAGGTTGAAAACAAGACTGATTTATTCATGCAATTTACTTCACACAATTGCAAGCGTCAAAACAGCCAAAATAAAATAAAAGACAAAATAAATCCTTGCCTCTGTGGGCGGCTACCTTCTCACGCTGGAACCTACCTAAGAAGTCTTCCCAACCTACTGTTGGGCTGACACTGCTGATCCTACAGCAGACACTCAAATGTCCATTTGTTTGCTTTTCACACAGCACAAACATTGTCCATTGAACATGTCCCTTTGTTTTCTTTCACACAGAAACACTTCGTCTTCTCACCTTTGAGACGTCTTCACTCTTGGTTACCCTCCTTAGCTTCACATCGCTTTAGGGGGTCTTCTCCCATGCTCACCAGCTTGTCGGGAGGCACACATCCGACTGTCCCCCTCTCCCAGCCCACACGGCGACAGGAGGCAGCAGTCCTTCTCCCATGCCCACACGGCGTCGGGAGGTACACGTATGTCTGCCTTCCTCTCCCAGCCCACACGGCGACAGGAGGCAGCACTCAATAGATTTTCTCTGGACAAATTATAGAGGCCTTGATCTCCTCATTCTGAACAGCTGAATGGTTTTTCAACTTCTTTACACCTTCCTGCTGCCTTTGGCAGCCGACACCCTATAATAATTAGTGAACTTTTCAAAGCAGGTGGGAATGTGTCTCCTCTCAGTGACTACATTCCCAGATTTACCTGACTTCCTGTCACATACCCCCCCCTCTTGTTTCAACCCTAGGGTTGGGACACATATTTCCAGGCACGCATGTGTCAGGCACTGCTGACTCACTGATAAGCCTCCTATTATCCTCAAGCTTCCGGATGAAACTGTTTTGTCATCTTCATTGACAGATTTCTCATAAATGCCACACAGTTTGTCCCTCATCTCATATACACATTCTTCAACTGCATTTTTGGCATAATTTTGCTCCTTCTCGTTTCTGTCATCTTCATTGACAGCTTTCTCATAAATGTCAGACAGCTTGTCCCTCATAACCGTCTGTCCAATCCACCATGGAGGTCCGTGATCCATAGGCAACTCAATTGGGCTAGTCTTAATGTCTTCAACATTCTTAAGACGCCTCTCTCTGCAATCCATAAATGTTTTCCACAAAACTTTGAGAACCTTTGCTTCACTAAGCTTTGTTCCAAGTAGGGACTCTTGACATCCCTCTGTGACTTGAGTTGCCTCTCCATACAGCTGTACACAATCATTGACTTTTTGTTGTAAAAGGGAATGATCTTCCTTCTTGAGCTTTGCTTGCTCTAAGATGCTGTGCAGAGGATTTTCCAATTGAGACAACAGGCTGTCATACATTTCTTCAAAGTGACCCCTGTTCCTTTTCCCAGAGATATCAATATCATTCACCAAACATTTCATATTCATAGGCAGATCTGAAGCATTTGCACTCATCAACTTCTTAAACTTTTCGCCCTCCTGAGCGAGTCGCAGTAAAGGCCTACTATTTGATTTGATATTGAGTTTATATTTCTTGCCAAACTCTTCACAGAAGAAGCCAACCAGAACATCATCAACTTTCCTTCCACCAACATAGGGGTCAAAGGCAACAACACAGTTGAACCCAGCGATCTGGGTGGTATCCATTATAGACCTCCTTTCTGCATCAGTGAAGAAGCATGGAACTGCAACACATTCTTTTACAGGTTTCTTCAATGCACTTTCTGCTGAACTATTTGACCGCTCAAGGTCACCTAGTTCTTTTTCTCTATCTGAATTCCACATGGAATGCATCTCAAGATCACGATCAAACTTCTGCCACCCGTCTTTCACCAGTTCCATTTTGGAAACACTCCCTGAAAGGCACTTATTCATTTGCTTCACGTTTTCACCAACAGCCTTAGTTTTCTCCACTAGGTTTTCAGCCTGAACTGAGAAATCACCACATTTCTTACTCAGCTCCTTTGTTTGCTGAAGTTCTAATGATACATTTTCCAATGCTTGAAGTTTTTGAAGGAACGGTTTATTCCAAAGGGGTGATTCAAGCCACATGTCGTCACATTTCTGAGGCTCACTCAGGACAGACCCCAAAACACTGATCCTTTTAAAAACTGCATCAGGCACACTATCCCCTCTTTGGGACAGATCCTCTGTTGCCTGGAATTCCTCTTCCAGTTCCTGCAACGGAATCTTCATCTCTTCTACTTGCTGTTCTAAGGCTCGCTTAGACTTTTCTAGCTCCTGAACGCTTTTCACAACATCATCCTTGGAGCTGACCAATTCTTCCATTTCTGTACGCAGCTGTTTAACACTTTCTAGTTCAGCCTTACACTCTAGAGCTAACTCCAAAGAGCGAGCCAAGAACAGGGCTTTGCTCTCGTTATCACGCACCTCCGTTTCTGCACGTGCGCGTTCTTCTGCATATTTTGCAGACACAGTCTTCTCTTCACCAAGCATCTGATCAAACTTCTTTTTCACATCTTCAACACACTGTAATGAACCAACGCTTTCTTCCATGCGTTTTTTCATATCCGCTATCTGAGCTTGCAATGTTGCGACTTGCTCTGATAGGTTTTTCTTTGCTTCCGCCTCCTCTTTTAATTGTTCCAGGAAGCCATTTTTCTCATCTTCCATTTGTTTGAGCTTTGTGCTAAAACTCAGCCTTTGACACCTCTCTTCCTGTAAGAGTTCCTGCGTGTCTTGCAGCTGCGATTCCAAGATAGAAAAATCTTCCGCAATTTCTCTAGATTTGCTGTCTGCTTGAGAAAGCTGATTTGTAACATTGTCCAACTCAACCTGCAGTCGGTTTGCCTTCTCTGACAGCTTAGCACACAATCGGTCACCTTCTGACACCTTGACTTGCGATTCCAGAAGCTGTGCCTCTACTTTTTCCCTCTTATGTTCACAATCTCCTTTTCCCTGCATAAGAGCCTTCACCTCATTGGCTAGCATCTGGGAATAAGAATGTAATTCTGCCACACAGGCTTCTTTCTCCTTTAACTGCTGCTGGACACGTTGGGCTTCCCCTTTCCAACTTTCACAGTCCGCACGCCATTCATCTACCACATTGCTCAAAGTAGTGAGCTCATACACAGTACTCAGTAATTTAGCCTCTCTTTCACTTTTCTCTTTGTCGCTGAGAGACAATGTCGCTTTCAGAGCAACATTCTGTTCCTGCGACTCCTGCAGGTCTATTTTTGTAGCTCCCAAAGACTGAAGACTTTTTTCCAGCTGATTACGCAACTCCAACATATCAGCCATACTTTGCTTCTGCAAAGTCTGAATTTCACTTTCCTTTTCCATGAGGATGGTATCTTTCTCCATTATAGTCTCTCTGCGTTTTTGCAACTCGACCAAAAGAAGAGCAGTGGATTCTTCCCACTGTGACACATGAGACTTGAGTAGTTCATTCGTTTCCTGCAAGTTTCTATGCTCCATTTTAAGCAATTCCAAGGCTTGTTCCTTTTCTTCCATTTTCCGTTGCAAGGCATCCAACTCAGCCCTGCACACATACTCGGTTTCCTCCAAACCGATGGCCTCCATTGGCTGCTGGCGTCTCTGTTTCCAGCCTGCCATGCTCTCTTGATGAGCCTTTTGTTGAGCTGCAAAGCTCCGCTGAAAATCCGCATTTGCCTGCTGTTGAGCTGCATTTGCCTGCTGTTGAGCTGTATTTGATATAATCAGTTGTTTCAACATCTCCTCCATTTTGAGCTTACTTTTCATCTGAGCACACTGCGTCTCCATAGCAGTTTCATCAGTGTTGCTAGGGACAACAACCTTCCTCTTTAGTATACTCTCTTTAGGCATGGATGGGGCTGGTTCAGACGGTAACATCCCCTCCATCCATAGAATCCGGTCTCTCATTTCATCTATCTTTGCATTCTTCAGGCGTTTTGAACGCCCCATCTTCAATAACTCCACAAACAAATTTTTCACAGTCCAGCAAAAAATTTTCAGACCACTGTCTCTTTAACACATGTAGTTTTTCTCTCTCTTGCAAGATCTCTTTTCCTGCACACACAGTTTGTGCAGTCACTTGCACCAGACACAACAAAGTTCATCAAATAATTTTGAGACCGCTGTCTCTTTAAAACACTTTTTTTTTTCTGTCAGGATCTTCTCTCCTGCACACATAGATTGTGCAATCTCATGCACCAGATAAAGTTCATCAAACATTTGCACTTCCTTGCAGGGATCTCTGCTTATGCCCACTGCATACCTCCACCATATGTGAGGGATTAGCTCGGTGGTAGGCGTGGATGACCCCTTTGGGGGTGCGTTTTCACAGAGAGATAGCCGAGCAGAGGTTGAAAACAAGACTGATTTATTCATGCAATTTACTTCACACAATTGCAAGCGTCAAAACAGCCAAAATAAAATAAAAGACAAAATAAATCCTTGCCTCTGTGGGCGGCTACCTTCTCACGCTGGAACCTACCTAAGAAGTCTTCCCAACCTACTGTTGGGCTGACACTGCTGATCCTACAGCAGACACTCAAATGTCCATTTGTTTGCTTTTCACACAGCACAAACATTGTCCATTGAACATGTCCCTTTGTTTTCTTTCACACAGAAACACTTCGTCTTCT